>NC_138869.1:87341007-87923507 GCF_965194805.1 Balaenoptera borealis | reverse complement strand
GGAGGGAGAAAGTCAAGTCGAAGCCGTTCTGTAGCTCGCATTAACTCATCTGCTGACTTGTCATGTGGCAACATTTGGGCCTGCAGCTGCCTCACCTTCCCCTGGATCCTCCTTCACCCTCCTCCTTTCCTGGACCAAATGTGTGTGTTTACCTCCAAATGAAGGGCTCTGGCTGCTGCTCGACACCTGCACCACCAAGGTCAGGGGCAACCAGAGCTGACACAGGTATCAATCCATTGCATGGGGCTCCAGTTCATGCTTGTGGGTTCCAGCTTGTTCTAATCTTCCCCACCTTATACTCATCTTCCCTTCTTGACAACCTTCTCTGTGGATTTCGAGCTTCAGCATTATAGAGACTATTTTACCAATCCCTACAAACCTCATACATATATGAAATGTATATATCCATCCCAGTGGTTCTGCTTGTCTTATTGAACCCTGACTGAAATTTTTACTTTCATATTTTTGCTATTACAAACAATGCTGCAGTGGACATTGTAATCATGTAAATCACCAGCTGTTTCTGCCCTGTTTCCGAGTAGGTCAAAGTGATGATTTCACACAAGCTATCTAATCTCCCACTCTCTCTTCAGCGTGCTTATGAGTGTCCAGGACTATTGGAAGACGAGCTGTTCAAAGGCAAGTGTTCAGTGGGGGTTGGAAGTTAGGATCGGACCCCACCTCGGAGTAAGCAAAGTTTGGTTCTAGTTGCAGACCCTCCAGAGCCCAAGCTCAGACCACAGCCTAGTCTCCAGGGCCGGCAGGCATTCGCTCAGAGTTTACTGAATTGACTTGTTTGCTTGAAACACCGATGATCATGCGGTGAGGACTCTCACACCAGCGCTGTCGATCGCGTAGGCAGCATGAGAGGTTGGACTTAAATTAAAAAAAAAAAAAAATCAAACACTTATTTTACCTGAAGCCTTGTATTCAACTCTCAAAACCTACTTTCTTGTATGCTGAGCCATCGTCACCCTGGTTTCCGTTCTTTCTTGTCTATAATTTGAAGAAAAAAAAAAAGTTGCGGCAGAGGTGTGTAGTCGTGGCCGAGTGGTTAAGGCGATGGACTAGAAATCCATTGGGGTCTCCCCGCGCAGGTTCGAATCCTGCCGACTACGACAGTCACTTTTTTTTCCGAGTGAAAGTAGTTGGGAATTGCTCCGCGGAGAGAAAATTGAAACGAAACCACAGCGTTGCGAGATCTTGACTAAACTTATTGTGTTCTTTGCCCAGGCCCAAACTCCATGGCTATGGGGAACGGAAGTTATTATTATTTCATTACTTTTTATTAAAATTAAAGGTGCCTTACTTAATAAGTACAGCCCTAATCATTTTCCCGCCAGCGGAGCCTCCGCACAGTTCTCCGAGACACCTTGGGTTTCCCTGCCCTCCAAACCCGCTGGAAGCCTATATTTTCAAGACAACTCTTTGTAGTTTTTCTTCCGCAATGGAAAGGAGCCCTGTTTCCTAGCCCAGTCTTCGGTCAGTTAGCAGGGAGATTCCGGGGAATCAATGGTTCAACTGCTTTGCTCTCCTGGATTCGTGTTTGCAAATCTAGTACGACAAACCGTCAATGAAACCGACGCCATCACTGTCAAAAGAGCAGGCTGTCCTGCCTGGCCTGCAGTTTCAGCTCCGGGGCGGAGGTGGGTGGAGCGAGAGGGCTGAGAGTAGGGCTGGAGACACTTGGTTGGTCGCGGACGAGTCCGAGGGAGTTCAGGCTCAAATTTGCCAAAGGTAATCAATAGCAAAACACAAAATCTGTCGGCTAAAAGAACACGAACAATAGTACTTGCATTTATTAGACATCTTTAAGAAATAGAGATAACCCTCCTCCTCGTTAGTATAGTGGTGAGTATCCCCGCCTGTCACGCGGGAGACCGGGGTTCGATTCCCCGACGGGGAGATCGTGTCGTTTTGTCTCGTCACCTATTTTAGAATTCCCAACAATCGTGTTGTCACTGCTTAGAATCGAATATTACACACCCTCTTTGTTTAACATGAAAGTTGCAGAACTCACACTGGTTAGCGATCTTGAGCAGGGGACCTCAGATTCTGCGGCAGTTGCTGCGGCTTCTTCTGAATTCTGGAGTGTGCTCGGCGATGGCCACTACTGGGCTCTGGGACTGGGAGCTGAACTACACGGGGACCCTCCTTTCAGTTCTTCTCAACTACAGCATTTCCGTCACTTCTAGTCCCGGCTGCTCTAATCAGAAAACATTTCAGCGCAAGTATCAAATGTATACTTTGATACTCAAAAGTATCAAAGTATCAAGTATTTGATACTTTAAGTAACTTAAAGTATCAAAGCTACTTTAAGGCCCAGAGGGAAACCTAGGTTTAAGTGACACAGGACTGAGAATGCTCATTGAGAGTTAATGAGATTATGGTTGTCTGGCACCTGCCTTCTATTTAAATGCAGAAAGAACTACTGAGGCCAAATGCCAAGATCAAAAATCCCATGTTCAAGACCTCCGTCCTCCTAGACATCAAACTCTGGAATGATGATACCGACCTGGCACAGCTGGGGGCCATGTGTGCTCCATCCAGCTGAACTGGCTGGCCTAGGCAACTCGAAATTGGTGCCCCTGGATGCATATAAAATGTGTGGAGGAAGATGACAAAAAGTGATCACAGACTTGCGGGAAGAGGAGATTCCCAAGTTCCAGGAGCATGTGAGGAGTGTCAACATTGGTGCTTTCAACAAGATCTGAAGCTCCAAGTAATGTGCTTGTGACTGTACATCAGACTTTATGAATTAAAGCTTTCATGGGGGGAGGGGGGAACTCAGGGATGGATAAATAAGCTGATGGTACAGAAGAATGCATCCTAAACAGACCCACTTATACAGTCACTTGATTTAAAACAAAGGCCACCCTGCAGTGCACTAGGGAGAGACCGTTCTTTTCAATAAATTGAAATTCAATAAATTGGTGGCTCAATTGGATATTATGGAAATAAATGAATCACGACGTACACAGAACTCTGATGAAATGTATATTTAAACATGAAATAATGCTTCTGAAAGATAACTTAGGATATCTTCATGACTTTGGAGTATGCAAGAATTTGTAAAACAGAGCACAAAGAGCAGTCACCACAGAAGACATATTTATATATTAGACTTCAGCATTGGAAACTACTGTCCACCAGTAAGCAAGTACAAGACAAATCTTAGAGAAGATATTTGTATTACATATGCCTAACAAAAGACTGTGTCTAGAATATAGATTCAGATATAGAGGCATTGTTATGACTTTGTTAAATTAACAATTGTTAAGTGGAGCACAGGATGCCAGATGATGAGTCAGTCAAGTTTCAACAACAGACTACAGAGAAATTGAAATAGAGAAGTTTATTATTCACAGGTCCTGGAGGAAGTAGTACACTGCATACTTCAAGGGGCCACATACAGGAGGTCAAGGCAAAGTATAGACAAGACAGAGCAATAGGACCTGGGGCACATGTTTTTATTAGGGTCCATGGGTGGAGTGCTTTGGGGTTCCCAGCCTAAGGCAGGATTGATCAGTTCAAACCAAAAGAGAGAGTAAGTTCTTTTGGTAAATTCCAAAGGGGTCTAATCTAAGGGGTACACAAGGGAATGGTCCTGTGCAGGGATGACAGTTGATCACAAGCGCTGTTGGGGAGGTAATATCAGTAACTTACATTTGTTTGAGACTCTGTAGGCCGCTATCTAGGGCATGCACTTGCATGATGAGGCTAGTATCAGCTCAAGGTCCCTGCACACCGCTTGGCCAAACAAATTGGATGCTAAGGCAGTAATACCATGGAATAGCTTAGCTAAACTCTTGACATGTATAAACACAGATAGACGTGAATAAGAAAAACAAATATGGAAAGGATAGACAAGCCATTAGAAAAATGGGCAAAAGAGTTCTACACGTCCTTCACAAAAGATATATCAAAATAACCAATAAACATACAAAAGGGTGATCTTCATTCGTCCTCAGAAAAAGTGAAAAGTAAAACAATTAGATTCCACTATTTTATTTGTTAGAGTTTACCAGAGAAACAAAACCACTAGGATGTGTGAAGGAGATTTATTTTGAGGAATTGGCTCATGTGATTATGGAGGCTGGCAAGTCCAAAATCTGCAGAGTGAGCAGCAAGCCGGTGAAGAGCTGATGCTGCAGTTCAAGTCTGAAGGCTGAGTGTTGGCAGATTTCCCTCTTACGAGGGAGGCCAGTCTTTTATTTTATTTTTGCAATTGGATGAGGCCCACCCATATTATGGAGGACGATCTGCTTTACTCAGAATCCACTAATTTAAATGTTACTCTCATCCAAAAACACCCTCAGAGAAACATCACAGAAGCATGGATTAATGGTTGACCACATATCTCGGCACTGTGGCCCAGCAGGTTGACACATAAAGTTAACCATCACAAATATTTACCTACTAGAAGGGTTAAAATAAAATAACAAAAGACAGATACTACCAAGCATTACCAAGGATGTGGAGCAACTGGACTCTCTCATACATGGGAATATAAATTGGTTCAATCACTTGCAAAAGTGTTTTGGCATTACATACTAAAGCTTGAACATACACAATGACTGCAATCGTGACTCTGCAATTCCATCCATAAGTGTCTCCACCCAGCAAAAATCCTTGTTTGTATTCACTGGAAAACATATATAAGAATATTCATGGCAACACTATAATAGCCAAAATTGGAAACAATCCAAGTGACTTTGTAGAGGAGGTGGATTTTAGAAATGCCTTGACATCTGGGGCTGATTTTGAAGAGTGGAGATGGTGCAAAGATGCCTGTCAGAACAAGGGGCTTCTGTGGCCAAGGAAGCTCAGAATAAGAGTGTCCGGAAGGGGTGAGGACATTCCTGTATTTGGTACCCTACTGGCTTCTCTTCTGTTCCATCCCGTCCATCTCCTAGCCTTCCTCCTTCTCCTTCTCTCCCTCCCTACCCCCTCCTGTTTCTCCTTCCTTTTGTTTTTCCACATATTCTCTGCTCCTACCTGGACCTTTTCTTCCCACTTTCTTCTGCATGGGAATCAAAGTACTGAGTTTCTGAATTCATATTTTGTTTCCTGAATCAACTGTAAGGCCCAGATAAATGTTCACAACCATGTTTAAGTAAGTCGACAAAAAAACAACACAATCAAAAAATGGGCAGAAGATCTAAACAGACATTTCTCCAGAGAAGACATACAGATGGCCAAAAAGCACATGAGAAGATGCTCGACATCACTAATTATCAGAGAAATGCAAATCAACACTACAATGAGGTATCACCTCACACCGGTCAGAATGGCCTTCATCAAAAAGTCTACAAACAATCAATGCTGGAGAGGGTATGGAGTAAAAGGAACCCTCCTACACTGTTGGTGGGAATGTAAATTGGTACAGCCACTATGGAGAACAGTATGGAGGTTCCTTAAAAAACTAAAAATAGAACAACCATATGATCCAGCAATCCCACTCCTGAGCATATATCAGAGAAAACCATAATCCGAAAGGATACATGCACCCCAATGTTCATTGCAGCACTGTTTACAGTAGCTAAGACATGGAAGCAACCTAAGTGTCCATCAACAGAGGAATGGATAAAGAAGATATGGTACATATATACAATGGAATATTACTCAGCCATAACAAAGAATGAAATAATACCATTTGCAGCAACATAGATGGACCTAGAGATCATCATACTAAGTGAAGGAAGTCAGACAGAGAAAGACAACTATCAAATGATATCACTTATATGTGGAATCTAAAAAAAGGTACAAATGAACTTATTTACTCTATAGAAACAGAGTCATGGATGTAGGAAAAAACTTACGGTTACCAGGGGCAAAGGAGGGGAGGGATATATTGGGAGATGATTGGGATTGACATAGACACACTACTATATATAAAATAGATACCTAATAAGGACCTACTGTTTAGCACAAGGAACTCTACTCAATACTCTGTTAACCCCTATGGGAAAAGAATCTTAAAAAGGGTGGATATAGGTATATCTATGTATAACTGATTCACTTTGCTGTACAGCAGAAACTAACACAACATTGTAAATCAACTATACTCAAATAACATTTTTTTTTTTACAGTCGATGGTTCAGATACCATTTTACTGTGCAGTGTTGGGCGAGTCAATCCTCAGTTTCTTCATCTTTAAAATGGTGCTAATATTATCTACCTGATAGGGTTCTATTGGTGATTAAGTGAGATAATCCATGTAATGCCAATTCAATGCCTGGGGCATAGTAGGGCTTCCAAAACTGTAGCTGTTAGAATATATACTGTTTTTATAAATCTTGAGTTCCCTAGAACAGATAGTAGCAGTGAAAGCACCTCCACCCTAGGAGAGGATGGAATCTGACTTTGATGCTGAGAGAATCCAATTTGGCATGACCTGTAAATGAGGAAAAATGAACGGCCTTCCTCGATTCAGGATTTGATATCACGCTCACACCGTAGTAGACTTACTCCTCTATTTGAAACTGCCATGTTTCAGGAGGACAGGTTATTTGACCCAAGGGAAATAGGTGACGGATGACGCAGGGTGAACAAGACTACAGAGCACTTTCGGTTGATAACGGCATGAAACTATGCAAAGGAGCTTTCGTCAGGTGCGGATAAAACCGTAGTCGGCAGGATTTGAACCTGCGCGGGGAAACCCCAATGGATTTCAAGTCCATCGCCTTAACCACTCGGCCACGACTACCTGCTGCAAAAGGCTTCTTGTTAACGACTTTGAAGGTACAGCGAGCGGCGTGCCATTTAATCGCTGTGAATCAAAACGTAGTGAAAGCTATTTTGATACATAACTATTAGGTCTGATAACAAAGAATTTCCTATGTCCATTCAGGGCTTCTCACGTTTGGATGAAATAAGTCATCCACGGCAAACTGAAATTCAGCGGAGGAAGATGGAACTCAAAGAATCATTCTGAGACAAGGGATTCGAATTTTCTATGCCCTAGAACTGAGGGTGGCCCTAGTAGCCTCAGACCTGCAAGTGCCAATGGAACTGGAAACGAGCTGGAAGAAATCTGGGGAAATCCGAAATCGTGGAGCCAGTCGCGTTTACTTTCAGCGTTAAACACTAAAACAGAAATATCTTCAATGGCCTTCAACTGCTTTTACCTTTCCCTGCCTTAAAAGAACTATTTGAAACTGGACTTGAGCCAGGTGCAGGGTGAGAGGGGTAGGGAGGGTCCAGGAACTGAAGGAAAAGATGCTGGGAAGATCTCCAACCCCTCAGGAAAAGTAAACTCCTTTTTGTCTTCCCCAGAGAGGAAAGCCCATAGCCCAGGAGCCTTACGAGGGAGAAGCAGCCTGAGGACATTCTCTATCTCTCTTAACACACAAGGTCGTGAATGCCAGACTAAATCTAGCTGTAATAATAGGATTGTTTCTGGGTTTAGAGACTTGATTCAGTGAAACACTGTAGAAGTGGATTCTTTTTTCCTTTTTTTTTTTTTTAATGGGGAATTTAGGACTATAGCACTGAGTTCTGAGAATTGAAGTATTTTGCCAAAAACACCGTCAAGTAGATTCAGACAGACTTTCAGATACAAACAGGAGAATGCCTTTCATGGCTGAGGCCCTCAAACTCTTTCATACGTAGAGCTCTCCCATATCTGTTGTCATTTACGGCAGGCAAAGAGACAGTTGTTCCTGTAGTGGGTTGAATTTTGTCACCCAATAAGATATGTTGAAATCCTAATTCGAGATACCTGTGAATATGACTTTATTTGAAAGTAGTCCTTGCCAGTGCAATCAAGTTAAGATGAGGTCATACTGGATTAGGGTGGGCCCTAAATCCAATGATAGCGTCCTTATAAGGAGAGGGAGATTTGAGACATACAGAAAAACAGACACACAGAGACAGAGATTGTGTGAAAGGGAGGCAGAGACTGGAATGATGCAGCTGCAAACCAAGGAGCTACAAGGGTTTTCAGCAACCACCAGAAGCTAGGAGAGAGCCATGAAACAGAGTCTCCTGCAAACCCTCTAGAACCAAACTTGCAGACACCTTGAATTTGGATTTCTGGCCTCTGGAACTGTGAAAGAATAAATTACTGCTGTTTTAAGCCACCCACTTTGTGGTAATTTGTTAAGACAGCCCTAGGAAGCTAACACTGTTCCCTTCTCCTTATGCTTGGAACAAGATCCTTCTTGCCACTTTAGCACTTCTAAATTCCACCAGCGAGGCTCATGCAAATAGTTACTCCCTTTCATATGGTAAACTCATTTTGGACAAAACTCTCCTAGGGAAGTAATCCAAACTAAAAGAAATCATTTATGTGCAAAGACATTTATGATATTTTTAGTTATAACAATAAAATAATTAAACATTTTCAACAATGGGGAGGGGGATGATTATATAACTTGGGGTATATATACCTGGAAGAATATTACCAAGCCATTGAAAATAATATTTTGTAAGACGTTTTGAATAGCTCAGGGAAGAAGCACAAGATATAATGTTAAATGAAAAGAGTAGGATAAAAAATACATGTGCTATGTGACCTCAATTATGTAAAATTTGGGGGGGTGGGAGAAAATAAACCGAAGAGTTGCTAGTGTGGTGTCTGGGTTGTGTGATTGTGGGTTATTATTTTTTTTTCTTTGTTTTTCTATGATGTGAAGCAGACATCATTACTCAAGTTTTATAAGTGAGGAAGCAGAAATAGTGATTTTATTGCTGGAACAAGAAAAACGTAGTCTCTAGATACAAGACTTTCGTATTATTCCGTAATCAAACATTGAGCTCAAGTGGTCATTTTCCAAAGGAACTACTGCTTGCTATGGTGGTGAAACCCAGGACTTTATCTTTGCTTTCTTACGATGCTTGTAAGTTAACAATAAAAGTAATTAAAAGAGGTGTAATCTCACAGTGATGAAAAGAGCAGGAGAGCAAATGACAGATGGTAAGAAACATTGTTTGCTTTCCAAATTGCAGTAGCATGATGCAGTTGAGATTTATTCCTTACTCGTGTAAGAGTCCATTGTAGATTTTTGAGTCAGCAAAGAAAAGGGAACACATTTTTGCCCTTGTGGTGATTCAGGGACCCAGCTTCTTCCACCTTAAGGATCTGCTATCTCCTAAGGCTTGAGAAAGCCCACGCTTCTTAAAAGTCTAAAGGGAAACATGTTACTTTTGCATTCATAATCCATTTATTATTACTAATCACACAGCCACACTGAGATGTAAGTTGTCTTGGTAGATACAGATGCTGACTGGGTAGCTTATTTCCATAGACAACTCTGTACTATGGAAGATGGAACACGAATTTAGGTGAATACTACAATTACCAACAATATTTTGGGAGGTAGAAAGGCGCTGGATAAATAGTAATTGAATTCGTAGAGTGACTAAAGCTGAAACCTTACTGTCTGCAAGGTGGAAAGCTAAAAATTATAAAGTTATTAACATCTGTAAAGGATATTACAGGTCCTTGGAAAGGCTAATAGGAATTGAAAAAAAAAAAACATGTAACCTTAGGCTTATTACTCTGGATTGCCCCTCTCCCACAGAGGTCAAAGACAAGACTTTTATTTTAGGGCAAAAATGCTCCAAGATGCTCTTGACTTACAGAGACAAGGCACAGCTGAAGGTGGAGGTGAAGAGCCATACTGAATACTGGGGGATTGAATGAAAGTCTCTCTGGGAGACCCCCAGCTCCTTTTCTGTATTCGTTTCAGAAAGCATGGAGAGCTAACCTTACATAACCTCTGATCCTAAACATTTAGATGATTAAAGGATTAGTCTCTGAGAAAACTGTCATGGAAAAACTGAACCACAGATATGAACATATCAGGTATCCTGATTGCAGTGGTCTGTCATATACAATCATTCTAGAATGGGTCCATCTATTGGTATATAGGCTTATAGTACCAATTAGGTTTTTGGGTCTACTTCTTAAATAGGACTGGACTGCTAAGGGTCACCAGAAATCTGAGGAAAGATATGTACCAAAGCAAACAAATGGAAGAAAGAGAACCTGATGGAAATAGAGACAAGTAAGTAACAGAAAGAAAAAAAAAGTACTATTAATTTTTTCAGAACTAAAAGAACATTTTGCACCTATGGGACAATAATAGTTGCTATTATTTTTGAAAGAGCATCAAGAGAACAAGAACTCTTGAAAATTTTTAAAAACTGTGATGATAGGAAAAAATTTAATAGAAGGGTTGGACGATAAATTTGGAAATGTTTTCCCATAAAAAGGAAGAGAAAAGAAAGATGGAAAATGGGAGGACAGAAGATAAGAAAATTAAAAGGTCGTTCTAGGAAGTCCAACAACATCTGATTGAAAGAGTTCCCGGAAAAGACAACAGAGAAAATAAAGGGGTGACAATTACTTATAAATGCAAAAAAAAAAAAAAAAAAAAAAATCCCCAAACCTAAAACATCCACCTATTTATTACTCCACACAATGAACAAAAAAGACCAAGAATATACCGGAGCGTCTATTTAAGAATGGCATTTAACTTCATCACCACAGTGATATCTAAAAGACAAAGGAGTCATGCTCACCAAATTCTAAGATAAAATGATTTCCACTCTAGAAATCTCTAGCTGACCAAACTAAATCATTTATGAAGTTAGAATAAATATCTTTTCAGAAATGCATTATATTCGGTGGTGGGAGGGGATAACCTGCAAACAGAAACCTCCTGAGGACTTAAATCTGGGTGTCTCTAATGCAGGGAAATCAGAACCCGGGGATGGGCGTTGGGGGGAATCACATTCTGGCATCAGGCCTGTCTGGCAGGGTCTGGAGTCATGGAGGAGACACAACTGCTGTTGCCAGGTGATGTTACATGAGGCAAGGAAGCAGTTACGGTGCGGCCTCTACAAGCTGGAAGTATTTCCTTCCACATATCAGACATCTTTATGCAACACAGGTTGTCTTGGCTGAATGCCGATTTGTCTCCAGGGTTCTTGCTCGGAAGGTTCAAATCCGCACAGCTACGATTTTTACTCTTAGTAAAGACGTTTGCTTTTCTCCTCAACCCTTCGGGTTGACAGTCTGGAGGCTTCCGTCTCCTGCCGTTTCCCTCCCCTGCTGCGGAGGCAACGAACCGTCCTGGACAAGTCACGTCCCCTGCTTGACATCAGGAAAAGTTTCCTGCTGAGGAGTTTGGGAGAGTCTCATATTTGCTGCCCTTAAAAGAGGCAGGTCACAGCTTTCTCAGCTAGAACCAAGTTACAAAACCCTGCTTTGAAAACATTCACGCTTTTTATCGTGCTTTACCCTTTGGTCTCCACGAGGTGGAAGCTTTCCGAGAAGCAGAAGCCATCTCTTGGCATCCCGCTTTCCACCCACCCTGGGCAACGCCCCACAGGGCCAGGACTGGTTGGCACACCACGTCAGATGAAGTCATCCACAGTTTATATGTCACGAAATTAAACTTCCAAGAGCGTCCCTTGCGTTCGAAGAAGAAAACTCGGGACACAGACTCGGGAGGCAGCGAGCCCCGCCGTTCCTCCAGCAATGCAAGCGGGGAGCGCGGTTCGGCGGATGCCGTGTTGGAGCCGCCGGCCTCTGCGTCTGGGCAGCCTGGCTGACTGCGGCCCAGCGGAGAGCCGCCCCGCGAGCTGCAGAAAAGGCAGAGGGGCGCTAAAAAGCAGGGACCTACCGTATCTACCCCTAGAAACCGATTTGCTCTTGGGTTTTGCACTAGGAGTCCGGTGCGCGCAAGAAAAGGGACGTATGCTATGGAGGCAGATGGAGAAAACAAGGATGCGAAGTTCGGCTTTTCAAAGGCCTTCTTGATTGCAGAACTGAAGCTATATCCTATCAGGGAGGAGTGCTACCGCTGCTAACTCACGCGGGGTTCCATGGTGTAATGGTTAGCACTCTGGACTCTGAATCCAGCGATCCGAGTTCAAATCTCGGTGGAACCTCAGTGCTTTTACTTTCTAATTATTTAAATGTATTTACTTATCTTTCCAGTTTTCCTTTTAGGGATGGTTGGCCGGGAATCCGCGATTCACATTTCACCTTTTCTTTATAGGCTTTAATATACGTGAATAAATGAATATTTATCGTGGTATAATACATAATTTTAGAGTTTTTCTTCCTTGTGAAAGTTTAAAATGGCCAAGTATACATTCTTCTTTTAAATTATCTTGACCAGATGGGAAGAATTTTCAAATAGAACTTTAAAGACTCAAAGCCAAAACAGAAAATAGTTTTCAAAGTTGTTTTAAAATATTCTAGAAGTAAAGAATTAAGATACAATCACATCCTTATTATTCCTCATTATATTCCAATGAAAATATTTATAAACGTTTGGTGGGAATAAAAGTGTATGATGTCCTTTCTACTGTTATTAGCTAAAGAACGCTTTCATTATATTAATTTCCTTATATTAATTAATTCAATTTTTGTTAATTATTAATATTACATAAAACATAGATAAAATTAACAGTTTTCTCAAATTATTAATTATTGAAGCCCTTGAATATCCATTCACACTTTAACTGATTCATAGTATTTCAGCATGTAAAGCACATTAAGGATATTTTCACTCTATGCTTAATAGCTGGAATTTTTATTCTCATTGCATCTATCTATTTTTTTTTCTTAGCTGAATTTTCAATTACCAACAGATGTTATTGAGCAATCTGGAAAAGCAAATTGCTAAAATAAAGGGGAAAAAACCACCTGTCGACACCTTTTCTTTCTTTGCTATGTTCTTGTGGTTGCTAATACTTCAGCCTAACTGATATTGCATTTTATGAAGACATCAACTGCCTGATTGTAATTTGAAATCTTAACTCCTCAGGAGTTTGTGAAAAGGCCATATTTTCATTTCTACCAATGATACAATTTGTGCAAAGCCCTGTGTGGATGCTATTATCAGAGACTGCTTCCTGGTAGATGTATATCCCTGGGGCTTCAAACCCTTTATTATAGGTACACGTTTTCTCACCTTCCCTGAATGCATTTACTTATAAAGCCATGGAAATTTGATAGGTACAATGAGCCTCAGCTGGCACCAGTTCCTAATAAGGATGTCCACAACACTATTTTTAAACATAGGACTCCATAATAAAACATCTATTAATTCACCTCCAAAACCTGAACTCAAAAAATGGAGAAACAACCTAACTTAATGTCAACAATTGCTGTAGGCAGTGGGGTCCTCAGGGAGCCACTTCCTGCTTCTATTAGCACAGTGGAATCAGCATGGTAGGTCAGGAAAAGGAGACACTCTGGAACTGAATTCTTACTCTGTGAATGTCTTAACTGTAATTTTTTGAAATATGCAACTGCTCTGTACCTCAGTCTCTTTATATGTAAAAGAAGGTAAGGCATTCTTTACTATGTTTTACCACAGTAAGTACCTTGCTTAAGGAAGACACTCCACAAATACTAAAGCTCTCTCTCCCCCTTTTTCTTCTCTCTCCTCCTCCCTCTCCTCCCCCTCCTCCTCTCCCTCCTCTTCCTCCTCCTCCTCCTTCTTCTTCTTCTCCTCCTCCCCCTCCTCCTCCTCCTCCACTCCTCCTCCTCTTCCTCTGAACGAAGGAAAGAAAGAAAGAGAGAAAGAAAGAAAGACAAAGAAAGAAAGAAAGGAAGAAAGAAAGAGAAAGAAAGACAGAAAAGGACAGAATGGGGGAAAGGGGACATTTTGGTCTCTTTGTATAAATTCAAGTACAATGATGCTTCCTTCCTAAAAATATTCTTCTTCCCAGCAGAAGCAGCCCATCCTCTATCCCCAAACACTAGCCTATCCTTGCTTTAAAAACAGGTAAAAATCTCACCTGAAGCAGTTACCTTGCATGAGGATATTGATTTTTCTCAAGACCCACCTCTACCACTCCTCTCTGCCTACAGGCCTCAGGGAATCAGTATATATTGCTATTTTACATACTGAAAGAATCACAAGATCATGCTAATTCATATCAAAAGAAACCAGAGTAATGTGTGTGGGAGTGCTAGATCAGGAAAAAAGAAACACAGTGTAGAATTGGATCAAATTTATTGATATGGGTACACTTAATGGAGATTCTGAATTTAGTGTGTTAGCTAGAACAGCTGGGAGTTATTATAACAGTGTGCTTGGTAGGTTGCCTGCAACCTGAAATCAGTGGAACTACAGTAAATAAAGAAACCAAGACTTCCTCGGTATAAGGTAGAGAAAGATATCCAATATCTTAAAAGATGCAGGGAACTTGCAATGGATTTATCACATGTGACACCCACTCACCCTCCCTCCATTATCTCCCTAGAAGGCTTAAAGGACACTTCCCTCACAAAAACCCCTGAGAAACAGATTGGTGAAGGGAGTGCCAGGGTCCTTGGGAAGCTCTCTAGTACCTGTCCTCTGTTGAAAGGTTTGATGGTAGTACATTTATCCCTAATATTTTTAAAAATTTATTTACCTTTTTGATCCCCTTCCTCCATTTCTCCCACTTCCCCTGGCCCCGCCCTCACCTCTGGCAACCACTCATCTGTTCTCTGTATCTATAAGCTTGTTATTGTTTTTTTTTTTAGATTGGTATTTGTCTTTCCTGTCTGGCTTATTTCACTTAGCATCATGCCCTCAAGGTCCATCCATGTTGTCATAGATGGCAAGGTTTTATTCTTTTTTATGGCTGAATAATATTTCATTATATATGTGTGTGTATGTGTGTGTGTGTGTGTTTGTGTGTGTGTGTGTATATATATATATATATATATATATATATATATATATATATACACTATAACCTCTTTAATTCCTTCATCCGTCGACGGACACAGGTTGTTTTCATACCTTGGCTGTTGTAAACAGTGCTGCAATGAACATGGGGGTGCAGATATAATTTTCAAGTTAGTGTTTTCATTTTCTTCAGATAAATATCCAGAAGTGAAATTGCTGGATCATATGGTAGTTGTATTTTTAGTTTTTTGAGCAACCTCCATACAGTTTCCATAGTGGCTGCACCAACTTACATTCCCACCAACAGTGCACAAGAGGTCCCTTTTCTCCCCATCCTTGCCAACACTTGTTATTTCTTGTTTTCTCGATAATAGCCATCCTAACAGGTGTGAGATGATAGCTCATTGTGGTTTTGATTTGCATTCGTCTGATGATTAATGACGTCGAGCATCTTTTCGTGTACCTGTTGGCCATATGTATGTCTTCTTTGGAAGACAAAGATCTATTCAGACCTTCTACCCACTTTAAAATTGGATTGTTTTCTTGCCTTTCAGTTGTATGAGTTCTTTATATATTTTGGATATTAATCCCATATCAGATATATGATTTGCAAATATTTCTCCCATTCCAATGGTTTTATGGTTTTAGATTCTTCATTCAAGTCTTTAATTCATTTCTATCTGGACATAGGTCTTGGTGATGATTTTTTGGATTTGACACCACAAGTAAAAGCAACAAAGGCAAAAATAAGCAAGTGGGACTGTATCAAATTAAAAAGCTTCTGCACATCAAAGGAGACAATAAGCAAAATCAAAAGCCTTAACCTCCTTCCATCAGAGCATCCGAATAAGGTGTCATTCCAGTCTGAGGAGGAGGTGTTACTTGCCACAACTGCATATTTGTCTAAATGATGCCAAAGAGTAAGAAACTTTGCTTAATACAAGTACATTTTCTGATAGAAAATGTGACACTTTGAAGAGAGCCGAAGCTCTCTACAGCTACTTCCACGAAAGAGCTCTCTTGTCAAGTAGTCGTGGCCGAGTGGTTAAGGCGATGGACTAGAAATCCATTGGGGTTTCCCCGCGCAGGTTCGAATCCTGCCGACTACGACACCCTTCCCTATTGAGGCATAGCCAGTTGGGGAAGAATGCTGTTGCCTTAAAGAGAGAAACTGGATTGTTCTCCAACCTGGCTCTTTATGGTTGCCGCTGAAAGGCTCCACGAAGCACGCCGATTGCGCCCCAAACAGCGTGGGGTCTTCTTATTACTATTACTATTTTTAAGTAATTACTACTATTATTTTTAAGTAATTCTCCCTAGAAGAGCCAAGGCTTTGATGATGCCTTCCTGCTTCCTGCAATCAAAACCCTCCTTACAAGGCAGCCTTTTCTAAAGAAAACAACTTGGCAGAAACGTTTTCCCCTTATCGGGGCTCTTCTGCTGTCATGTACATCCTTGTTCACGTACAAAACGAAACTCCACGAAATCTTGGATCAAATACAAGTGAAAGCCAAGACTCATAGCTATGGTTGCGAATCCAAACTGGGTATTAATAGGCAAACCACTACATAACTAAAGGTATTAATTAAGCCATTTTTTGGGTAACCCAACAAAAATGTTGACGACGTTATGCCAGACTGACTTGTCCTGGGGTCCAGGACAGTGGTAAAGAGAGAGGGACTTAAAATGAGGTGAAGTTTTGACTCATTCTGGGCACAGAATTCAGATGCAAAGTCCCATTGTATGATTAACATGTATGGGTTAATGTATTAAAGTGTTAAAGGAATGTTAACCACAGCTGAGCACCTTTCTAGGAATTCCTAGGAAAATTTGATTATCACTACCTTGACAGTTTAATGGAACTGGTCCTCACCTCTCTTGTGGAGATTGGCGCAGTTGTCATACTTTGGTACACCTCACCCAAGAATGCATCTAATAATTTTTCTTAAACACAGTGCTTTCCATATTTATTGATTAAATACCAGATGCCTTCTTCTTTCATGTGTGTGTTCAGAGGAATGAAGTACAATAAAAAGCGTTGAGTTGCAAAGTCACATGGGTCAGTGATGCTGAGCTGTGACGAGTCCTCTTTGCTGAGCAGTGCCCGCCTGATGAACATGACTTGGTTTTGTCTACTAAGACCTGGGCTTCCAGAGGATGAACTTCTTTCTTTGCAAAACTCATCATCTCTCATCAAGCCGTCTCTCACATTCAGCATATGGGTTACTTTGACTCTGAGAAACTAACAGAATTCTAGAATGTCAAAGCTAATGAAATGTTAAGGCCCTTCTGTGGAAACAATTCCTAACTTTAGAGCTGAGGAAAGTGACTCACATGACATCAATGTACAGAATTTAAAAATAAAAATTTGTTCAAAAAGATACCTTAGAGAAGAGTGTTGCTAGTATAAGCAGAAATCCCTCTCATTCTGGATACTTCTTTCTGTAGGAGCCCATGGAGAATGAAGCTCCGGTTCTGGGGGCTGGAATAGAGATCCTGAGCCAGGACTGACCATTACACAGAATCTTGCTTTGTGGAGAATCAGCCTGTGATCTGGTTTCCAAATACTGCTTAGGATTCTGGAAGGGGTTCTTCTCTCTTTACTTTTAAATCGCTGAAATTTCTTATAAACAAGGAAAATAAAACCAAAACCAAAACACACTGGTGAACAGTGAAACAAAAACCAGAGTTACAGCAACTGCAACAGAGAATGTAAATAAGGAAGTACATTTCCAATAGAAATAAATGTGAGCCACTGACATAATTTAAAATTTTCTAGGAGTCATATTAAAAAGTAAAAAGAGACAAGCATAATTCATTTTAATGATATATTTTATTTAACCCAGTATATCCAAAATATCATTTCAACATGTAAGCAATATTAAAAGTTGACAGTGTGATATTTTACGGTTTTTTTTTTCATACAAAATCTTCAAAGTCTGGTGTGTATTTTGCAGTAAGAGCTCATCCCAAGTAGGACCAAGTGCTCAACAGTCACATGTCTCAAGTGGCTAAAGTATTGGACATCACAGATCTAGAGTGTGTAGAGAGCATAGAACTGAGTTCATAGAAGACTGAAACCAAGGGAGGGTCTACACTGCAAGCAATAGGCTACAGTCCAAGATAGAAGTCTTCTTGGCATGCACTTCTCGGTGCTTTCGGGACTCGTGCTGCTGTAACACCCAGTAACTAAACTTGCTATTTCCGGGAGCTCTTCCTCACCTCTCTCAGGAGTGTCTGCGGAAGCCCAGCGAGTCCTGCTCCCAGTTCCTCTTCCCGCGCGGTAGGCAGCACCTGGCCCAACATGGTGGACAGCTCCTGTTTCAGTACCGTGGGCGCTGTCAGCCCACCGAAGATTCTATTTCTAGGAAAGCAGAGGCCAGGAAGTTCACGGGCCTCCTTCACTCATGTCTCTTTTCTTTTCATTTGTTTCAGCTGTGGGGATCATTCGTCTCTGATTGGCTGATTTGCTGTCCTTAAAGCCAAGGTAGAGTTCCTCAACTGTGAAATTGATTATTAGCTTCTCCAATGTTGTCACTCCCAGGTTCTTCACCTCCTGAAATCCTGTGCATTCTTAAAGATTGCCTCCCCACGTCTCCTACTTTGAAAAGTCCTCAAGTTCATCCTTCATTCCCCTCCTTCTCTGCCCCTTATGGTGTCTTTGCCATAACATTGTTTAAGAAAATGCAACAATAATATTAGTGCTTCCATATTTCTTTGTTTATATGTCTCATATGAAACTACTTCTACATTTGTCATGCATTCTGCCTGCTAGCATGTGTATTTTTGAAGAAATGAACTGTTTAAGTCTTATCTTAATCCTCCAAGCCCAGGTAGTCAGTTATTAAATAACTTTAAATGATGTAAACTAATGTAGTAGAAACTAACCCCATTTATGAATCGAACTGGTGTGTGTTCTTTAACTAGTATGTTCCTTTAGTGCATCCTTTCATCTCTTGTTTTCCTGGCACCATTTAAAAGTCTCAATAAAGTAGATGGTCAATTAATCCATCATTTTTCCTTATATATGTTATGAATCTTTGATATTTCCTTTGCTACACCTGTTAGTCTTTCAGAAGCAACAGAACATCCTAAATTAAGTGCTATTTATGAGCTATCTTTGACTTTGAAAAGGAAAGTGCCACCTCTACATGGCAATTGCAGTAAACACTCAGTAAAAACACAGAATTCAGAATAATCATTAAGACTTAAGAGAGCCAATGTTGTCTAGCATCTGTCTCCTTTTGCATGCTACCTTCTTCAACAAGAAAGGGAGAATATCACAAATCAAGGGCTTCTTCTCAGTGGAGATCTTAGAGTAAGGGTTGAAAAGGAAATGAAATAGAGGTTCCAATAACCTCTGGTTGAAAAAGAACAAGGTTCCATTCCACTCTGTGGGACCTACATATGTTTAATTCTAGTGTCCCAAATGGGTACCGTGAGAAACCCACACCCATGATCCCTCTGAAGAAGGCGAGAGACGCTCAAAGAACTGGTTTGACTGGGATTTTAGCTTCAGGCATGGGTGCACTTTGGCTTCCTAATTTACAAAATTGAGGTTAATGACTCATATAGCCATATGTCAAAGATGATATTTCTTCAGCAACTTTGTACTTAATTACAGTTTAGTAATGGTTAAGCTTGTTAGTTAAAATTAGGTTTTGTAACATAAAGGAGACTCTTCAATGTAGAGGGTTCTCAACCTCGTGTCTGTGTTCTCCAACAGTATTTGTGAATCCCTGATATGGTTTCTACAGTTGTTAGCTTTGTGTCAGGGCCATCTCTCTGTGAGAGGGTGAACAAATTTTATTTTACATACCATGGGATTTTGAGCCAAAAAATAATTTAAGGGTCTCTGTCGTAATAACTTCATGACCATTGAATGAGAAGAATTTGTTAGCTCTATTTTGTTGTTTTGGGAAACACATAAAATGACTATGAAAAGATATGTGGGCTCCAAACAAATTTCTTCTAACTGTTGTAATAGATTTGTCTGACATGAACCCAACATCTGTCTTCCCAGTGACAAATTCACACTTACCACTATACTGGGGAAGAAAGTTTTATTGAAAATCACTATGCTCACTGCCATGCCTTTGTATATTTCTGATGTCCACAGACCAAAACAGGCACACGTCCATCTAAAGCAAATAATTTTCAAAGTCTTGCCTGACCCATGTTGCTAAGGGCATTGACAAAGTTTTTCTTTTTCTTTACATTTCACTATCACGTTGCTCCTGAGAACAAATAGGCAGTATCTTAAGGATCTAGTTCACAAGCTACCTCTTGTGTGTAGAAAAGACATGAACTGGTACTCTCTTCTAATCAGCACCTTCAAGTCCCATTCACCTAAAATTACAGATTTCAATTTTATTTATGCTTTTCACCTTATCTCTGTCATCATGCTGTCAGTCTTAAGCAGTTTCTTCAAACTGTCGCTGTGTGGGCTATATTTATTTGCCCTGTTTGTGGAGTATCCCGCCTAATGGACTTGAATCACAAGGGCAGGGGTCATGCTCTTTGCCTTGTTAACTTTGTGTTATTACACCCCAGTCAATATGATTAATTCCATCCAGAAATGGGGTTTTATCATATCATGACCCATATGAAAGAGACTTTTTAATTAAGGTGGTTAATTAACCATTAAGGTGGTTTCCAGATGTAATGATTAGCACTCTGGTCTCTGAATCCAGCCATCTTGAGTTTAAGGAAGCTGTTTATTTCACAGCTTTGTTTCCCTGTTGTCAGGAGTTCATTGTCTACAAAAGCCATACTAAGCAATTTTATTCCTGATCTCTCTCAGCACTTAATATCTGTATCTAGGAGGCTTCAGACAGCCTCATCATGTTTCATAGGGAAATAAAAAGGGGTCAAAAGTAAATACATTCATTTAAAATAGCATCAAAAGGAATAAAATATTCAGGAGTAAATTTAACAAAAGAAATGCAAAACTTATACTCTGAAAACTACAAAACATTGCTGAAATGAATGGACATCTAAATAAAGAGGAATATATCTCATGTTCATAGATTGGATCTTAAATTAACATTGTTAAGACGGCAATTTTCCTCCAAATCGTTCTACAGATTCAATGCAATTCCCATCAGAATCCCAACTGACTTTTTTGTGGGAATTAATGAGTTGATTCTAAAACTCACATGGAATTTCAAGGGACCTGGAATATCCAGAACAATCTTGAAAAGAAGAAAAAAGTAAGAGGACTTGTACTTCCCAATTTCAAAACTAACTACAAGGCAATGATAATCAAGACAGTGTCATAATCGTGTAAGGATAAGCATATAGATCAATGGGATAGAACTGAGAGTCCAGAAATAAAGTCATATGTCTATGGTCAACTGATTTTTTTAAGGGTGCCAAGACCATTCAGTAGGGAAAGAATAGTCTTTTCAACAAATGGTTGCTGGGAAAACTATGTAATTACATGCAAAAGAACGAAGTTAGATCCTTACCTCATACAATTTACATAAATTAACTCAAAATGAATCAAAGACATAATGTAAGAGGTAATATTATAAAACTCTTAGAAGGAAACATAGGAGTAAATCTTCATAACCTCAGATTTGGCAATGGATTATTAGATATGACAGCAAAAACACAAATAACAAAAAATAATTGCTAAATTAGACTTCTTAAAAGTTAAAAACTTTTGTGCTTCAAAAGACACTATCAGGAAAGTGAAAAGACAACCCAAAGAATGGAAGAAAATATTTTCAAATCATATATCTGATAAGGGACTTGCATCTAGATTATACAAAGGACTCTTACAACTCAAGACAAATAACCCATTTAAAAATGGGCAAAGGACATGAATAGACATTTCTCCAAGAAAGATATACAAATGGCCAATAAGCACATGCAAAAAAATGCTGTAATTAGTCATCTGGGAAATGCAAATTAAAACCACAATGAGATACTACTTCACATCTTCTAGGATGGCTTGAATGAAAATGACATATAATAGCAAGTGTTGGGGAAGAATGGAGAATTCAGAACCATCATACACTGCTGGTGGGAAGGAAAATCATGCGTCCACATTGGAAAACAGTCTAGCAGTTCCTGGAACAATTAAACATAGCTTTACCATGTGACCCAGCAATTCCACTCCTAGGTATATAGACCAGAAAAAGGAAAATATATAAATAAGTAATAATGATAGTAAAACTCAAGTTTTTTTGAAGTATGTACAGTGAAAACTAAAATCTCTCTCCAGTCTATGTGCTCAGCTATTTAATTTCTATCCACAGTAGCAAACTGAAACCAGGTCTCATATAACCTTCCAGAGTTAAAATATATGCATGCACTTAAGCTCTATTTTTTAAAAATCATTGCTGTTACATATAATTGTCAAGTGAATGTTAAAGTTTGTTCCAATTTGCAGGGGGTATCTATCTCATGAATCTCCACCAGAGGCTGTCAGAGCAGAAGCTGATCTCATTCCAACAATCCATCAAATAAGGAGTCCTTCCAGTTCTGAGGACAAAGTGTTACTTGGCAATATGGTTACAACAGCATGATAGTCACCCAAATGACATCAAAGAATAAGAAACACTGACTGCAAATACTCTTTCTGATACATGATTTAGTCTTTCTGGTATGTGATTTGCTTTTATGAGACCTAAGTTTCAGCACAGCTGTTTACTTTTATAAGGAACCACCTTGTCGTGTAGTCGTGGCCGAGTGGTTAAGGCGATGGACTAGAAATCCATTGGGGTCTCCCCGCGCAGGTTCAAATCCTGCCGACTACGTGGTAGTTAACTGAGTTAGTTCCTTAAGGCTGTACATTTTGACAAATCCTGGAGTTGCTAGTCCAAAGACAAAACATGAATTCTAACTAAGATGCAGGTGGTTACTAAACTTGCCAGTTTATGATCCTGCAATTAACTTACTCATGATGGGGCTCCATCGTGCTGGCCAGAAAAAAGAAGTCATAATTACTGTATTTTCCAGTAGGTTTGACCTGTATCCTAATATATTTTCTTTCCTCCCAAGAAGAGTCCTAGCTTCAGAGATACCTTGGTGTTTCCTGGTATCAAAATCCTACTTGCTTCTCCATGGAATTGTTACCTTTTCAGGGATTTCCTTTCTCATATATAACTGTATCCTTTATATGTCTCAACACACTCATATTTTCATCTGTCTGAGTGAGGTTGATCTACATCGCCAGGCTTGCTTCACACAACTCCAGCCTGTTTATGGGGAAAATAAAGTGCCAGAAGTAAATGCTATCTGAAGACAGCAAAATTCTTTGCCCCCATGTGACTGGAAAACTGTATCTACCAAAAAGCAGTAATCAACTGATATAAAGTTTATTTTCCTTCCCTATTAAGAATTTTAATACTTACAATAATAATAATCATATTATTATTAATCATATTATTATTATTGAACAAACATAATAATCATGATATGAAGCTCAAATGATTTTGAGGTTATATGCAATGAATAAAATCTATCTTCTATCCGTGTGCTCTAGCTGTTTAGTTTCTCTCCACAGTGAAATGAATTTTTGTATAACCTTCCAGAGTTATATGTGTGTATAGTATTCAATCCACTCTTTATTTTTAAATGAATGGTAGCAAACTTATATTCAGTGATGGTCTTGGTTTTTCCTCTCCCTTAAACATATATTCTGACCTGTACAAAATATGCCCAACTGATTTTTTGACAACAGTACAAAAAACATTCATTGGAGGAGGGATAGCCTTTTCAACAAATGGACTTCCATAGGTAAAAACAAAAACCCACATTGACCTAAACCTCATTCCGTATACAAAAATTAAAATAAATCAAAACTGAAATGTAAAACTACAAAACTTTTAGAGAATAACATAGGAGGTCTTCAGGATCTTAGTCCTTAGACTTGATACAAAAGCCCAGTCCTTAAAAGGAAAGCAGATAAATTGGACCTCATCAAAATTAAAAACTTTTACTCTTCAAAAGACACTATTAAGAGGTTGAAAAAAACAAGCTACAAATTGGGAGAAAATATTCGCAAACCACATATCTGACAAAGGACAATATCTAGACAATGCACAAGAATTCTCAAAACTCAGCAGATTAAAAAAATAAACAACAACAAAAACCCTAACAATCCAATTAGAACATGGACAAAACACATGAGACATTTCACTGATGGGGATATACAGATGGCAAATCGGCACATGACTAGGAACATGTGCAGGGAGTTTGGCTCAGCTTTATAAAGTTGACTCTAGCAATGGCAAAGTTCTGGGCCATAATGATCTTACAGCTTTCCCGCATACCCTTTTTCAGGTCTTGGCTCAAAACTTTCCATTTCCTAGAAAATGACTGATGCTCAGCTGCATAGGCCAAATGAACCTCTTTGGAGGTGGCTACTGTGTTCTATTAATGCTGGCGGGAGAATACTGGCAGTCGATACAGATGTACTAGTGAGGGCTCCCTTCTCCCCCTGCAAAATTGTCTTGGGCTGTCAACATTGGCTCTCCAGTTTCTGTGGCAGAGAATAGGGAAAAGAACAGAAACTCTGAGAATCAACTGGAGAAGGCGAGCAACCTGCAGAATTCAGAAGAGAATCAAAAAGAATGAAGGACAGCTCAAGGAGGAAACCAATCATCATCTTCTGAGGTTTGACTTCTTGCTGCTACAAACCACGCTTGCCTCAGGGGAAACTTGCCCCGAGGTTATGGCAAAATCCTCATTTCAGAAAAGGGGCTTGTCCTTACCCTTGGGAGCTGTCATTTCCAGTTCGGGACCTTGGCAACCTGTTGAGTTGCTGGGGCCTTCTATCTTAATTCCTAAGTCTCTCCATTTCCGAGCGACGAGAACACGTTCAAATGAACCTCCCATATGAGGAGACCTTTGAAAGTGGAGAGCGAAGCGTTGATGACTCCTTATCGGGTTATGGAGAGGAGGAATCGCAGTTGGCTCTGAATCCCGCAAGAAGGGGGAACTTGGAAAAAGGGAGGCTTACTTTGGCGTCTCCAATAAGGGAGAGCAGCAGAGCAAGTGAAACCTGCGCAGCCACAGGAGGAGGGGAGAAACTAAAGCTGAAACGGAGATATTGTCCACTTTTGCCTGATAGATAGGAGTGCGTGCTTGGAAGGAGGGAAAAGAAGAAAGGTAGTCGGTTCCAGGACCAAGAAAAAATCCTGAGGCAAGGGCTTTGGTTGAGGAAGAACCTGACTCTTGAAAGGTTTTATAAGGCTTTGCTGGGTTCTTGTTCTGGAAATCTGACATTGTAGCCATCCTTGTTCCCTACCTAGCTATCATAATTCCCAATCCAAAGGGAATGATTGGCATCCACTTGAAGAAAGGGTTGAAGATTTGTGAAGACCTCAAACCAGAGATGGTGTGGCATTAATATTTTGAGAATGACATGACTGTAAGGGCGGGAAATAAAGTGAAAAGTGTAGAGGAGGCGGACAAAGAAAAATAGTGAAAAGAAGGCATTGAAGTGTTGGGAAAGTGGGTAAGAATCAAGATTGAAAAGTATTTCTCAGCTTTTTACAGCAAGCAGAGTGGTGCAGCGGGAGCATGTTGGGCCCATGACCCAGAGGTCGGTGGATCGAAACCATTCTCTGCTAGGCTTGCATGTTTTTCTCAAGTCCGGAGATTTTTTTCCTTCTTCCTACACCTACTGAAACATCCACAAAGCAGAAATGGTAGTCAAAAGAAAGCCACCGGAGACAATCTCACAATCATTCTCATCCTCACATCTTCCTGGGGCAGGAGTATCTCATTTTCTCTGCTCCAGCTATCTTCAAAGCCCACAGAATGATGGCAAGTGCTACGCAGTCTTACTTGTCTTACACCTCAGCTGCTTACTCCCTCACTGCTTGCTTGACTCTCACTTAGAGGTGCTCAAAAAATATATGCTGAACGGAAGAAGCCTTACCGTGACCATGGCCACACACATTTCCTCAACTGCTGGTCGTTGTGGTCTTTGAATGGGATGAAGTCAAGATAAACTGTGGAAGGAAAGCATTAGAGAAAGACCTGGAATGATGGGGAATCTCCATGTGTTGGGCGGAGGCAGAGGTGGATTAATGTGATTCCACCTTGTCCTAGAGGAAGGGACATGGAGGCGAAAGTGTCCAGTTGGGAAATGCTGGGTAATGGCGGGAGAAGAGGAAGAGGAGCAGAGAGAAGAGGAAAAAGAATGGAAGATGACGAGAAAGGAGACCAGAGTGCAAGTGGAGAAAAGGAAGACATAAGGAGAGAGAAGGAAAGGAGGAGCAGTTGAGTGGAAGTTCAGGAAAGGAAGGAAAAAGTACAGGATTGTGGCGATGTGGAGTTTGAGGGAGACGGTCTTCACCAACTGAAACAAAAATAATTTCAGCCTCCCGTTTGTTTGGTTTCAGGTAAGGGACCAGGAGGGAACTTGACACTTGAGCCTAGGACTTCCTGACCTCCCGCCACATACCTAAAAGGCATCAAGCAAATACATTATGCTTCAGTCCTCTTCATCAGCTGGATGTTGCTTCTTCCTCAAATAGAAGCCGGTTTCCCTCCGCACATTTTTGTATAATTCGGGCCTGGGGCTTTTCTCCTGACTACGCGGAGGTAAAACACACCCCCTTCATACACGTGCAATCATTGATTCCAGGAATAAACTCCCTGAATCAATCTTACCCTAAGTACGCAGCCCGACTTTGATCTACTTTTACCCTCTACTTTCGCGTATTTATCGTCAATGATGCAGAGATCAACAATGACCTGCTCAGCTGCCACCGACCCCCCGATCCCCAAGGCCTGGGGTGGAATTAGGAATTACCAAGACTTCGGAAAGACCCATATGTTCCCTCACATTATGGACCACTGAGTTGATAGAGACACACACTTTTAATCTGAGCATCTATGATTCAAATCCCTGTTATTCTTCTTTTGATTTCAGCCTCACCAGATATGACCTACCACCTACCTGGAAGATCACTGCCCAGTGGAGAATGTCTGGGGACCCAGTAAGTTAAGAATAAGAAGAAAGTATAACTTGCACATCCATCCACAGTCATACCAATAACTGCTTTGGGGCCCCAGTAAATGCCAGCCAGGTGTAATGTTGTCGTCCCTATCTGGCTGCATCACAAAGGAAAATGGCTTTATTTAATTTCTTTAGTTGTGTAAGTAATTTGCTTATTAATACCCAGTTTGGATTCGCGACTTGGTGACCTAGCTATGAGTCTTGGCTTTCACTTGTATTCGATCCAAGATTTCGTGGAGTTTCCTTTTGTACGTGAACAAGGATGTACGTGATTAGAGAAGATAAGGGTGCGATTCTTTGGACACGGAAATGCTCCTATCAAGTTTTTTCTTTAGGAAAATCTGTTTTGTAAGCAAGGTTTTGATTGCAGGAAACAGGAAGGCGTCACCAAAGCCTTGGCTCTTCTAGGGAGAATTACTTAAAAATAATAGTAGTAATTACTTAAAAATAATAATAGAATAAGAAGACCCCACGCTGTTTGGGGCGCAATCGGCGTGCTTCGTGGAGCCTTTCAGCGGCAACCATAAAGAGCCAGGTTGGAGAACAATCCAGTTTCTCTCCTTAAGGCAACAGCATTCTTCCCCAACTGGCTGTCTCAATAGGGAAAGGTGCCGTAGTCGGTAGGATTCGAACCTGCGCGGGGAAACCCCAATGGATTTCTAGTCCATCGCCTTAACCACTCGGCCACGACTACATAGCAGTTGCTCACTCTATTAGCATAAGTAGCTGCATGGAACTCCAGCTCTCTTCAAAGGATCAAATTTTCTACCAGAAAGTGTATTCGTATTAAGAAACATTTCTTATTCCTTGACATCATTTAGACAAATATCATGCTATGGCGGCAAATTGGCAAGTAACGCTTCCTCCTCAGTCTGGAAGGGCCCCTTATTCTGATGCTCTGCTAGAAGGAACCTAAACAGGAGACATCCTGAGAGACCAGTTTCCTGCTCTGTCAGCTTCTGATGGGGATCCTTGAGATACACACACTCAACAACTGAGACACACTCTAACATTTGTTGCAGAATTATGAGTATAACCACGATTTGAAAAACTCGAAATGACCATCAGTTTTAAAAATAAATTTTGGGACATCCATATAGTGGAAGATTCTGAAATTTCTAAAAGATTTCAGTCTTTTAGAAAACTCACAACTATTTGATTTGAAGGATTGTCCCACCTATATCAACACTTTTTTTATTTTCCTGCATCCATATGCAGGAATAACTAGGGAACAAACCTCAAATAAAACAGCTCCCCAAACCTTAAAAACGTGAAAATTCATGTTACAAATTTAAAAGACTTATAAAACTGTGCTCAGTGTTCTTTCAAAATGATTTAAAAAGAAGAAAAAAACAGTTAAATGCTAGCAAGCAAGAAGGGGTGGAGAAGTCTTCATTATTTCTAACAATCTCTAAATGGCATTGATTATTTGAGAAACAAGTTTAAGGTGAATGCTTTCACTGTGGAGTGTATTGAACAAGACAGATGATTAATCCAACTACCACTTGAGGCAAATATCAGCTCTCGAGCAACATCAATAAATAACCAATAAATCAATAAAAGACATTGTTCTGCTATTCACTTACAAAAGTTGATGATTACTTTACACTGTCAAAAGCAACAACAACAAAATTAACTCATAATCCTGCAACCCAGAAACCAGCACTAGCAGAGTTTTGAAGTATTCCTCCTCTACTCCCAATATTTCATATGCAAAAGTTTTGCATAGTTGAAATCATGTTCTTTGCATCCTGCTCTTGTCAGTGAACATTATAAACATTTTCCCAGATCAATTCCAAAGTGTTCCCAAATTTTGTTTTACTGGCTTTGTAATGATCTATTACACAGATGAAGCAAAATTCTATTTTTAAATACCTGTTTTTTGCTATCACAATGAGAAATAAAAATAAAGATTTTTATGCAGTACGTGTTTTTTTTTGTTAAGATTATTTCCTTAAGAGGGTGCTTCTCAAACTTCGGTGGGCATCAGAACCACCTGGAGGGCTTCTTGTTAAAACAAATTGCTGGATCTCCCGGCTTCTGCCCTCCCGCCTCCTAGCAAGTTTTTAATTCTGTAGATCTGAATTCAAGCCCAAGAATCTGCATTTCTCACAAGTCCCCAGGTGGTGCACACGCTGCTGCTGGGGACAACCACTTTGATAAGACCGCTCAAGGACAACAAACTTAAAAATAAATTTACTGTGTTAAAGGTTATAAACTCCTTATGAATCTAAATGGAGGTATATAGCAAGCGCCATGGTAGTTAAGACCAAATAATATTTGCAAGACTACAGTGAGGGGAGGATTACTCTTACTATCCTAAAGAAAAACATGTTTTTTAACTACCAGAGAGACAAATTCCAGCCTCGATCATGGAGGTCACGTTCCTTTTGTATCTGAGATTCTCTTTAAATCTACTAGTTTATGCCCTGGAGACGCACTTCCATTCCTAGAACTCAGAGAAAGTCCTTGGTTTTGGAGTCCTTGACATTTCCATAAGAAGGAATCTAAGCCAAGTGTCCCCTTCATCATCCCATTCTCATAAACCAGATAGTCTCTGACTCAAGAATCAACCTTATTAATTTAGCTAGATTTATTCTGACATACACATGTTTGCATTTCTTTTTGGCGCTATTCTGCGTTGAGAATGTCTTCCTGCTGAGTTCGGATCCCTGGAAAACCTGTATTCTGAGTTCCTTTCCCCCGGGCTCCGGAGGCTGAAGGCTTCGTTCGCTTGGGAATTGCCTCGCGTCCTTCACTAGGACAACATGAGTGACCTTCAAAGGAAGGGGTCCGAGACCTCTCCTGCCTTGTCTTTTCCAGTTAGGACAGAAATTGCTCTCCCCCCACCCCGCCCCCTCATTCCGAACTGTCGCCGCAGTCCGATTTTAATCGTTCTTTTGGAAGCATAAGTCAGTTTGATCCATGGAAGAGATTCCTGATTTAGATTTTAAACCTGAAAGTAAACACGGATGACTCCCCACCCCCACCCCCGCCATTTCTCGCACGTTCCCTTCATTCGAGTTCCTTCTCCCATTGGTATTTGCGACTGGAGGTTGTTTAGAGCTCACTCTAAACTCAAAGCTCCCCTTCAGCAGGTTCCCGAGAATTAGGTGTGATCGTGCGTGTCCAAGATTATCACCGACTTTTGGACAAGCTCCAGCGTCTAGGAAGTTCGAGTCGCTTGTCTAGGAGTATTTTATTGAATTACATCACCAGTTGGCTCTTGATTTGCCCTAGATGAGCTCTTTCATTCTCGAGGGAGTGGCCTGGACAGGCTAAGAAACTTTTTGTTGCCAGACCTACTGTTGGGGAACGTGCCACACATCCACCACTAGTTTTCACCTTAGCCCACTAACCGGTCGGCAAGTTGGTAGTCGTGGCCGAGTGGTTAAGGCGATGGACTTGAAATCCATTGGGAGCTCCCCGCGCAGGTTCGAATCCTGTCGACTACGGTTTTACCAAGAACCCTGCATGGTTAAACACGCCTCAAAGAACATGGCAGTCCCTCTTGCTACTAAAAGCACAGTGATATTCTCCTACTGGTGATTCGTCACTACTGTCAACCAAAGGGCTGTCGGGATTCATAAAAAGTAGCGACACGGACTACTTTTGTTGAACACTTAAGATGTGATATAAGCAAGAGCTCCATAATATTTATATCTCCATTTGGTATTTAAACTGTGTGATGGCAATAAATGTATGCAGTAAAGATAGAGTTACATTTGCAGAGTAGAGGCGTTTTTTGCATTTTCATCTGGGACAGAAAATTTATGTATCAATAAATACAAGAAAGATAAAGCAAACTTCAATTTTGACCAAACTAAAAGTGATCTGTGCAGTATATGAATGATGGAGCATGAAGAGTAGATTTCACATACTGTGAAGGTCAAAGGGGTGTAATGAGACCATAAGTAGTGTTTTCACAGTACAGTATTTGCAAAAACAAACAAACAGAGGTGCATAGTGTTTCACAGTTAGTGGCACTGTGAGAGAGAAAACCAACACTCTCTGGTTTTGAACAATGGAATATGTTCACATGTAGAAGCAGGAACTTCACAGAACTCATTTATTATGAAGGAGAATCTACATATGAATGTTTGGATAAGCAATTTACACATGGGCAATGTTAAGAAGAAGCAGACAGTGAATAAGAACGGTGTATGGGGGGAGAATCTTCATTGTGAGCACACTTGGAGTGAGTGATATGTGTTGGTTGTGAGAAAAAAATTTTGCTTAAAAATTCCACACACAACCTGGTATCATAAAGAGACTATTTGTGTGTGTGGGGTGGGGGGGGGGGGAATCTTCCCAGCCCCTAGTCCATGTGAAATGCTTGCAAATTTCTAATTCAGAAAAACAAAACAAAACAACCCACACTTCATCCAAGACAAATCCTATACTAAAAAAAAAAAAAAAAAAATTCCTGAGACCTGGGCAAAACAGTACAAGAACAAATGAAAAAAAGGAAAACTTATAAACAAAGAATGTAATTAGTAAAGAAATCATTCATTAGCATGTCACTCATTTTTATCTGAGAAAAAGGAATGTTTGGTGTTTTGTGCATGGCACAATGACCAGATGAATATTGCAATGAAAATATCATTATGGTTTCCCCCCCAATTTTAACCTGAAGTGTGTTAAATCTGTAGATATTTTTAAAATGTAATAATGAGTCTTGCATGCCCTTTCACTTAGAGTCACCTACTTTAAGATATTCCATATTTAGATCTGCCCCCCCCCACCCCGCCATGTCTGTGGTGTCTGTCTGTATTTAGTATATATAAAGCATTTATATATACTGGGTTCAGTGGCCTTGTGGATGGGGTGGAGGGCGTCAGAAATTGTGCAGGTAGAGGTCATGGGCAGAAGAGAAATTTGCTATTAACTGTATATTATCCAATACTATTAGATTTTTTTATTTCCCGTATTTGAAATATTGAACAATTTCAAATATTCTTTTTAATGTGCACAGAAAATAAACTTTATTAAAAGAGTCGTTATTGCTTTTTATTAGAGTTGGTTTTCTAGTCGCAGCAGAGTGCAGGGGTTTTGTTATCTTCCACCTGTACTTAACTTACTTCTGATACTTCTCTTATTCCTTATAAAATGAATTCCATTAAACCAGAATGGAATTCCACTTCTGCCTCTTCACCCAGATGCAGATATGTTTGGACTCACAGGAACTCACAGGAGATATCAGAGGCAAAATTCATAGCGGTCTTTTAGGTGGACAGTATTTTCCAGGGGAAAACAAGTGAAACGAAAGGACGAAGCAGGTTCCACCGAGACTTGAACTCGGATCGCTGGATTCAGAGTCCAGAGTGCTAACCATTACACCATGGAACCACACACGGGGTGCTTCCCCTCATAATTGTCCATGACATGTCATAGTAACTCTACTGAAACCATTTAGCTTAAACAATCACAATTTTTAGTTACGTCCACTCACGTCATTTTCGAAGAAAATCCTAGGGGATTTAATTTTATTTATTTTTTACTTTTTATCTTATTTTTTGCGAAGGAACCCATAGGGTCCGCCCCCACCATTAACTCAGAAACTTGGTGATCCTAGTCCTCGCTTTCTTCATTAAGAAAAACAGAGTGAGCGGTTCTTATATACACCAGCACTCAATTGAACGTCTTACATCCATTATATGATTTAATACTTTAAAACTCGCTGAATTTTTTTTAGTCTTTATATAGACAGGAAAACTGAGTCTTAGAAATTTCAAGTCTTTTATCTGCACCTCTGCTCAATTTCAGCCATGTGATATTTTTCTCCACAGAGATTATGTAGTTATCAGGTCCATTGCCTCTAGGAAAACAAGCTTTAATGTGTTAATTTCTGGCACAGACACAGAAGAAACCTTGAGATAAGCTATGTTTTCGAGAAAATGGAAAAGGTATGCTTGAAGAAAAAGTCTGAATTTTGTCACCTGTAGCGATCGGTAAGGGACGCGATATTTCAGGATCAGAGACTCATCACACTCGCCTTCATCAAGAAGGTGCCCAGTGAAGGCTGCCAAATTGTACTAAAGACTTTGTGGGGTGTTTTTGTTTGTTTGTTTGTTTTACTGCTATTCCACAGACACCGTTTTCTTAGATCCGGCGCGCTTCCTTAAACACTAGGTTTCTTGGGCGGGGGTCGGCGGATCCCTCCGCGTCCACGCAGCCAATAGAGCCCCTGTCTCCCTTCCAGCTCGCTTGGTCTCTCGCCTCCTTTCGGCTGCACTCACCGAGGCCTCCCAGCAGCAAGTTTCTGTCGCGATTTCCACAGAACTTTAGCCGAGTTGCGCTTTGGAATTTGTGTTGGTGGAATTCCGGGGATGCTGGCTCCTTTCCCAGCACTCGTCCCAGTAGATGTGTATATAGGCATTCTCCTACGACTGCATAAATGACTTCTAACTCCATGGAAGGACATCTGCCTCCTTAAATGAGGCGGCGCAGCGACTACCCGGGGAAAACAAATGTCCGCCCTCAGGACTGTTCTGAGAGTTCAGTGACAGAGGCCTCTGCGATGGCAGCGAGAACGTCGCCACGTACGGCCCTCCGCCTCTCACTCACAGCAGCTTCCTGCAGTCTGGTGCACTCGCCCACGCGGCGGAAGACAACGGAATGGAACTCTCCTGCTAATTGAGATGAACAAAATTGCAAAGGGGGCCCACTTCTCCTTCCAGTAGTCTCAGTGATTACAAACAAACACACGAGGATCTTGCAAAACATCAACCCCGTGCAAAACCCTTATAGTGCGGACCTACTAAGGGCTATAGGAACTTGTACCAGACTCTGAGTTGTGTTCGCCCAACACAACTGCATATGATCTCCAGCGCGTGAAGAAAGTATTATCCGTAACTCACAAGAGCACAGAACAAAAACCACAGCCAACGGAAATAATTGTAAAGGGAATGTAGAACTAACGCTTGCAGAGTCCAGAGATAAAACCTCCCCACCTTTCCTAAATAAGCCATTCTCTCAGGCCGGGTGATAGACCGTGCCACCTCTTTGTCTAGGGCTACCATATATATATGTATATGTATACGTGTGTGTATATATATCAGAAAATCAGGAAGAAGGAATGGGATAAGAAGAAATTGGAAATGAAACAAATCAAAGAATTCAAACAGAGATTTTTTTAAGTTCTTATTGTGGAAAAAAGTCATTACATTAGCACCTTTTTCAAATCATTTGTTTAACTAGTTTTACTGAATTCCTGTGAAGGATCAGATGCTGTGCAAGTTGCTGGAGGCATAAAGATAAATAAGATAAGTGCGCAACCCCTGTCCTCGTGGAGATTCGTATCTACTAGGAAGGAAGCTCTATCAACGTGTACATAAAACAAAGCCTAGCCAGGAATAGGTTGGAGAAAGCGCTTGTAACGCAGACTAATGGCACAGGTATGATGGAAAGCTAAAATACAAATAAAATGGAATTTGGTTTGCACAAGAATTAATACTGCTACTCTGCAGAAAGTGCTGGTCCATGATCTTCCATACACAAAATGCATAATAAGAGTGCAGCATATGGATCCTGATTGTAAAAGGAGTGGTTTATCTTGGGCAGCAACAATATAGTAACATATAAAAGAGAAAATTAAAGAATAAGCTCCATAATGGACTTAGAATTATGGCTCAGACAAGCCCCATTGCTGTTTACTTTTAGGAGGACATGCCAGCATCAGTATGTGAATGTGAAAAACAAGTAGGGCATTGCTGGTGAACATAGGAGCTTCCAGTGGGGCTTTTATCCTTAATATATTGGTGAGCATTGGTTGCCATGAGGGAAAAAGGCATTGAGCCCATGTAGAAAAGCTGCTTGTACTAGTTAAAAAGAATTTGCTTGGGGCCTCATGGCCACCGAAAGGCATTTAATGCATTTTTCAAAATAATAAAATTAAGTTGACATTTTCCTCTCTCTCCCTTTAATAGATTGTGAAGTTATTAGGGGAGACTTCTAAAACCTTTGTTTCTTTAGCACCCCATGGCAAATGGAATGGAAACTTAGGCACTCTCTCACACCAAGATGAACCTAGACACAAAACACAGCACTTAGCAAACCATACCAGGGAATTCACAAAATTATTGAAGACTCTGTGCCTTAGGCTAAGAGTTTCTCCTTTATATCATGTAGCCTAATTGTAACTATTAAAAAATGAAATCACTCAAGTAAAATTAGGCATAAAGCTGCTAAAGAAACATCTTTAAATTCAGGCTCCATGATTCATTAGCCCCAATATTGTAACTTAGGAGGCAAAGTTGCACACACGCCTGAGGCTGAGATTCTAGTCAAACCAGTTCTGAGTGTCTCTCTCATCTCAGAGTGGTTATGGGATGTGGGTTCCTGACTACGCAGTTTTGGGAAGCCAGAGTTAGACATCTCTAGGTCAGGACCAGTGGATGGAACCAGGCTCATTTTTAAGCACAGGGTGATCAGAATCTGCACTGCAGCTTATCCTCAATCTTTATCCACCGTTTCCTATGAGACAAATTATGTTTGAATTACATTTTCCTCATTTCTTTTGAGGAAGGAAACATAAATTTCTAAGTAGCAGCATGTCCCTAAAGTCTCAATGAATATTCTAAAGCTTGTATAAATTAAATATATTTTTTTCCCGAGGCTTTTCTTGTTGCAGTTGTCCAATTGGAGGGAGCACCTGGTATCTCCAAGTCATAGCTGTTACATAAATCATGCTCTATCCAGAATTTCTTGCTTCTGGAAGTTTAAGAAATGGAGAAGAAAATCCAGAAATTGATGGAAGTACAAAGAGAAAGATAAAAATCACAGTCATGGTGGGTTATTTTTGCACAATACACCTCTCTGAAAAACTAATTAAAAACACACATGAAAAAATAGCCATAAGACAAAGGAATGCAATTCATATAATATACATACATATATAAGGAACCGTGCACATATCAACTTCTGGATTCCAACTTTTTCCAAGCACACGTGGAGTTATCCCAAACTTGACATTTTACCAGGCCACAAAGCAAGTCTCCAAAAACAACAGGGTTAGATACATGCTATTATTTCAGAACAATAAAATTATGCCAAAAATCAAAACATAAAAATTAAAATTTGTATTTGTTTACAAAATAATAAATATGCTTCTAAATAATTTATAGTTTAAAGACCAAATGTCAATCAAAATTAGGAACTATTTTACATAACATTGTAAGTCAACTATACGTCAATAAAAATATTGACAAAAAAAGAAAGAAATTAGGAACTATTTTGAAATAAATGATAATAAAAATAGTGCATGTCAAGACATGTACTGTGCAGCAAGAAGGGTACTTAGAGGGTAAGTACCCTAAATATTCTAGAAGGGTACCTTAAACACATATGTATAAATAAAATAAATGCTAAAGAGTAATTAAGCATTCATTACCTGAAATTAAGAAGCAGCCACTAATTTAAATTCAATTGAAACTAGGAAAGGAAATAATGAAGCAAAGAGCAGATAGTAATGCAATAGAAAATAAATACAAAATGGACTCAGAGTGTTCATCAAAAAGAAAGCACAGCTAACACTTTTAGGAACGGAAATGGACTATGTTGAAGACAAATCATCCAGTGAGTTTGTGTCCATTAACCCAAACAACAAAGAAACAAGTGGTTGTGGAGAAAGCTTTAATATTTGACTCCTAGGGACTACTCAGGCTGTAAGCTCCAGGAGCGCTCATGGAAACTCTATGGCTTTTGGAAGAAATCTTGTGACAGTCACATACTTAAAATTTAAAATGTATGGTTGCCTTATGAGTAATGCATTTGAATGCAAAAATTAAGTAATGCACTTTGAAAATGAAAAATAACCAACAAAACTAACAACAAAAATGGTAATCTCTTTTTTCTTTTTGATTTCTTATTGTGACAAAATATACGTAACATAAAATTGACCATTTTAACCATTTTTAAGTGTACTGTTCAACGGAATTAAGCACATTCACATTGCTGTGCAACCATCATCACCATCTATCTCCAGAATATTTTTCATCTTCTCAAACTGAAACTCTGTATCCATTAATTAATAACTGCCCATTTCCCCCTCTTCCCAGCCCTGGGCAGCCACCATTCTACTTTCTATCTCTATGAATTCACTCTAAGTATCTCATATAAGCACATTTATACAGTATTTGTCCTTTTATTACTGGCATATTTCACTTAGCACAATGTCTTCAAGGTTCATTCATGTTGCAGTATGCACCAGAATTTCACTCCTTTTTAAGGCTGAATAATATTTCATTGTATGTATATTTTGTATGTTTGTACATTTTGTTGATCCATTCATCCATCAGTGGACACTTGGATTGCTTCTGTCTTTCTGCTATTGTTAATAAAGCTGCTATGAACATGGGTGTACAAACATCTGTTTGAGCCTTTGCTTTCAATTATTTGGGGTATACTAAGAAGTGCAATTGCTGGAACATATGATAATTCTATTTTTAATTTTTTGCAACTTCATTGAGATATAATTGACATATAACATTGTGTAAGTTTAAGGTGTACAACATAATGATTTGATATATGTATATATTGTGAAATGATTACCACAATAAGGTTAGTTAACACTTCACTAAAAGGAGTATGAAGGTGGCAAATAACACCCAAAAGGATGTTCAGCATCATTAACCATTAGGAAATGCAAATTAAAATAACAATGAGGTATCATTACACACCTATTTAAATGGTTAAAATTAAAGATACAGACAACATCAGTGGCTGGTGAGGATGAGGAGCAACTAGAAATCTCATTCATTGGTGATATTAAAGAAAAGTACAGCCACTCTGGAAAACAGTTTGACAATTTCTTATAAAGTTATACACTTGCCATGTACCCCAGCAATTGCACTTCTAGGAATCTATTCAAGAAAAATGAAAATGTACATACGCTAATGTTAATAGCTTTTTTCCCCACAATTGCCAAAAACTGGAAACAACCCATATGTCCTTCAATGGATAGGTGAAGAAATAAACTGTGGTACACCCACACAATGGAATTCTATTCAACTGCAAAAAGGTACAAAATTTTGATATATGCAACAACTTGCATAAATCTCAAGGCATGTTCTATCTTAAGTGAAAGAAGCTAATCTCAAAAAGCTAATCTTACATTTTGTATGATTCAGTTTCCATAAGATTCTCAAAAAATTCAAACAAAGCAACAGAAAACGTATCTGGTTATCCAACTGTTATGTACGGGATTAGGAGGTGACTATAAAGGGATAACACAAGGGAGGTTTATGGATTGATGGAACTGTTCTGTATCCTGATTATGGTAGTGGTTACACGAATATATGAGTATAATTTCAAAAAGCCAATATTACTCTATGACAAAATTTTTAATAAAATAGAAGTAGCTTAACACTTTCACCAACGTGTCTCTTTGGGGAGGGTTTTGGGGAGAGAAAAACTCAGACACCCTTGAGCCTTGTACAAGGATGGGAGCTGGGAATCACTAAGGCTCTACTAGGGCAAACTTCTTGAGGGAGTAATTTGTTCTTTCTTTGTTTTTCGCCGGAAGCACGTTTTTGGCAGGCTGGGGCAGGTGCACTCTCCGTCGTAGGTTAAAATCTCAGTCGTAGTCGGCAGGATTCGAACCTGCGCGGGGAGACCCCAATGGATTTCTAGTCCATCGCCTTAACCTCTCGGCCACGACTACTAATGTGGAAAGAGAAGGTTCTCTTTATAAAACGATATGTGGCAGATATAAAGATAAGACTCCTGTGTAGATAAAAGTGTGTGCAGCGAGTTGGGCAAAAACACTCAGGTGAATGAAAGCTTGGGGAGGGAAGTCAAACTCTCTCCGGCAGCCACGACATTTAGGAGAACTGGGATGAGAGTACTCGCTGTACAAGTATCTTTGTTCAAAGTTCAGGTCAGTTCACCAACTAGCGCCTGCCTCCCTCGCAGATGAGTTGGGTTCATGCTGGGTGCTGGGGTCTCCGAAACAGGAACCAAATTTACTCAGCACCGAGGTGAAATCAGCGTAATCCTACTTTTAGGCGTGGTGGGACCAACCCTTCTGCTAGAACTTCTAGCCTGCTCGATGAATGATACTGTGCTCAACGGGTTTCAGGGAAGGAAATGTTCCCTCTGATTTGTGTCTAAGGTGGAGGGAGAGAAAAACGACGTTGAAAATCTCCTCTGGATTCCCTCACTCGTTGTTCCTAGGCTCCTAATTTAGGCCCAAAGTGTTAATCTCACTGTGTTTGGGAAAGTGCTTTGCAGATGCAAATACGCTTTCCCTTTCCAGACACGTTAAGAAGAGGCATAGCCGGTCCTTGAGTTTCATTTTCTGTGAGATCGTAGCTGCTTTCTAAAAAATGGGTTGCGTGGTTCAGTTTTTTGGGGGCAATGCAAGGGCTCGTTTTCTCTAAATGTAACCCATACTGCACGTTTCCCGTTCTCCTTTTTACGTTTGTAACTCACTGGTTCCTTCAGCAGAATTTCCAGATGCTCTGCAGAAATGATTCAGAATAGAATGGTTAAATGCAGATGCTGGATCCCAAGATGCATATATAGATCCCCATTTTATGACCAACAAACTGTTAATGGGTAAGAGGTGAGAGCTGATGAATAAGATGTATCTTGAGAAAGCTGGTAGGTAATTGCTTGGATTTAATACATTATATTTAACCAGACGTAACAAAGTGTTCTTTAAATAGAGTTCTATTCAATTCAGATATCACTGAGAAAGCCTTATGGGGGGGGGGTAGATCTAATTAAATATCAAATAATTTACTTTTATCTATATCCAGAAAAGATCAATAATACCATGACTAACAGAAGAAATCTGGTCATGAAAAGCAAGTGCATCACTCACCTGTGTGCTCATAGATTCAGAGCATTTCTAATGTGTTTTTCCATTGGCAATTTTGGAAAATTCCCAACCATTTGCATTAAGAGATTGCCAAATATATTTAAAATCTTTATCTTCTGTCCATGTAGGAGTATTTTTGGGGCAGACCTGTGTCATGAGGGTTCCTAAAACATTTTTTTAAAGTTACAATTTTTTGTTATGAAAATAAAAGCCCATAAAAGATTAGTTTATCAAAGTATGCATACAAAATAATTTTAAAAGTCTAATTAAATATTAGCAGGTGATGGGGGGAGAGACACCTCCGTGGATTCTACAAACTTCTAACTAGCATCAATTATTCAAGAAACAAACTCAAGGCCCACGTGATTGTGAAGGGCATTGAAAAAGACAGTTGCTCAAACCAAAGACTACTGAGGTAACATTCAGTAACCTCAAAGTCCTTGAGTCTACGTTTAGAGAATTCGTCTTTCTTGTGCCAAGTAAAATAAGTTTCTCCTTCTTGAGAAAACTTGGGTAATGATGACTAACACACTGGGGGTGGGGTGGAGAGAAACCAGCAAAAGCAGCACTTTGGTTTATCTCTCCCTCAGTATTTTGAATGCAGAAAAATGTGAATAGTTGAAGTCATACAGGATATGAATTGTGCCAATATCTTCCAGATAGAAACCACCAGGAATACATATGCATTTGAACAAGTTGGACATAGAACTCCTTGTAGCAATTGAGAACACAGTGGGGAAGCATGGGTACATCCTAGTAAAAGAGTACTAAAAAGTACTTAAAGAATTTAGTCTTGTGTTGGGCGATTTGGCAAAAGAGTTAAAGAATCAGGACTTTGTTTTAGATTAAATGCTGTCTGGAAGTAAGGGGTGATTCTGTGATTAAATAGCTTAAATTTAGGATTAGGATTTAAAATCTTATCCTGAAGGAAGGAAGAATAGACCAATGCTAAAACTATGATTGGCAGAAAACCGTAGTCATTTTTTGGCATGTGTATTTACCAAGATAAGGAGGTTTGGGGTCATTTTTGTGGTTTGAACAATGTTTTTGTGCAAGTGTGTGTGTGTGTGTGTGTGTGTGTGTGTGTGTGTTTCATGTTTGTGTTCGTGTTCAGACATGATTACAAAGTGATCTTAATTTTGTCTTGATCCACCATGGTCATAGAATGGCCTTGTCTGACATTGGTGTTCTGTGAAATTGTTTCTGTTCAACAAAAGGACATCAAGTCCTAGCTGATAGTACCAGGTCAGCTCCCAAATGTCAAGGGCTGCTTTTATCTCTCTAAATTGTGTATTTTACTAATTTAATTGAATATTATATCAATATTTTTTCAGGAGCTTTCTAAATGTTATTTTAGTGGCTTTGTAATGTTCCATTATTCAGATGAAGTAAGAATTAATGAAATATTCCCCTTTGTCGGACAGCTATGTAATTTCTGCTGTGCTACTGTTATCAATTTTTTTAAAATACCATCATTGTTTTTGTGCACCAAATGTTTTTCTTCAGTTAATATTAATTCCCTAGAACAGTGTTTTACAAAACGAATTACTGATTCAAGTGTTATCAAGCTTAAAATTAGCTGAAATGAGTGTATTTGGTAAGTGTTATGGTTTCAGGAACAAATAACATCTTATGAGATTATAAAGAAGGGAATAATTACTCCTGTTACACCAGAGGAAAAGAGAAGCTGGTGAAATTTAACTATGAATGAGACTTTGGGGGATATGGACTTGAGAAAACTTTTCCCTTGTAATCTGAAAATGTGTTGGTATTTACTTGTTTGTGTCCTAGCAACACACTTCGATTCCCAGAATGGGGATTGGCAGTCTAAATTAACTGTCCCTGCCATACCCAGTAACAGGAAGCTGGCTCAAAATCCTCCTCTCATGAACCGCATAATCTCTAAACCCAGAATCAACCCTATTTATAATAAAACTTAATTTTACATGGCTTTATTTACATGTTTCTACCTGTCCTTTGAGCTTTGTGCGTGACAGAACGTAGCTAAGGCCGGCTCTTTGGAAAACTTGCTCTCTGGGATTGTGCCTTTTCTTCTGTGGCCGCGGACTTCCCTCTTCGGTACGTTCTCGCGTGCTTCACTAAGGAGCAGAGAAGTGAACTTTGTCTGAGCGGGTTGGAGACCGTCCCTGAATCCTCCTTTTCAGTAAGGAAGAGAGCTGGTCAGCTCCCCACCGACTCTCAGCCAGCATTCCCCGCACGTGAGACTTGGAATAGTCCTTTGGGCCAGGGGAAGGGCAACCCAGTTTACTGTTATCAAAGTCAGTTACCGGTTATCTGTGAAAGCAAACGCAGACGACCCCGATTCTTTCGAGTGCCCTTCATTCCGGGTCCTTCTCCCACTAGCGTTTCCAAGTCTGAGGCTGCCTGGAGGTGCCACTCAGCTCCGGCCCGCGTCTCCTCAGTTCCCGAAACTTGGACTTGAACCGACACGTCCTCAAAGACAAGAGGCTGGAGTGTAAACTCTGTGGTCAAGGAAGCTTGACCAGATCTACCTCCCACCTCCCCAGTCCTTAGGCTGCCGGAAGGAGCTGAGGAGCTAAGGAAGTGATGCGCGGCGTGGTCCTGGGAAGAAGCCGAGCACTGGGAGAGAAACCACGGCCCGGAGGAGAGGATGGGGAGTGGGCTGCGGGTGTGAACGCACAGGCTCTCAATACCCAGGCTCCTAGGCTCTAGGGCTGCAAGAACTTTTTCACTCAACTCAAACTTCAGCTCTGGTCTAACATGTCCTTTTTCTGCTTTGCGTTTTTGCAGACAGTCGGTTCAGAGATCGCGTTTTGTCTTGTAATTTTCAGAATTAATTATTTTCATTTCCAAAATGAAATGGCCTGAGCTTTCTTCTCTTCCTTCCACAACCCTCCTCCAGTTTCTCAGATCACAACCACTCGCCTGCTCCGGGTCAACAAACCTTGGACTCTCCCGCACTTGAGTTTCACCCTCAATGACCTCACCTGTAATTCATCCCTTTCTGTCCTCAAAGACATCAACCCACGTGACCGACGGTCGCTAAATGAGCCAGTGCGACTGGACCATACGGTCTCACAGAAAAGCGGCAGCGAATAAAAAGGTGTCTTTTGATCTCAGCGCAAAGAGTCACCAAAAGAAAATTCCCGAGTTAGAAAACCTGGGATCTCTCCAAAGCTCCCTGGACGCATTTAAAAACGGTAGCCCTCTCCTTCAAGAGAGAGGGCGAGAGTGGGATTGCGTTGCTCCATGAGCCCATTGGCAAAACAACATACGAATTCATCTTTTTCAAAAAGAACACAAGTACGAACAAGAAGGCCCCCCAGATCGAAAGAGAGAACTCCAGACTGGAGCTAGAGGAAAGGGAGTTGTGGGGCTGGCCACATATTTACAATACCTCCCAACGTCATTTGCTGGAAGTTCCTCAAATTCCATTTTTGCGAAGCCAACCGTCCCGAGAGTGGACTTGGAGAGACCAAATGAAACTGGGCAAACTATTTATTTCATGACAACGAATGACATTAGTCACTGAAAGGCTCAGAAATTCCCCCATGCTGGGCATTGCGTGTCCCTTGCATTGTCTTATTTGTTTTTGTGTTTCTTGAACTTTCACGGTGACTGGAACAGATTAAATCTCCACGAATTGTATTTATTGATAAGCAAATAAATGATCAAAAGTCTTTGGGAGCCAGCCAAGGCCCGTACGTTGTCGGGCTCTGTGGCGCAATGGATAGCGCATTGGACTTCTAGTGTGGAAGCTAAGGCATTCAAAGGTTGCGGGTTCGAGTCCCGCCAGAGTCGCGGATGTTTTGTCACCAACTGGATGCCCTTGCCAACAGTCGGTCCATTCCTGTATGAATTGAACGTTTTCTCCACAGTCAGCGAATACGAGGTCCCTACATTTCTCACTGCCGATATTTCTACTTTCTGGTGTTTGCATTTGAGGAGCTTCTTCATAAGCATCCCCACGTGTGTCAACAGTGATTTGATGAAAAAATTATATATCCTACCCATCTTTTGTGTGTATATACATGATAGCAGGAGAAGAGAAAGAATCAGAAAGCTAGATATCAGGGAGAATTGTTGGGGTTTAAATTATACTTGAAATCCTATGGGAGGAAAAGTGGATTCTGTCACTTTCAAAGTTGAAAGTGTCATTCTCATTCCTTGGAGTGGCTACATATTGTAAGTAGAGCTGTTACTAGAGCCCAGGACTTCTAAAAAAGAACTTCTAAGCACCCAAAATTGGGTCAGTAGATAGACAGATTATATTGATACTAATAAGAATGCAGTAATAAGGCAGAAGTAGAAACGGATGTGTGCATGGGTCATTCTCTGGGTCCAAAGATAAACAGTCACAGATAGGACATTCATAAGAAATGTGGTCTGTCACAATGAGAAAAAAAACATTTTTTTTTTTTTTTGCTTGAATGCTTTGCTTAATTTTGGGGAGTTCGTTCTAATAATGCCAACGTTTCAGGCCATAACTGTTTCTTATGTCACTTCCGTGCATTCCTTAGGAAACCATAATTATGAGTAAAAGTAACTGATTCATAGGAGAAGAGGCTGGTGATCCTTTCCTGGAAGAAAAATGTGAGGTAACTGGATGTGAAGCCAGCCGTGGAAGTAATGGTCCTGGCTTCTGTACTAGGATGACAACACAATGTCTACACTTCTGTGGCAGAAAATTGGAAAAAGAACAGAATGCTAGGAATCGCTTGGAGAAGAATGGCACCATGCAGAATTTAGTGGGAAATCAAGAAAGGGCCAATGATGGCTCTTGCAGGAGGTCAGTCAGCACCTCCTCAGTTTGGACAAGGCACAGCTGCCCTGGGCTCTGGAATCCTGGGCTAGTTTCACCACAACTCTTTATCACTTGGAGAGCAGTTGTTTCTTTTTCCTTAACATACTCGAGGCATTAGTATACTCTATCTGCAGAATCCCACTTAAAACCTTACTTCTCATTGTTAAGAGTATTTTGTCTCTAAGAATTTTTACTTCAGAGCAATGCAAATTCATTTAAAATTAAATAGGCTAAAATTATGCATTTGAAAGCTAAGATGTGAATATGGCTAACTCAGCACCTGGTCCCAGGGGAGGAGACTAAAACTGGCTCTGGTCTTGGATGTGAACAAAGTCTTTGATGAAGGAAAGATTGTAAGTTTGGACTCTAATAACTAAAAGATTAATAATATCCAGAGAACCAAGGGAATATAAGATCTGCACAGACTTGAAGACAGTACCAAAAATGTCTAAATAAGTTTTAGTGACCACTCTTGCTTGGCAAAGAAGGAGCTTCTTTGGGAGGATAGGGAAAGGAGGAAGTTAGTCTATGAGAACAAGAACTAAAGTGGAGGGAAATGGCTTTGCCTAAAAAGGATTTAATAAAAAAAGTTTTTAAATGGCTTTGCCCAGTTCCCCATCTGGAATAGTGGACTGTCACTGACAAAAAAAATCCACAGACATAACCATAAAGTTCTATTTTCTGATCCATCATCCATAGACCAAATGGTCAAGACACTACCAAAAAAAAAAAAAAAAATCAGTTTCCTTTATAAAGTGAAATGGCCACTTCAATTTTCTTTTAAAAATAAATAAATGATCTAGACAATATTATTGTATTATAATCATCAAACTTGCTAAGAGACTAGAACTTAATTACTCAAACCACTAAAAAGAAATCATAATTACTCTAAGCTAAGAAGTTAGCCTACTACAGTTTCATGGATACTGGCAGAAGATATGAGACTCCTGGATGAGAGACAAAGGACAGTTTATTATTCACCACAATATCAGTAGCCAGATAACATCATTTGAACTGATTCCCCAAGTATCATATCCCCACAGGGATCACTGGGAGGACATCTTGGAGGCTGGCTACCAGATATGTCTAAGTGTGGTCTTCTTTGTATTTATCCAGCTTGGTTGTAGTAGGGCTTTTTGAATATTCAGATCAATTTGCAGTCATTATCTTTTCAAATGTGGCTTCTTTCCAATCTTTTCTCTCCTTGCCTTCTTGGCTGTAACTGTCAATGTGCTATGCCTTCTCAACTTCTTGATTGTGTTTTCCTTTAATAACCTTTTTATTCTGGATATTTTCATCTTACCAGTTTATTAATTCTCTTTTTGCTAATTTGTTTTAAAACCCATCCATTACCTTCTTAAATTATTTTTTAAAGTTTTGTTTTAAAGTTTATATTTTCTTTTTCTATTTTCAGGTAGGGTTTTTTCTGAGTCAAAATTCTTAATTTTGTGTGTCATTTCCTTTGACTATATTAAGTTCAGCTAATTTTGAATCACTTTGTTGGACTACCATTGTATGGATTCCAGGAGGGTCTGTTTCTATTGTCAGATGTTTCTCATAGTTTTGGTCAGTTTTGTTGGTGCTTTGGAAATCTGCCATCAGAAATGAAGTGTTTTACCAAAGAATAATGGATTGCATACTTTTCTTTTAAACCTCCCCTTGCCATGGGACCACTGGTAAAGTAAAGTAAGATCACTTGAAACAATATGTACTGGTTTGAAGACTATGCTTTTAAGTCATAGTATGCTTTCCAATAGTCATCAAATTTTGGAATAAATTGAAGCATTGCTAGCTTGATTCAGTTCAACTTAAAATTTTTAGATGGATTAGAAATTACATGGAGTTTCTATAACAAACATTATCCATATTAAATTAAGATATTGAGATAGAAATTACATATTTTATTGTATGTCCTCTGAAAACTCACTGATACTATAGTAAAAAGATTTTTTAAAGCACAACTGTGGGAAGAACACAAAAGAAGTGAAAAGCAAGAAACATTAAAGCCGAAAAACAGGTGGACAAATAGTAATAGACTTCACAGAAACAACCTGATTTATACCAAAGATTCTTCAAAAAGCTCTGGAACTGAGAGCACTATGTACTGGAGGCTAAAGGGAAACTTAAAGCAGATTGTCTAAAATTTGAGAAGCAATTAGATTCCTAAATTCTCTGCACTTATACATACTGACTGTTTGGCCTTCCACCACCCAGGAAAAAATCTGGAGATTTATTCTTCAAAGAAAATAAAGAATGTGGTTAGACTGTTACAGATGAGGATCTGAGTACCATAGTGAGATCAGGAGAGATTAAGCATCTTGGTGTATAGGAACGCTGAAGGGCGAAATGCCTAGCTCTTTTTCCTCACTTTACTCTCAGATCTCTGCCAGTTAGGGCTTTACCCTGCTGGCAGGACTGAAAAAAAACAGACTTTCAAAAATGAAAGGTAAAAATACTAAGAATCTATATATGGGGCAACCGATGTAAGTTGGGAAAGTCTAACATAACAGATAAGCATATTGAAGGCTCTTTTTACCATTACCTTGACTTTGAGTTATTTTTATAACCTAAAAAAAATAAAAACAAAAAAACCCTTAAGAACACTCTCCACTAAAACAGTGGAGCAATTAAACGAACAAAAAATAGATTATAAACAGGTGAGCAAAGAGAAGATTGAGATGACAGCTGTGCAGCAGGTCCACAGAGCAACCAGTTCAGACTGCAAGCAAGTAGAGGTCAGCTGGAAAAATAGCTTCAAGAAAACTATTTGAACTGATATATTACCTGATTTGATTGATCTTGTGGAAAGCTCTACTGAAAGCTATTTGGCAGTTAAGGAAGAATTAGCAATTACCAATAGATGTGAAGGAACTTAGGCACATTAAAGTTTTTCTTTTTAAAGTTTGCCTTTTTAGGCAATTATTAGCATCCAGTAAAGAATGGAAACACAATCATAGCTCACAACAATGCTGTGTGTAATACTTTCATAGGAATATGACATAAACAATAAATGTTGAATTAAACAAAAGCTGAAACATAATTATTTTGGAAGGATAAGGAGTAGTGGGTGATGGTGGTGTAAAACAGTTAACTAATTAACATGATGGAAAGTAAGTAGATAATATCTAAATTGATTAATCAATAATAGGTTATACATATTATTTAGGAAAATAGAGATCTGTAAATCCAAGAAAGAAACAGTTAAAATGTTAATTTTGGTGGCATCGAGACAAGATAATTTGAGGAATTAAGGGACAGGAGACTTATATATTTCACAATAAGCCTTCTAGCAATATTGAACCTTTTAAAGCATATGCATGCTAGAGGAATTTATACTGAGACATTCAGGAAGCACTCATTTTTATTTTTAATATAAGGACTATTTATAAAGATGTATACAATTAGAGAAAAACCACCAGGGAGAGTGTAGTTCTCCAGCACTAGTAACAGTAGGGGTATTATTACTCCTATACCTGAGGAGGCATGGAGAGAGTGTAATTACTTGAACTCAGAAGAAGAGAGCCTTGTAGAGAGGGCTACCTTGAATGAGGTGTGGTCTCCAGTCAAGGAATGCAGCTCATCTGAAGTGACCTGCAGGGAGAGAGACAAGAAGTCAATACCTGCCGCTCATATCTCCTCCTGGGACTCCCACTGACCTAACCCAGCTAGAAACCAAAGAGCTCAAAAACCCATACAGACCAAGTCCAAGGGCTATATCAGCATGCAGTAGGGTGAAGAGCCACACACACACACACACACACACACACTATAAATATATATAAATATATATATATGGCACAAGCACAAAAGAGAATTGACAATGAGAAAAACAGCAAACAATATAGAGGATATCAGAAGAGAACAACAAAAACAGAACTAAAATTTCAAAAAGGATTAGGTAGAAAATGATATGTAAAAAGAAAAGCAAAGAAGATCCAACACATGAATTGCTGGATTTACCAAAAAAAAAAAAAAAAATCAAAGTAATAAAACATATATTTAACAAATAATTTAGGCTCTGGTAGGTAGAGCCACCCTTAGGGGCAATGGGACCTGGGCAAGTTTTTCTTTCTTTCTTTTTCTTCCTTTCTTTCTTTCTTTCTTTCTTTCTTTCTTTCTTTCTTTCTTTCTTTTCTTTCTTTTCTTTTCTTTCTTTTCTTTTCTTTTCTTTTTCTCTTTCTTTCTTCCTTCCTTTCTTTCTTTCTTTCTTTCCTACTGTCTATAAAAACAACTTGATTTTAAAATTACTCCTGGTTGAGAATCACTGTTCTACTCCTTCTGCCTCTCACATCTCTCTTATCTTATGCCATAGAATATATCACATCCAGCCTCTTCATTTCACAGCCCATACCCTTAGACTAGCAAAGAGACGTGATGGGAGAAAGTATGCAAGAAAGGAAAGAGGAAGGAGAAGAAAAAAAGAGAGTCAGTTGAGGACAGTGGAGAGGCAGGGACACGCAGGAGAGGTGTGGAAGAATATTCAAAACTTATCCTTACAGAACAGTTAAAATACTGAATATAGGAACTTATAACCATCACCTCATACATATTTTAAGACATGTATTTTAATACTGATATATTAGTATTATTCCATGTAGATATTCATAAACATGCAATTTTTATTGAAAGAAAGAGGGAAAGAAAGAAAAGGAAAGGAGGGAGGGAAGGCGGGCGTGATGAGGGAGCAGACATCTAAATCGCACTGGTCTAAGAAGGGTGAAACATGGATGGTAATGGGTAAGATTTGGCAACGCCTCCTACTAAGGTAGTTGTGATTCACTCACAGAAGTTGCAGAATTTGAGCTTGATAAGAACAAAACAACCCTATGTCAGAAGTGGGATTCGAACCCACGCCTCCAACCGGAGACCAGAAACCCCGAGCTCGGGAAGTAGAAACTTGAGTCTGGCGCCTTAGACCACTCGGCCATCCTGACACGTCCGCTTTTAACCGTGGTATAATCTGCTGCTGTGATTAACAACCAATGAGATTCGTATTACATCCAGAATACGTGGGGTGAAACACAAGCTCTGAACTGATCGCAAAACGGAAGAGGCAAAAAGACAAATTTTGATGGAAGCTGGAGGCTGTTGCTATGGCACAAAGTTAAGTCAGACCCAGAGCCAGGGAGCCGGGGGTATTGATAAGCCGCTCCCACCACACGTCCCCTTACCCTCCCGCACCGCGCTGCCTGCCTCCCAAAGGCCCGCCAGGCCACGGCCCACGACGGTCCCTATGGTGTGGGAATTTCACAAATCACAGAAAAGCCCACAGAACAGAGTTAGCGCTGGTTTCGAAGACCGCTTCAGCCTGCTTCCCGCGGTGTTCATGCTCTCTCATTCCCACAATAAAATAAAAAGTAACATAGGCAAGAGCCCGTGAGAAGGGCTAAAACCCTCCTTTAATAAACCTATTTTTAAAAAAATAATAAAAATAAACCTATTTAAACGTTAGAACTGTCCGTCTAAGAGTACGAGGCAGGCATATTGCACACTCTTCCGGTGTTTCTCCCCATAATCTTCACTTCTCCTTCCATATCTTCTCTTCACTGGCTTTTATCTCCCTCATTTCTTTTCTCCTGTTAATTTCCTCCCAGTGGCCTAGGGAAAGGGGATGCGATGCATTATGTGATACAGGATAATAGATACACGAGTTAAAAGGTTTGATGGCCATTACCGAGTAACAAATAGTTTCTCTCTCTCTCCACCCCAGCCCCCCAGCCCCCAGTGGTAAAGGTGAGAGGTTTTTACTCTGTTGTTTATTCTTCATTTTGTGTCAAGCTAGTTCCTACTGTCCTTGTTTCCATTTCCTATGGTTAGGGCTCCCAGCGTCGTAGACACCAAGTGTAAATCAGTTATTGCAGTCTACTTTGTATATGGACAATGGCCAAAGGGGAGTTGATTTTACTTTTGTTGTTTACCTGTCTGTAATTTTTTGTCTGACTGAGCACCTAAAATATTATTTGCTGCTTTCTTGACCTTCCCTTCCCAAGAATGTGACTTTTTGCTTTCCTATGGATAAAGCTGACTCGATTTATTTTTTTATTCACTTATTTATTTAACAATATTTATTTAATGTATACTCAGATTCTGTAGTTGGGTCCGAGGATACAGAAATGGAGCAGTTGGGGGCTGGGGGCAGACAGTACCCCAAGCTAATGAGTGCCAAAACGCACTCCTGCCAAAGTCTGCCAGTGACACACCTGCAACTGAAAAAGTTGGTTTTACTAACTATTGCAGCAAGAGAGAATGCACACCAGGGGAACAGTGGAGTGTCTCAGTCAAAGAGTGTTAGAAAGAACTGATTATAGGATTTGGGCTTTGGTTAGGTGATTTGGGGGAGGGTTTAAGGAAGTATGGCTTTGCAGTGGTTTGTATACTGTCAGGAGGTGGGGGTAATTCTATGGTTGGATATCTTAAATCTTATCTAAAGGGAGGGCAAAGTAGAGTGAAAATAGAGCTGGAATTCGTAAAGAAGCAGCAGTCGTTTATATGAAGTGGGAGAGGGAAATGTTTGGTATTCTGTGGCTTGGACAATGTTCATGTTTTCATTTGTGTTTAGGCGCGATTATGGAGTTGTTTTCTTTCTGTCTTAATTTACTAGAGAGGTCTTGTCTGATATTGATGTTCTGGGAAATTGTTTATATTCAACAAGAAAACATCAAGACATAGCTGTAAATGCCAGGTCAGCTCCTGGATGTCCAGGACTGCTTTTCTCTGTCTCATAATTAATATATACAGACAGCTAGATGGTGGTAAAAGCCATAAAGAAACATTAAGCAAGGAAGAGATACGGGATGTGAGGGAGATTTTTGACATTGTTAAATAGTGTTATTATTGAAGGTCTCATTGAGAACGTGGCATTTGCACAAAGACCTGAATGAATAAAAGGATTGACTCATGTGAATATCTGGGGTAGATATTTCCAGGTAGAGGGAATAGCAAGGGCAAAGTTGATAAAATGGGATGAGGCCTGATGTTTTTGAGTAAAGGCAAAGAAACCTATCTATCTGGCAGAGAAATTGTGCAACATATAATCTCATTGCTTAACTTGTCTCCATCCTTTCCCAAATCAAGATTATCATCCCTTCCTGCCCACTCCTCCATCCCTAGGCCTCACCGGAGCTCTCATCCTGTTCTTTCTTCCACGTCTGATTTTTATCTTATCAATGACCTTGAGAGTCAGAAAAAGTACCTAAAATTGCATGAAGCTCAGAGATATAGAAAGGATGTTTACTTTATACATTACTTGGACATTGGGGGGAAAAATATTCTGCAGGTGTGATGGTTTGTATTTTTTTGGTCAAGTCAAAATGACCTCTGATCCACATTTAGTAATATCTAAATGTTATTCCCCAGGCATATAATTGTCACATTATATTTAATTTCTGAAATTCTGTGTGTAACTTATATAATAAAATGACATTTACACACACATTATTTCATAATGGTTAGTATTATGGGTAATATATGAGTTTTATGCATTATTTTCTTCATATTTGGTCAGGATTGCATTTGGCTTCATGTATAGAAAACACAATAAATAATGCCTTAAATAATAGAAGGATTACTGATTCAAAAATAAGTAGTCCTGGGTTAGGCAGTCCTCATGAAACTAAGCACTTCCTCTCTTCCTCTTCTGCCACCTATGCTTTGGGATGTTTGTCCCCATGATCTTTCTACGGGTGCTCAAAAACTGTCTCATGAACCAATAAACACTGAATGAAACAAGAGCACTATTTCCTTAACTGCCAAGTCATTCCTGTCTTTGGAGGAGTGGGCCTCTAGATAAAATGTGGAGGAGAAAATTAGAGGACGTCTTGGATTTTTTTTCCCCTAGCCCTGAAGAACCCAGACATTCCATTTCTGAAACTGAGGGGAAAATACCAAAGGGTACAACCAGATTTGATTCTCCTGCATTAGGTCCAGGTTATGAATCTCATTTCTTTCCATCTTTTCATTCTTTGGAAGATTCTCCTCAGTTACTCCAGTCGTTCCTAAAAATGGTCATCTCCTCCGGGTTCCCCCACAGGTTGGTGAGGGAGCCTGTGCATCTTCTCTTCAAACATATCTGAGAAGTAAATACGGTCTCCGAGGGTCCTTCTGCCTAGATCAGCGAATCCCCTTCGGCAATAATTGACTCTAGGAATAATCTTCATTCTCCCAGCAATTAAAAAGTGTGCTTGAACGTACAGTGCAGAGGTTAAATGGTCTGTTTGGTGAGTAAATGACTCAAGTGGTCGAGCCACACTTTTGGAAGACCCTGGTTTTTCTGAAGCCATGGATTGCTCCAGCTCTTCCTGAGCATCGAAATTGCTAATGGAATTTGGTTATTTATAGCACGAATTAAAACGCCCAAAAAGGGCCTGGATAGCTCAGTTGGCAGAGCATCAGACTTTTAATCTGAGGGTCCAGGGTTCAAGTCCCTGTTCAGGCGCTAATTCCTGAGCTTTGTTGTTGCTGTCTTTTTTTTTCTTTTAGGCAACGCACATTGACGTATTTTGGAGAAAAGGGGGAAGGTTTATGTAATGTACTTTAAATGACTCAGAAAAATATGATATACATAGAGAAAATAATAAAAACAAATGGGGCAAAATGTTAAGAAAAGGTGAATCTCGGTAAAGTGTGTTCCCTCTAGTATTTTTATTTTTGTAACTTCTTGTAAGTTTGAAATTATTTCCAAATAAGAATTTTACAGTTAAGTATATTAGTAAATGTAATTTTATAAACATCAAGAATCACCAGACTTTGAAATTTTAAAGTACAAGTTCAGCAATTTTTACAGGTTGTATATGTCCAAATTTCAAAACATCCAAGTATAAAAGAAACCAGCACACTCTATATGTTTAGGTGTACTGTATAACTTATGTTAGCTAGCACCTAATAGCGACAACATTATCAGGCTTTTTTTTTTTTAACCAACACAATAGGTTTTCATTTTTACATATAAAAATTAAACTACTTTGGCAAATTAGAGCTATGGAAGGTGTCAGCTCAAATGTCCATATTTTTACATGAATTGAAACATACTATCCCCGCTGTACACTTTGACACTCTGTGGTGACTACATGATTTGGAGGAGAAACACAAAGTTACTTCTGTTGTTGCTACATAATGAGTAGTAACAATATCATCTACGTTAGATCACTAGTGGGTTTATGGTTTTTATAATGCTTTACAAATAGTTTAAATTTTATATTAAATACAATAAAAAATTGAATATGTTAGTAACATTGTCAGAGTAACTAATGACAGAGAAATGACCAGCAGCTCCCAAACTTTAAGGCATATTGAAATCACCTAGGTGGGGATTTTAAAAATCTACTGAAGCCTGGCTCCCACCCCCAGATATTTTAAAAGCACCCAGGTTATTCTAATGTGCATCAAAATTTGGGGACCATTGAGAGCTTTCCAAGGGCGGTTCTTGCACAAGCAACATCTCCATCACCTCAGTCAACAAATGAAAATTCCCACTGCAAGATCCTGGAATATTTCCAGAGCCAAATGGGCATATTTTGAACCGCCGCGCTGAGGATAACTTCTTCCAGAGAGAAGGCGGCCGTGGGTTTCCATCTGTAGGCCTTTGCTTGCTTGGTGGACGCATTGATAAACCAAGACGCAGGAATTCGAATAAAACAAAACAACGAAAAGAGAGAAACAAAGCAGCAAGATTCCCTTTCTGTACAGGTAAAGACTGGGAATACTGCCTCTCTGCCGGGGAATCAAACCCCGGCCTCTCGCATGACAGGCAGGGATACTCACCACTATACTAACGAGGAAGACGTAACCATCGACTCAAGAGTCTCAACTGAAGAGACATTCACGCTTTGTGTCCGGAACTCTTTATGGACAGTGAATTCCTGGGAGTTTCACCAATCTTTACAATAAGAATCTGTTATAAGAATCTATAAAAAGGAATTCCCCACTTATCTAAATCTGAAAACGGCCCCACAAAAGATTGCAACATTGCTATAGTTTTATCACTAATAGCAAAGAAATGTTCGTTAATAGTAAGGAGGGCATTAAACTTTAAAGCAAACAAACAAACAAACAAAAATCTCCCTCTGCTCCAAATAACTTCCTTTCTTCTTCACCTCAAGCTTTTTCCTGAATTTAGATTTACCTCAAGGGTCACCTTCCCCTGGGACTTTTTCTCACACCAGTGTGATTTAGATGTATTTCCTCTGTTTCACTTTGTCATGATAAGATCATATATAGATGTGTGAATTTCTACGTGGAATAAAGGTAAGGGCTTAGTCTTAAAATCTAGGTCTTAGATTTTTCAGGGTTGGCTTTAAATGCATGTTTATTTTTGTGTAGCCTCTTAGTAGTAGAAAGTCCACCGTTAGGAATAGTCCTCAGTAAAATTCCAGCTCAGTTCCATAGGTGGCTTTGCAGAGGATAGTCATTGTAGCAATTCTAGGCAGCAGAGAATTGGAGACAACTTGGATATCTAAAATGAATGTGCTACACAGAGAGAAAAACAGTAAGTTTTCTAGGGCTGCCAGAATAAATTACCACAAACTGGTTGGCTTAAAAACAACCGAAATTTACTCTCTCTCAGTTCTGAAGACTAGGAGTCCAAAATTAAGATGTTGGCAGGGCCATGGTCTTTCTGAAGGTTCTCTGAAGAACACCTTCCTTGCCTCTTCCTAGCTTCTGGTGGATCCCCAAAATCCTTGATTTTTTTATTGGCTGTAGCTGTATCATTCCAATCTTTGCCTCTGTCCTCTTATGACTTTCTTCTTTCTCTCTGTGTCTGTGACCTTTCTTATAAGGATACCAGTCATTGAATTTAGGTCCCACCCTAACCCAGTATGACCTCATCTTAATTTAACTAATTATATCTGCAAAAACTTATTTCCAAGTAAGGTCACATTCAGAGGTTCTAGAAGGACACAAATTCCAGCTGACACTATTTAACCCACTAAAATTAAGAATGAAGGATGAAGTGTTATATGCATAAACATAGTTAACTGCACCAAAGTATACATTAATAGCTGTAAAAGTACTGATTAAAACTGGTTGTGATGAGAAGAAAGGGAGGTGGGGAGGAAGAGTATACAATCTTGTGTTATTATTGTTCAGACTAAAGAAACAAAAGAGATTCTCTAAAGAAAGACAGGCACCAAATGCCTAAAAGGCAAATCTTCATGGTTCATGTTCTTTGATTGTCGGTGAGAGCTTCCTGGTTCATGGACCGCTGTCTTCTCACTGTTGCCTCACATGGCAGAAGGGAGAGAGAGCTCTCTGGGGTCTCCTTTGAGAGGGCACTATTTTTATTTAGGAGGGATTAACTCATGACCTAATCACCTCTCAAAGATCCCACCTCCTAATACCATCACATCTAGTCGGGTCCACCCAAATTGCTCCCCTCCACTCCCAGATTAATAAATCATTTTAAGGGAACTTTAAAATGGCTTACTTCTCAATAAATCTATTACTGGTTTATTATTTTTATATGATGCCCTTTTTCGATTCCTCTTAGAAACTTGGGGAAGTGTTTCTGTGAATATTTGGGAAAGGAAAATTAATGAAAAACTAGGAGGTAAACTATTTTAGGTCAGTGCCTTTGCCTGATTTGACTGTTAAGGTTTCACCACTTTCAGAGGCATTCCTAAATGGGCTCTGTTACCTAAGTTTAAATGAAATGGAAAAGAGCACCACCCCGCCTGAACAGGGACTTGAACCCTGGACCCTCAGATTAAAAGTCTGATGCTCTACCGGCTGAGCTATTCAGGCTTTGCGAAGTGCTTTCAAATTCATTATAGAAATGACTCAGAACACCGAGGTGTGCTAGTGATGCTCATGATTTCGGAAATCACTTGGGTCTCCCAGGGGCGTTGATCGCGTACCTCCGACCCAGCGCTACAACTGGCTTGACTGTATTGAAGATTCCATTTAACCCCCAAACTATTTCTTCGTTGCACAGACAATTATTGTGTAGCACTTATTGCAGGGGGAAAGTCGTGCTGAGAGTAGGGTGGGATCCGTTGGGGAGGGAATACTCCTGCAGTTAATAATTGCAGACAGAGCCCTTTGAGGCCGCACCCACTAGTCAGAGGCGGCTTTAGAGCGGGCGCGCAGGCTCCTTCACCAGCAATGACTTCAGTAGGTGGGAAGAACTTCAGGAAAATCAAAAATTGGGGAAAGAATGAAGGTTATGTCAAAAGGAGGAGGTTTATTTCCCTTTGTTTCCTCTGGTGTTTTCTTTCAGAGTTGGGGTCTCCTGGAATTTTAATGCCGGAGCAAGAAACAACCTAACGCCCACTTCGAAGTGGTGCTTCCGTCCAGGAAAAGAGCTCCCTGAAAACCCACTTCTTCAAAATTTTCGTACATCTCACTTTTTCAGCACGCCCACCTTTCCGCACCTTTCCTTCACACTCCTTTTCTTCACCCTCTCCCCAGTCTCCTTTCCCCTCTACTCTTCCCTTTGGCTCTCCAACCTCCCTCTTGCCAGTGCGGGCAGTCCACATTTGTCCCTGTCCTATTCCTTTACTTTCCAACCCCACATTTTATCTTGAGCTCCACTCTATTTAAAGACAGGAAGGACCAGGCAGGTGGAACAGCATTCGCTGCCTCTGTCACGGCAGGTCTTCATTTGTTCATAAGACTGTTACCGAAAGTGGGGTCCGGCTGCCCGCTGCCCTAATACTTGAGAGGCAAGGTTGGTGAAAAAGAAAGTTTGCTTTATTTCGGAGGCCGGCAACCAGGGGAGAGGTCGGACTCCTGTCCAAAGGCCGACTCCCCCCACTGACAATCAGTGGCCAAGAGCTTTTAAAGGGGGGGTTTCAGGGGTGGATAGGCGGAGGGAGGGCGCTACATGCAGAAATAGCACTGTTAGCTCTGACAGCCATCTTGAAATTGGTCGTGGTTGGTCTGATCAGTGTCATCTTGATTGTTTTGAGTACAGCCAATCTTTAGTTCCAAGGCCGATTTTTTCCCATTTCTTTGAGGTCAGTTCTCAGAATTGTGGCAGCTTATGTCGTAGGTACAGTCTGGTCATCAGGTAGTTAACTTCTTCCACCTGGTGGGGATTTCAGTACCTACAAGACAGCTCACAGGATGTGGCTCAGAATTATTACCTATTGCCCTTGAGGAGGAACTAAAGGTCATTGACTTTGCTTAATGACTAAACTATTACTATTTTGTCCTGTTTGACTGCTTTCCTTTGCTTCTGCATTTTCTCACTTCTCTGATTACACTTATTCTTTGGCTAGTTTTTCTACAGACAAAAGGCAGGCGGGGGGGCATGGGGAGGGGCGGGGAAGACCGCAGAGTCCTGCTCCGTTTCAAGGCTTGTTAACACGTCTGCATAGGCAAAAATGCAGTGATAGAGTCACTGCACACAGACGATAATTAAGATGTTGCATTGTTTCCCAGTATGTTGCGAGCTTTATAAACATTGATAAAGACATTTTATTTTAAAGACACATTTTTGATAGAGGTCAATTTTCATCAAGATCCAAAAGAAAACAAGAAATGTAAATCAGTAGTGTCACTGTCATGAGTGTTTGAATTTACCTGCCTCTGCCTGGTGCTCCTGTGGGAATCTTGGAGTTTGAGGAAGAGAATAACGTGTGTTGGTCCAATATTGGAAAAGGAGAAGAAACCTAGCAGAGGATGGTTTCGATCCATCGACCTCTGGGTTATGGGCCCAGCACGCTTCCGCTGCGCCACTCTGCTCTTCGTTTCACCGACCTTTCTTCTACCTTACCAATTTGTATATAGATTGATAGACGCTCAAGCCTGTCGATTCTTCCCTCTCCCCCTTTCCCACTAACTTCCTTCTTTCATTCTGAGTCAGCCCCACGTTTCCTTCTCAAGATTGCTGCCTACGAGCAAATCTCTAAGGCTTCGGCACTTTTGTAATTTACTCAAAAACCGAAGCTCTGAAATCCTTTCTCAGGAACTTGGTATTCAACCCGTTAGGGTCTCCTACACCGATTTCTAGGGATGAATTTAGAACTCAGACTTTTTTCCCCCGCGCCTCCCACAGCTCACTCCCGGACTCTGAAGTTGGGACGCCTTGGCTCTTCCCCGTCAATGGCAAGGCCGAGGACAGGGCAGGGGCATTGTACGATCGCGCCCCTGGAGAAACTGAAGACGTGGCGGAAGAGAAGGAAAAGCAAATACTTCCGAGAATCGTCACTCGCAGAGCTGAGGGAGACGTGAAGCCCAAGGTGATCTACCCTAGCTGGATTCTTTGTTCACACCTCAGTCCATGGCCACCTGCTGCTTGCTTATTCAAAACCAGACGTCTCCCTTTTTATTTTCATGGTTATATGCCATATTCTTTTGTATGATTTGGATTGCTCTAATATATTTTTAAAATAAACGTTGGACATCGAAGGTGCTACTGAGGAGGTGAAACTTTTAAGTGGATTTTTACAAAGACAGGTTATCAATACTCCAATCTCCTTAGGAACCAGAAATGATCATTTTCCAAGGGCAGAGAGAACTCGAGTTTCCTGAGATGAACCTAGCCACCAATGTTCAAAATCCAGAAGGGTGATTTTTTGCTGCATAAGTCTACCTCAGAAGATGATTGATTCCTTTTCTGAGCTGTTCTTTCCTTCTCAATTCCCCTCTGAATTCTACAGGGCTCCGATTCTACTTTTTTTCATTTTCTCTGCTACAGAAGCCACAGACTTTGTCTTAACCTCCTAAGACAGAAGCCATGGAATCATCACTTCCTCAGATATTTTCATCCCCAGTAACCTCCCCAGCTACATTAACAGAATAAAACTACCACCTTCAAAAAGAGAATCATTGGCCCATGGTCTTGTAAACCAGTAACTTTTAGTCCTGAGTGCTGTCCCAGGAAAACCTTGGAAGGAAGGTTTGGAAATTCGATGAGGTACGGTTGGGGTCCAGGCCTTGGCATTATTAGTGGACTTTCTGTAAATCTCTTCAAAAGCTCAATGCAAATGTTCTTATTCCAGCAAAGTAACCTGAGTCCTTGAGGGTCACACCCTTTTTGTGGGCATTTATGTAGCTTTGGATTCTAGGGCATATACCACACATATTTCATTTCTATTGTTCATTCCTTATTGCCTCATCTTTAGCTTCAAATTTATCTTTCAATTTCTATTCATCTGCTTAAAGTTCTTATTTTAAAGGCCCATATTGCAGTCACTGTTCAGCTACAGGTTGGAGCAGCTAGAGGAGCTGCAGGTGACATTTCATCACCGGAGAGACCAAGCCAGTATCTCTCCCACAAGATTCTGAATACGACTTATGCTCCCTAAATGGGCCAGATTCACGGGCCTGAGACCTATGCAGTCACGCAGCTCACTGCCCCCGAACCCACACTCAGAAGGGTCCTGCTCCTGGGGTTTAATGCTCTGCAATTGCTCTCTTGAAATTCTTAATGGTTTTACCTTTACACACGTTTTGTGAGGTCCAGTAGGACATGGAACATGTGTAGATGTGGGGCTTTCGCTGAAGCCTTGGCTCTCACAGGTCCCGCCACCCAGAGATGAGTTTTCAGCGGCCAATGTACCCTTCAGCTGGCAACCTGCCCTGCTATCCTTCCCCACCCCCCTCTCACACCTGCCTCAGCAGTAAGCCCCCTGGGAGGTCTGGGGAAGAGGTAGTTAAGCAGCATAACCCTGGTGCCTCTCGGCTGTGGCACAGTGTCTGTTGTCCCTGCCCCAGGGTGGCAGTCTGACAGTGTCAGGGTAAGTTGGGTGGGAGTCTTGGTGGGCGTGAGCCCTTAACCCAGACTCATATGGGTATATTTTCATAATTTTAACAGCACTTTCTTCCTGCTTTTTGAACAAAGGGCCCTCATTTTCATTTTTCACTGGGTCCTGTAAATTATGTAGCTGGTCCTGCTCCCCAGATTTCCACAGAGTCTGGTTCTCTTGCCTGCAAACCTCCCCCCCCCTCCCCCACAGTTTCTTTACTATCTTACTATCACCTTTGAAAGGTCAGGCCTGAACTCTCAAAGAGGGAGCCTGATATCTTCATGGGAAGAATGCAGGATCAGCTACTCCCCACAGGACAGGCCAATAAATTGAGTGACGAGGTGTTGAGGCAAGGAGAGTGACTTTATTTGCGAAAGCTAAACAACAACAGCAAAGAAGAAAAAAGAGAAATCTAGCTAACCAAGAAGATGGCGGACTAGTGCCCTTAAAAAACCATCTTAATATGGTTTTTAAAGGCACAGGCTTTTAAAGGCAGTGTGAGGGGGGGCTCCAGGGTGTGTGATGAGCTTGTGAACAGTTCTCAGATTGGTTGGCATCAAGGTGAAATTTTGAGCACCACGCGTCTTCTGGTTTCAGTCAGTCTGGGGTCTCCATGTTTGTGGTCAGCAGTTTTCATCTGGTGGGCATCTGCTTCCTGTAGAAAGTTAGTAATGTGTGTCAGACCTTTACATCTATCTTTCAGGGAGCTGGGAGTTCAGTGACTCTGCTATATGGCTGGTTTATAGTCTAAATTGTTACTAGTTTCCTGGACCAACAGCTGTTCTTTGTGTCTATGTCTTCACAATTCCTAATCATTAACTCTTGAGTCAACATTTTGAGACTCAGAGGAGGCCTGGGATGCTAAAGCAAAAAGCCTTTAACCTCAAAGGACAAGAGCACAGGGGCTTGTATATGGTTTCAAAGCTTCATTTTGAAATCCCACTGCTTAATGCTGCTTAACCACTCCCCTGTAGTACTCCCTCAGCAGATTTTTTTTTAATGTGGTCATCTGGATTGAATTGTACTGAATTGACCTTGAAGTGTTTCCAGGGAGGAGACAAAGTAAAAACACTTAAAGGATACCAATGAAGAATATCTTTAGGAACTAAAGGTAGAAAAGAACTTTAAATTAAAAGGGAAAAATCCAACTATAAAGACAAAGATGACAACTGTGACTATATTAAAATCAAGAACTTTTCATTAAAAATATTGCACTTTGGGGGAGGCGTGGTGGTGGGATGAACTGGGAGATTGGGATAGACATATATACACTAATATGTATAAAATAGATAACTAATAAAAAAAATCGCACATCATTCAACACTCAAGGGATGGGGCTAAATTAAAAATTAGATACAAATGAAGAAAGAAAAAGTAGAAAAAATATAAGTGAATATTCCTGAGTCAATAAAACAGAGATTAATAGATGAAAAATATGAAAGACTAGTAAATAAGCATGAAAAAGGAGATTTAAAGTTCCAAACAAGAAATAGAGAAAACAGGATTAGAAGTTGCTCCTTGACTGGAGAATCAGCCAGTGATTGTTTATATTTAGTCTGTAGATTCTGGAGTTAAGATATCACATGATAGGTAGTCTTCCTGTTAGCATGAAAAGATAGCACCATGTCTAATAAAAGAGAAAAAATGTAATCTCTCTAAAGTTAGATGTTGAAGGGAAGCAGAATATGCCATCCCAAAATATGCCTCTTTGGCATGTGAATTATTTTGAGCTGAAGGCAATCAAGACCCAGCTGACTCAGGAAAAAAAATGTTTTTACCTCTCCCATAACTACCCAAAAGAGTTTTGATAGGGAGCCTGTACCAGAAAAAACAAACAAACAAATACAACAACAAAAACAACAACAAAAAACTATTACCAGATGTAACTTTTCTATCTGAAAGACCTATTTGCATGGCAGGGCAAATTTCTAATTACCAAACTTCTCTTCTTATCCTCCTGTGAACTACACACCTCCCCTTTGAAGCCTTAGGCCCCTATCCCATTCCTGAGCTCAGGATGGCATAAGCCTCAATTCGCCACTTTGCCCCTGAGCCTCATATCTTTGGGGCTCCTGTATGTATGAAATTAAATCAGCTTTTCTCCTGTTAACCTTTCCTATGTCACTTCAGTTACTAGACCAGCCAAAAAACCTAGAAGAGAAGGGAAATATTTTCTGCATAGTACAGTCAGCTCTCCATATCCCTGCATTCACATTTGCAAATTCCACCAAATTCTGATAGAAAATATTTGAAAAAAAATTTCAGAAAGTTCCAAAAAGCAAAATTGAAATTTGCCAAGTGCTGGTAACTATTTACATAGCATTTACATTGTAGTTACAACTATTTACACACATTTACATTGTATTAGGTATTATGAGCAATCTAGAGATGATTGGAAGTATTAATATATGGAAGGGTGTGTATATGCAAATACTGTGCCATTTTATATAAGGAATGTAAGCATCCTCGGATTTTGGTATCCTTAGGGGTCCTGGAACCAATCCTCCAAGGATACTGAGAGATGACTTTATTTGCATATAACCTACACTCATCCTCCCGTACACTTTAAATCATCTCTCGATTACTTATAATACCTAATACAATGTAAATGCTATGTAAATAGCTGCTGGTGCATGGCAAATTCAAAATTTGCTTTTTGGAACTTTCTGGAATTTTTTTTCCAAACATTTTTGAACCACCGTGGGTTGAATTCAAGGATTTCAGAACCTAGGGATGCGGGAGGGTTGACTGCATCTCTGGGGGTGGAGCCCAGGCATCTGCGCTTTAACAATTGCTCCAGGTGATTCTTTCATATGTTAAATGTACTGAATAAGAATCTGCATTTAACCAGATCCCAAGGTGATTTGTAAGCTCATTAAAATGAGAGAAACACTGACCTACAAAACTTAAAAAAAAAAAAAAGAGGCTACTGTTCCAAGATGCTTCAAGTAATATAACTTAGACTTGCAGATACTAATTCCACATTATATGTTTATTTCAGAAACTGTTCTCTTTTCAAGTCAATTTCTAACCTATTTTGAGTAAGTGGAACTCAGTTGCAGAAGTCTTTATTCCATTGATTTCTAGCTTATGAGGAAATTCCATGACTTTGTGCAAATAACTGCCATCACAGACTATCTTCTTTATGGCCTAAGCTGTCCTAGTCTCTCTTTTCAGGAGCTCTTAAAACAACCTCTTTCAAGTGCACACATACAGTTTGTGGAAAATGTATTTTTATTGCTTTTTCCCCTAAAAGATAGCCTTACAAGTGAAAGTTTCAAAAAGTTCCCAGAAGGGATTAATATGGAGTTAATCAAACTGTGGAATCTCTAATGTGGAGTCTTTATTTCTCTGGTTTGCCAGATTTTGACCATTTCGATTGAGCTGCACATTGTATTGGGCTTGGGAAACAAAATTCACTTGCCTTCTGGAGACCCTGCTGATTTTGAATTCCCTTCACGCTACATACACCTGATATTTTAAATAATCAAGTGGGGAGGGATAGAAGAAAGATTGGAAACAAAAGCAGGATAATACATTTGTTTTTATTCATCTTGGAAACACAAGAGTCCATTAGAAAGCATGTAAACTAAGGAAAGTATAAAAGATTTTAAAATGTTCCACCTGACTACAGCACTGTAATTAAATATATACCCCCTCAGTTTTACAAATAGGTAAACTAAGACGAGAGTCAGAACTCAGGGACCTGATCAAACATGTCTCCATTTCCACTAACACTCTCCTAATTAGCTTACTGTTAGACGACTTATATAAATTGTCATATGTGTCAGGAAAATGTGTCAAAGATTTTAAAATGAACAACAGAATTTACTGGGTCCTTGCGTTAGTGAAGTACAGAGCATTAGTCTAGTAGACCACGTAGGAATTATCTGATTTTATAGGGGTGTGCGTCTCTGACTGACTTTCTATTTACTAGGCTATTCTGGAATTCTATGGTGGGAGAAGTTGACTCACAGAAAATTGATAATAATGCAAATGGCTCTTGTTTACATCAATGCAAAGGACTTTGCTCAGTTGAGATACAATTTTACCCAATAGAAGAAATAAGTCCAATCTTAAGTTTTATTGCCCTACAGAATATTAACCAATTTTGCATCTGTTAGCACATTTATTTCAGCCTTTCAGATTGTGTGTTGTCTGTTCTTCATATTCTCCTTTGAAGCAGTTTTAACAGCTTACTCATTGATTAGTGAGATATATGAAATCTTTGACACTGTGTTCGTATTATATTTGTTTGAAAGTCAAGTTTTCAGCTTTTCATTGAATGATAACACCAATATGTTTGGGGAGTTCAAAAGAGGGAGAGAGAACTCCTGCCTGGAACGTCGAGGGCTGAATGACAGAGCACATGACCAAGGGGAAGGGGGAGCTGTTACGTTTGAAAGATTATTAATTGGCAGAAAAGGAGAACCCAGAGCACAGTTTCTAAGTGTTTGGAAGGTAGAACACCATAGTTCAGAAGGGGCAATGGAGCAGGGAATTTGGGTTGTCGCAAAACCATATAAATGCCAGAGGTTGTAAATAGAACCTCGAAGGTGAATGGTCTGTTCAGCGACTGCTCTTTGTCACATGGCTTGCTAGGGAAAGTACCTACATAAATTATTTTTAATCTCTCAAGAATCTTGAGGTAGGGATTTCCCTCTAAATTTACAGATGAAGGAAGTGTTCACAGATGGTCACAATAATATAAAATATCACACATCACAGTTTTGTAAGTGATGAAGCTTGAATTCAAACATACGTATCTGATTCAAGATCCTCATGTTTTCTACTCTTCCTGCATTGCCTTTAAAACTGTATTTTAGGTTCTCTGCATGAAGACCAAAAACGAAGCAAAAGAAAACAACTCACCCCTAATCATTGTGCACACAAAATTGGATCTTTCAATAGCTGTTTTGCCAGTTCATACATATGTGTTTGGGTTGTTTTCTGTAGGAAATGAAAAGTTTCTGAAGGCTATTAATTTGGGAGACTAACTAAAGACTACTATGCGACAGAATGGAAAGAAAACATTGGATGAACCTCTCTTTAACCAAAGCAGGAGGGATTTTAACAACAACAAAAACATTTTTTAAAACTCAGTAGAGATTTTAAACCAAGACCAAGACCTAATTTTAGTCCTCCATGCTCTATACTTCTCTTATTATGTGTCCTATAATAAACCACATCCTGCCTCTTCACTTCACATCCCTTCTTTCACGCAGGTGGAAAGAACGGAAGAGGGAAGATAAGTTAGAGGGAGAGAAAAATGGCAACGGAAGGAAAGGGAGGAGAGAAGAGGAGAGAGGAGAAGGGAGTGGACCCTTGCAGGAACCGTTAAGATGCTGGAAATACTACTGTACAGGGAATCTTTAAGTCCCACTCACAGGCCCAGTCTCCACTAATTAAAAACTTGTTAAGATAAAATACTGTGAGATATTGTGAGCACCGGGGAAAGCTACTGAAAGACGGTAGTTGCAACATGGGCCGATAAAATCTATATCCCAAGTCCCCTACTCCTTAAGGTCGGTCTTGTAACCGTGGTCAGCAGGGGTGGAGTGGGAGAGAGACTCAAAGTAGGTGATGTGGGCTCCCGGTCTTCAGAGCAGTATCAGTTCTGTCGCCCAGCGCACGTCTTCACCGTAAAACTCCTCCTTTCCTGTCTTTCGGTTTTGCAGATAGTGCTTGGTTTGCTCCTGTAATTTCTAAAAATGACTGGTTCCTCTCCTTCCTGGATGGAACAGTTTTCAAACATGGACAGAATTGTTACCGCTGAGGTTTTGCCACTGTCGTGTCAGGATGGCCGAGTGGTCTAAGGCGCCAGACTCAAGGTTGTGTCTTCCCTCTCTTGGGGTTTCTGGTCTCCGCGTGGAGACGTGGGTTCGAATCCCACTTATGACAGGACTCACTTCTGTTTTCGGCAGGCACACTCACCTTTCAGCCTTTTAAAAATCTCACTCTTGCCCTTCCACCTTGGTTCCCCCGGCACTTGAGCGTCATCCTCGCTTATTCCGTAGTTCGGCCCTTTCTGCTTCTAAAGACACCCCGCCACCAGCGTCTCTCGAACCTCCAGTCAAGCCTTTGACAAATGAAAATTCCCAACTAGAGAACCTGGAGTATTCCCACAGCCGATTGGGCACATTTAAAAAATCTTAGCGCCACCGATGATGACCCTCTCTTCCCGAGAGAAGCCGGCAGTGGATTTCCAGCAGAAGGTCGTGCCTTGCTTTGTCAGGCTGTTGATCTTAACGAAACCCAGGAACTTGACTCAAAACCAAACCAAACAAAACAAAAATACAAAGTAACCAGGAAGATCTCCCTTTCCCGGAGAGATCCACTTGCTGTGGGCAGGAGGAAAACGTTATACTGTCTGCCTCGCTGTTGGCAAATCAAAGGCCAGTCTCCTGCATGACCACGCCAGCCAGAAGGACCCAGACTTTCTTTAGTGGTAGCTCAGCTTAAGGGTCTCCCACACAAAGTCTTAGACTTTTCCAGTGGGGAAATTACTGGCAAATTCACAGCTTTTCCCCATAGAGAGGAATTGAAAGAAACAAAATGGAAACAATCATACAATTGTTAAAATCAATTTGCAGCCTTTGTATTTTTGTATTAATGAGAAACATATAGGAAGGAGTAAGTATATACAGTTTCTGGTTTTGCCTTTTGCATTTAAAAACAACATCACAATACCTTATTTTACCATCTTCCAAGTTAAATAAGAAATGACACGTTGGGGAAAGTGGCAAGTACTCAGAACATTGTCTCCTAAGTTTTTGTTTTTGTTTTTGTTTTTGTTTTTTTTAAATCAAGCTCTGTAACAATTTCCTGGCTAGAAGGATCCTCAGAGCTCAGTACTCAGGGTCTTGAGCAGGTGTTGGGTACCTTATAAAGAGAAGTAAACATTGTAAAATTATTTTTATTTTATCAATACTTTTTAGGTTTCTCTGTGTAGTCCAAAATATAGTAGGAATGCTTTGAAATAGAAAATAAAGCCAGTAACAGGAAAATAAACTGTCCCAACTCGAAACAATGGCTGAAAACGATGAAAATGGAGAATGGAGAAAAATCACTTGGAATTTCATGATTGCAGGGGAAATGCAGAGCAGAAAAGTGTGGTGGGTGCTTAGGAATCTGTAGAGTGTACAAAAGTGGAATTTAATGATGGAAGGGAAAGAGAGGCTTTGGGTTCAAAAGGTAAGTTAATCACACTTGGTTGTCCAGGGCTCATTTGTGTTATTGGTCCATGAAAGGTCATTCTCAGTTCTATTTTGTTTCATGGCCTGTATCCATCCCTTTCCTCTCCACCCAACATATAGATCCTCTGTAAAGTTTTTAATGTTCTTTAGAAAAGAAACTACCCTCAAAAAAATGCTGTTGCTTTGTGTGATTTTAATTTTCATTGGCACTGTTCATCCTGATATTTTTTCTTTTACTCAACGCAGTTTGAAAAATCTATTGTCTTGCTACATTTACATCTGCTTTTATGTGCAGCTGCTACATAGTATGAAATTCATGGGTGGCCACTGCTGTACACCTGATGGACATCTAGGTTGCCTCTAACAATCTGGTACTGCAAAATGCTACACTAGGTAAGGCCAAGCATGGAGCTGAGCTGGAATTTCACTGAGATACATTTCTAGGAGAAAAATTGCTGTGTAGTGATTTAAAAGCTATACAGGAAGAAAAACTCATTTAATGTCAAAGCTGCAGAAGTCTAAGATCTTAATTTTAAGACCAAGATCTTACTTAGCCTATGTAGAACTTCATAGAAGGCATTTTTTACTTTATAAAATGAAAGACAAGACAACTAGATCACATTCTGAAAAGAAATCTCAAAATGAGCTATTAATTTACTTAATTTTAATAGTATGAGCATTTTTTTGGCTATTGATAACCAAAAAATGTTTTCAGCAGTGTCATAATCTTGAGGGACTTTCCCTCTTAGATTTTAGAGGTGATATAAGAAGGTGACAAAGGAAACTTTTTGTTAGAACTTTATAACAGATTCCTTTCTGTGTGCAGAAAAGCAGTGAAGGTTTCAGTAATTCTTCCCACAGTAAAAACCCAAGATCCAAGTGTGGATGACTGGTCAGTTGATCCACTAAGGAAAAGGCCACAGGTTGTTATGGTATTTTTTTCCTGGGAAGAGGGATCTCACAGAAGGCAGCGCTGGAGGTTGCCTCCATATAGCTCTGGAAGTATCCTAATATTCTCAAACTGGGGAATTCTCATTTTCGAGTGTCCTTCAGGGCGGGAAGTATTTGCGGTGTTGAGGGTTGAGTTATTACGAGCTATCCAAGGTGAAACTTTTGACATGAACGTGGCAAGTGAAACAAAATAAGGATGTGTCAGAAGTGGGATTTGAACCCACGCCTCCATTCGGAGACCAGAAGCCCCAACAGTGAGAAGCAGAAGCTTGAGTCTGGCGCCTTAGACCACTCGGCCATCCTGACACGTTGATGTCCTGGAAAGCGTTATACTGTAGACTCTGAGGGGTTAGCGCCTAGCTGCGTCCCAGAAGAAAGCTTCTGAAATTTGTCGGACTAGGAGTTCTGAGTTCAGAGACTGAGAAACAGAGAGGTAGGAGAGTACGAGCGTTAGTGCGGACCTGAATAATTCTTTCCGCCTTGGAGACGGGGTGGCAGGGTATTGAGCGACACTCCCTCCTCGCCCCTCCCCCTCCCCCAGTACTCCCAGCCCAGTCCCCTGCCTTCCGCTCCGCCGCCAGCCAGACCAGGGTCCCGCGCCTCACACAAATCTCCTCCTACGGCCCCGACCCCCACATGTGATCTGGACCCCAGGTCACTGTGTCCTTTGTGATTCAAACCTTTATCCAGCAGGTCCAGTTCGATGCTGCCCCAGGATCGGTGGAAACTTTAAGTGAATAAATGGTCAACCCCACTGCTCTGGACAAGAGAGGGTCAGTCCCCTTGTTCTCGACCCATCCAAACTGTGATTTTATCTCCTGAAGCCATACTTACATCATTCATTCCACCCATCACCGTCTTCTGACCTGCAGGGTCGCTTGTGCTCTACAGTAATAATCCTGCCATTCTTCTCTCTAGAGCTCTCAGATGCTTTCCAGTAAATATTACCCATCTTGGGTGACCGCAGCTATTCTGAAACATAATGTTTACCTTTTATGACTGAAAAAAATATGTTTAAGTGACTGAAAATGAAATAGCCAAAGGGGAGGGGGAACAAAAAGGAAAAAAAAGAGAAGAAATATCTTTGTTGCAATGATTATTCTATGATTAAAGGAGAGAAGAAATTTAAAATTCCGATAACTAGGAGTATCACCAAGTTTCTATAATTAGGCTGTAAAGTCTAAATCTATAGGACACTTAAATTTGAGAGCTATCACTTTTTAATTTGTAATTACCTCATCTATTACCCTAAAACTAAATGGGAAGCATCTCTTTTTTAAAAAATAAGTTTATTATTTGTAGATTTTACTCTTTTTATTGTGACTATTTTTTCACTATACTAACAGTACAATTACAAAGTATGCAAAATTGACAGTTTATATTTTAATATATACGTATGTTGAATTTTTGCACTAATGCTTCCTATACCTTGAAGCATAGGTATATTCCTATACGCTCTTGAAATCTATATATTTTTTTGTAGAAATGAAAACGTCTGAATACAGGTTTAAAATATTTGGGATACTTGAAAATGGATATTATCAAAATATAATGTAAACAAGAAATTGTAACTGAAATATGCCATAATTCAATTTTCTTTATAGACTGATTTTTGCAGGGCCCAGCACAGTCAATATTCCATGAACTGCTGGGTAGTATGTTTCCTAGGCACCTGTTTAATATTAATATTAATTTATTTTAATGTCTCAAAATTTTCATTACAAGTCCAGGGGACATTGGATAAGTGAAATCTGAGGAGATAGAGGCTTCTAAGTGGTTAGAGTTCCGTCATAAAAAACCTGTAGTAGATTGTATTTTCCAAAGATGGTCATACAGCTGTATCTCATGCCATGTGTTTTTCTTTGAATGCAATTTTGACACATTTCCTTCCAGAGGTTGGGGGGTCTCTGTTCCCTCCCCTTGAATCTGGATAGGCCTGTGACTACGATGGAAGAGATACTCTATGACTTCCAAAGCTAGGTCATAAAAGGTGATAGAAGCTTCCAATAGTTTTCTCTCAAGACATTTGTCCCCAGAACCCAGCCACCACACTGTGAGGAAGCCCCAACAAAGCTGCAGGGAGGGACCACATGGAAAATAACTGAGGCCTCAGCCCACAGCCAGCAGCAGCTGCCATACATTTGAGTAACCCATCCTTCAGATGATTTCCTGCCCCTGGTCTTAGGGTCTTCCACTTGAGTTTCCAGAAATCACAGAGCAGAGGCAAGCCGTCCTCATTGTGCTCTGCCCAAACTCTGTGAAAACCAACAAATCTGTGAGAACGAATAAATGACAGGTGATAAATTAAGCCGTTTAAGTTTTAGTATGATTTGTTACGTGGCAATAGTTAGGTATGGATCAATCTTGGTCCAATGAGGAGAGAGGAACAAATAACTGGGCAGGAAAAGTTGTTTATTTATTTATTTTTCCAGTTTTATTGAGATATATTTGACATATAACATTGTGTAAGTTTAAGGTGTACAACATAATGATTTGACATATGTATATATTGCAAAATGATACCATAATAAGTTTAGCTGACAACTATCAACTCACATAGTTACGTTTTCTCCTTGTGATGAGAGCTTTTAAGATCTACTCTCTTAGCAACTTTCAAATATACAATCCAGTGTTGTTAACTACAGTTGTCATGTTGTACATTACATCTCCAGAAAGTATTTCTCTTATAATGAACAGGGAAAGTTTAATACAGAGAATTATTACCTAAAGAAGAGGTTGGAGAAACAAGGAATTGGCTAGTAAAAAAGTAAAGACAAAACTGACGAATAAAGGAATAGCAAATATAAGGAGCAGTCACTACCCTTAGGGCTGAAAACACCTTAGGAAGTGCCCCTCACCTACAGCTGAGCCAAAGCACAGAAGGAAGAGCCCTCTACCCTTCACCCCACCCCTAGCTAAGATCCAGACCTCGATGGGGAAGGCACGGGTATGGCTCACTGAAGAGCAGAGAAATTGCTCTCGGGTTGTGCCAGCAGAACTTGCTTGAAATGTGCCCTCTGGAACTTGCTGGAGATCCGTCTTCCAGCGTTTCTTGGAAAGCTCTTCTTGGAGAGGTATCTCACTGAGAGCACTCCCCTACAGAACACTCAAGGAGGATGCTGGCCAGGGGAAGTTGGTAGCTGCTGGTTGCTGCTGGATCCTGAAGCAGGGGAAAACCATGCCTAGTGTAGGAGCAAGGCCCTGGGGAAGCAGCAGGCCAAGTAGTGCGTGGGAACCAGGATGTAAAACCCCCTTCCTCCTGCAATGATTCTCCACCATCCTCTACCTGCAGAGCTTCAGTGCCGATTGGCAAAAGAAAACTATTTAAAGGATTCATATCCATTTCCACAAGGCAGGCAAAAAGGGTGAATTTGGGACTGAGAGACAATAAATTCATGATGAGTACTGGGTAATGGACATTTTGTTACCTGAAAATGGGAACAAACCCTAAAACATGTGACTCTGGGCCCGGGCAGCAGACAGAAACCGGAAAGACCTTGAGGAGAAGGTTACTGAAAAGTCCTGAGGACAGTTTCTTCCTGTTGCCCGTCTCGCCGTATTTCATTGAGGTTATACATTACTTTAGGTGCAAGAAAACCAGAGGTGATCACTATACCTAAATACAGGATGAAATCTGAGAAAACTGCAAATCACAGGTTTGTTGGGACTTTATGATCTCTCTTGAGCCTGCATCCCCTTCTTCTCTGATACTCAGGAGATGAGGAGGAGCTTCCGGAGACAGGCCCTTCTGCACGGGCAAGTTTAGGATTTTGGAGAATCTGAACAAACTGGCTCCCCCCGAAAGCAGGAGGCAGACCTTGAGTCCAGAGAAGTTTAGGAAGCCGCTGATGAGTAGTAGTGATAAAATTGACCTCACATTTCTTTCCCTCCCCTCACTCTCAACTTCTTTAATACGCCCATTTCTTTTTTTCTTGCGTTTCCCTATTATTTGCATTTATGACACTCCAGGTCACAAGGGCATTGTTTGGCCTGTATATGACTTTGGTGAGTGGGAGGTGAAGTGTGTTGTTTTTTACCCTGGGAGACCTTTTAGAGAGCTGGCTGGCTGGCTTTTCAGAGATTCTGCAGCCTCTCCTCTGGATTATGGGAGAACTGTATTCCAGGCTGGGACAGATGCACAGAGACTGGATTTCCCTCTTCTCCACAAATAAATCTTATTTTGCTGAGTTGTTTTAATGTTACTTGTATTTGTCTGTAGTCGAGGTGTTTTGGTTTTGCTTTTCGTTTGGAATTAAGAGACATTGTTTCTTTATTAGCCAGCTATCAAATCCTGAAAGTAGACAGGAAAACAGTCCTTGCTTTGTTTCAGGTGCACAGGGCCTCTGACTTGGGACAGGAGACCTAGGATTTGTGGTTGAGTTTTCTTCTTTACCAGCTCTCTGTACATTATGGTTGGTGCTTGTGCAAGCTGCGTCGCTATACAGATTTTTTTTTTTGGTGACCCTCACAGCCCCTTTGCCCGGGTGGAAATTAACAATTTTCTGATATCTTTGCCACAGCACCTTTGGACAGAACTTTTCTATTTGGATTTCAGCGACGCGCGGTGGAGGAGAAACATGGCCCTTTCTTTACGCTCCGGATTGAGGCTCCAAAAGGTATTCCAGCCTCAAGAACTAGGCTACAAAAGGCAGAGCCTTTCCTCGGCTTCTGTTCCCGGGAGGTCGCTCCATTTCCTTCTTCCTGCTGGCCTCATCATTACCCTCACCCCTCAGTCTCTCTTCTGATAGCTGATATCGGGGAATTTGAGACAGATCTTGCTTGCTTTACCCCAAGGCTCTAAGAACTGAAGTCTGGAATATCTGGGCTTCAATCGGTGCGAAAGGTACCGCAGAGTAGCGGGAGTGGCTGTAACTAAAATCAAGTGGCCCAGTAGTTCTCACCCCAACCTCCGCATCTTGGCAAATGGGCAAGCTGTTTATTCCCCACTCTCGTCAACGTGCAACCTCTGACCCTCGGCTGCTCTGGATTCAAACAAAACTCTCAGAGGTGATTGAAGGGTCTTGTACTTCCTTTGACAAAAGCGAATCGAACGGGATGTTAAAACTATCAGAGAGTGAGGGAATTTGTTTGACCACAGCCCAGAAAATCGAAAAGGCGATGAGGGCAGAGCGTCAAATTTTCTAGAAACCAATCAAAACAAAACAAAACAACAAAAACCTAAAGATTTCAGCCTATAATCTGCTTTAGGACAAGGAGTGAAAAGCTTGCCAAGCGGGGCTCCGTAGCTCAGGGGTTAGAGCACTGGTCTCGTAAACCAGGGGTCGTGAGTTCGAATCTCACTGGGGCCTTAAGGGTGTTCGTTTTCCATCTAGCGCAGACCTTAATAAAGAGATGTGTTTCTAAGGGGTGAGTTTCGGTTATCCTTGACACCAAAACCTAGAACTAAAAATGGACCTTTTCAGGTACAAAAGGAAGTACATAACAGAAATAAAGCTGCTGTGCCATCTGAGTTCTTGATGATACCTGAAATTCAGGTATGAAAACCTCACTCTAAGTGACACCAATACAATTAATACCAATATAAGCCAGCTGATAAACTATCAGTAATTTTTATTGGGATTCAATAAATTGCAACGTAGAGTCCTGACTAACTTGGGTGCTATAGGCCTAAAGAGATATTGTAATTATCGATTTTATCATACTTACCTAATGGACTTTAAGCTCCCCTGAAGGCAGGAGTCATATCTTGTTTGACATTGTATCTCAGAGCCTTGCAGAGTGTGGAACCTAGTGGGTGCTCAGTAACTGTTTGTTGAATTAAGCCGAGCTGAAGAAATGTAACCAGTGTGGTGAGTTTGCAAACACCTTAGGAGGCATAAAAGTTACCTGAAAGCCAAGGAACCAAGGTCAGTTCATAGAGAAGAAAAAAGAAAGTAACACAGTGTTGATGAAGATTCTACCTAAGTAGGAAGCAACTAATGTTCCCGGTCTCAATTTATTATCTCATTATTGGAATTAGCTGTCTGCAAAAGCAAACTCCTCATCACTTCTGAATGGCTAACATAAATTGCTAAAATCAAGAATCTAGATCAAAGATTATAATGATGGAATTTCCATATACCACATTTGTATTAAATAATTAATAATACAATAATACCCAAAAGTCACAGATACATTCCTCAAAAAGTACTTTGGATTCTTGAAACAATCCAACACACTTTACATTGTACCATGTTTGAAAATTTTATTGTAAATTGCTAAAGATGCAGGACAGGCACAGATGATTCGTTTTTGTTAAAATCAACCAGAGTAGCTGTCTATTTCTTGCAACTGAGGACTCTGGTTGTTCCTCAGTCTTCAGAGTTTTTTATGCTTTTCATAGCTTCATGAATACCACTCTCTGCTCGAAATATGCCTCCATCCCTTCTTCTAGCTAAGTCCTACTCATCTTTCAGAATTCAGCTCATGTACCACTTTACTTTCAATCTAGGTGACAGGTGTCTTTTCATAGCACCATTTGAACACCTTTGTTATAGCATATATTGAATAATATCTAGTAAATAATTGAGGTATTTTTTCTCTTTTTCTTCTAAAGTGACACTTATTGATAGTAGAAACCAAGCCTTGTTTAGAGCTGTATCACCACAGCAAGTTGGCATTCAAATATGTGTGAATACATTTTTTAAAAATGAATGAGTGAATGCTACATTTCCAAACCTGCATGTACTCTGTAGACAGATGACATTATCAGGAAATTATTTAGCCTGGTGTTAAAAGGAAATAATATGGAAAATTAAAACCATCTTTGTAATAACTTTACAGTGTTAATGTCTATAATATTTGCAGTTTATCCACTGAACTTCAGGGACCTTGATTTTGGCACACACTGGTAAAAAGCTGTTAATTATGTGGCACCGTATTCAGTAATGTTAAAAATGCAACACGTGGTTTCCAGTTCCTCAGGTAAAGAGCTTGGAAGTCTCCGCCCTGTCCCAACAACAATTAAAAAGCTTTCAGACTAAAAGCCAACAACTCTTCTTAAATCCTTAAGAGAGAGGAGAATACAGGGCAAACCCCTGCTGGCAAGATTGGAGAGACAAACTGGTAAATATGAGTCACAAACCTACCAAGCAGAGACCCATGACCAGAAACTGCCAGGGAACCAGCACTGGGAAGAAAACCTGAACTGTAATTTATGAATTTCTGGAGGCTCAATGTGGAAAACTCTGAGAGTTAAAAACTCCAGGGGAACTCAGTCACAGGGGGGCCCTAACAATATTGTGAGATTTACCACCAGGAGTTCAACCAAGTTCTCACAGTAAATATTGGAGAAAATTTTTTTCATAATACTGGCAGAGGAAAAAAAAAGAAGAACTATTTTTGAAATACACCAGAAGACTCTGTCCATCTATAAAAGGCCTGCTCTCGGGAGAAACTAGTTAACCAGAGCCTAACCTGATGGCATATTAGCAGAGCCATATTGACTTTGGGGAGGGGAAATACTCATTTCAGTCAGTTCTAGCCTTCTATATGGGAGAAGGAAAATGCCCAACACCAGCACAGTCTAATCATCCTATTCCATCTAAGGGGGGGGGGGCAGAAAAAAACAGAAATTTTGTGAAGTCCACAGTCCAGATGCATAGACTCACTAAAAGGTCACTGACCAAATCGTATGACTACAGAACACTTCCCTGACCCCCACACCTCGCCACCACATTACTAAAGGTCTACTTACAGCAGTCCTTTTTACTCAGCACATTATGTCTGGCTATCAAGAAAAAATTACAAGGCATACCAGAAGGCAAAAACCAAAAACCAAAAACCAAAAAAAGACACTTGAAAAGACAGAGCAAGCATCATAGCAGGGATGTTGGAATGATCAGACCAGGAATGCAAAACAACTATGATTAATATTCTAAGGGGGCTAATGCATAAAGTAAACAGCATGCAAGAACAGAAGGACAATGTAAGCAAAGAGATGGAAATTGCAAGAAAGAAAGAAAGAAAGAAAGAAAGGGAAAGAGAGAGAGAAAGGGAGGGAGGGAGGGAGGAAGGAAGGAAGAAGAGAAATGCTAGAGACCAAAAAACACTATAATGGAAATATAGAATGCTTTTGATGGCTTTTAAGTAGACTGCACACAGCTGAGGAAAGAATCTCTGAGCTAGAGGATATATCAATAGAAACCTCAAAAACTGAAAGAGCAAAGAGAATAAAGGCTGAATAAAACAGAACAGAGTATTCAAGGACTGTAGGACAACTACAAAATGTGTAACATATAAGTAATGGCAATACCAGAAAGAGAAGAGAAAAAGAAACAGAAGAAATGTTTGAAACAATAATGACTGAGGCTTTCCCTAAAATTAATGTCAGACACCAAACCACACGTTGAGGAAGCTCAGAGAACACCAAGAAGAATACATAACAAGGAGACTACAAGTAGGTATATCATTTTTAAACCACAGAAAAATCAAAGATAAAGAAAAAGTCCTGAAAGAAGCCAGAGGATAAAACACCTTACCCATAGAGGAACAGAGATAAGAATTACATCCAACTTCTCCTCAGAAACCATGCAAGCAAGAAGAGAGTGAAGTGAAATATATAAAGTGTTGAGAGAAAAAAACCCACCAAACCAGAATTCTGTACCCTGCAAAATTATCCTTCAGAAGCAAGCAAGAAAGAAAGACTTTCTGGGTTTCCCTGATGACGCAGCAGTTAAGAATCCACCTGCCCATGCAGGCGACACAGGTTTGAGCCCTGGTCCGGGAAGATCCCACATACCGCGGAGCAACTATGCCCGTGCGCCACAGCTACTGAGTCTGCGCTCTAGAGCCTGTGAGCCACAACTACTGAGCCCACGTGCCACAACTACTGAAGCCCGCGTGCCTAGAGCCTGTGCTCCACAACAAGAGAAGCCACCAAAATGAGAAGCCCGCGCACCACAGCGAACAGTAGCCCGCACTCGCCACAACTAGAGAAAGCTCACGTGCAGCAACAAAGACCCAATACAGCCAATAAATTAAAAAAAAAAAAAAAAAAGAAAGACTTTCTAAGACCAACAAAAATTTAGGGGATTTGTTGCTAGTAGACTTGCCTTGCAAAAAAATGCTAAAAGAACTTCTTAAGAGAGAAGGAAAAAATATAGGTCAGAAACTCAGGTCTACATAGACAAAGAAAGACCACTGAAGAAGGAATATGTGAAGGTAAAATAAAACCCTGTATTTTTCTTATTCTTAATTGATCTGCCATATAACAGTTTGTTCAAAATAGTAGTGTAAACAAAGTATTTGCTCATGTATGCTTATTTGTATATCATATGTATATGTATATATATTTGCTTATGTATGTTTACATATATGTGACATGAATGACAGCAATGATACAAGGTACAGGAGAGACGAATTGAGATTATTTTGTTATTATAAGGTACTCACACTATTCATGACGTGGTATAGTGTTATTTGAAAGTAGACTTGGATTAGCTGCAAATGTATATTGCAAACTCTAGGGCAACCACTAAAAAAAGTAAAAGAAGTATAACTGATATGCTAAGACAGGAGAGAAAATAGAATCATATAAATGCTCAATTAAAACCTCAAAAGGCAGAAAAAGTGTAAGATGACAAAAGTAGGAAAAAAGAACAAGGGCAACAAGTAGAAAGCAATAATGAATTAGTAAATATTAATCTAACTATATCAATAATCACTCTGAATATGAATGGTCTAAATACCCCAATTAAAAGATGGAGCTATTATCAAAAAGACAAGAAATTACAAATGTTGGTGAAGATGTGAAAAAAAGGGAACCCTTCTGCACTCTTGGTGGAAATGTAAATTGGTGTAGTCACTATGGAAAACAGCATGGAGGCTTCTTAAAAAATTAAAAATAGAACTACCATATGATCCAGCAATTTCACTTCTGGTATTTATCTGGAGCTTGAAGGAAACATCCACTTTGATGAACTAGACCAAGTTGACCCAGAGAAAGGGATCCAGAGAAATAAATACTCCAACCTCTCTGTCTTCTCTCATTCTGGTTTCCTGCTAGTGCTCCCACAAATGAAACCCAAAGCTGAAGTCACAGGGCAGGGGAGCCCATGTTGTAGTCCATACAGGCTGGCCTTCCATGGAAGAGTAGGCAGAGATCAGAAGGTGTGTGTGTGTGTTTCAACATTAACAATTAAAGCACTTAGCTTTCTATCAACATTTTTCTCCATGAACGTGATTTCATGCTTATAATGCCTATGTTGTGTTAATGAAAGTCAGTTTAATATCCAGTGACATACTGTGAGTCTTGTAAGTTTTCATCTCTTAAGAACAGTAATTCCCTAGATACTGGTTCTTCTTACCTAGATCCAGACTTGGAACACAGCACCATGAGTGCTCTTATGAGGTTTATATAAATCACTTAGAACAGTGTCTGGCCCATGATAAGCTCGATCCAACTAGTGGCTGCTATTATTATTTAGATGGAATGACCTCTAGAGGTTCAGGCAGATCTCGGTCTCTCTCTAGGACTGTGTGGTGGGAATGTAGGAGGAGATCGTGTGGTGAGATGGTCATTACTAAAGAGTCTATATCGCTTCTCACTGCTCCTCACTTTAAGGTGTACGTAAAGATCCCAATTCAGTAATGCAATAGACACCGAGATGTGGAAACACTTCTGCCCTCACATCCCTTCAGGCGTCTGTATGGAGAAATTTGCTCACTGGTCTATTGCTCTCTGTCCTGTTTGTTAAGTATTCTGTGGTCAGGAATAGACTATTCCCTTCTTTACACAATTCTCCTTTTCTCTGACAGGAATTATTCCATAAAAGCCAAAAGGCTTCATATCTCGTGTGTATGTGACAGCTGCGATTTCCCCACGCCAAAAACAAGCAAGCAAACAAACACACAAATAAACAAAACTAGCCTTTATAATTAGATGCCCCAGGCAGGAAACGAGGATACTGGGTGGGCATTAGATCGCAGAGGCAAACTATCTGCAATGAACCTCTAAAGAAGGTCAAAACAGGTGGAGGAGCAGGGTGGGAGTAGGGGTGGTGGACACCGCCTTGATTTCTGTAACACGCGCCACAAAGGAGCGGTGACCACTCTGGCTTTTCCCGCAAGAGATGTCGGACCAGCTGGCTGTATGACTTCGAATGCGGTTTTCAGGCAGGCTCGGGGAGGATTTGGGGGAACCGGGAGGCGCAGCCTGGAGGTGCTGGACAGCGAGGCGGGTAGTCCCTCCAGGAGCGCGGCGGGTGCTGGGAGACTCGCGGAGCGAGGGCTGGGCTGTGTCGGCTTCTCGGCGTCCTCCATCTGGCAGGAAGCGTCACGGACCAGCCAGGCGGTGCGCGGTGATGCTTTGCCTCAGCCAAATAGCCCTTGTCTTCCATGGATATCTTTCCCTTCTTGGGGTCAAGGCGAGGAAGAGCCAGAGTCCGCTCGCCCTTTCTCCTCAGCCTTCTCTCGGGACTTCTAAAAGGAGCACCCCTGGATCCCGGGAAAATGCTGATTTCCGCTGGCGTAGAGGAAGGATCACATACACGCTTCTGCGAAAGATGAAAGCGTCTCGAGCAAAGCGTGTTTTATTCGCCAGGGTAGCCGCGGTGGATGAGGGTAGGAGTGAAGAGGGTCCCTAGCAGTGCCGCGCGCTCCAGCTCCAGCTTGTCGCGGGGACCGAGCGCTCCCGTCGCTCATGACTCTGTAGAGCGCGCACCGAGAAACTGAAGAAAGCATGCTCCAGTGGCGCAATCGGTTAGCGCGCGGTACTTATACAGCAGTATATGTGCGGGTGATGCCGAGGTTGTGAGTTCGAGCCTCACCTGGAGCATGTTTTCTGCCCTTTACGATTTCAGTCTCTTTTCATTCTACTGCTTTCTGTCCCTCTTCTTTAAAGAAAAAGCTAAAAAGAGGTTATTACATTTTCCATGGTGAGAATGCAGATATTCCATGATTAAGGAGGATATTTGGTCGTTTTCAAACATAGGAAGACATCACAAGCCAAAAGGAAGCAAACTGAACATGTTCTAGCAAATTCGATTCTCCTCAATCAGGAGAATTTAAAGTCAGGTTGTACAGCCTCAAATGAGTCTCCCTCACCCTTTCCTCGCTCCTTTTAAAAAACCATTTCTCAGATCCTTGGGGACTGAGCAAGGAGGAGGAAAACCTGGGTCTTGTACTCTGCAATTTCGTGCAGCTGTCAGCAGGGCTCACGGATTTGCAGAAGCTGCTGTCAGACATCTTAGCTTTGAGTTCCACAAGATTTGCAGTGAGGTTGCTGAACTCCATCTTTGAAATATAAATTGTGCTTTGAGTCGCGCTCCACCGCCTACTTTACATAAATCAGACAGTGGAACAGAAAATAATTTCCCCCAGCAATGAAACATAGGTGGTTATGTATGTATCTCTTCCTAATTTCATCAGAAAATAAACGGCCTTGTTTGGAAAAACGACATTCATCCTGACGTTGTGTCTGAAATAAATGATTGAATGTTGCTCTGCTTTTAACCAGTTTTTCCTGGATTTCATTGTCTCACAGGGCCCACCTTCTCTTCTGTCTCTTACATATGGCTATATCCCACAGTTCCATCTCAGCTTTTTTCTCATCTAATGATATACACATTCTTTGTATTATATTCATTCCCTTGATTACAACATCTCTCTAAATACTGATGATTGTAAGATTTCTTTCCCATCCAGACCTATGCATCCTACTGCCTACAGGACATTTTTGTCCAGAAATTCACGCAGGTCTGTAACATCAACACGTGGGAAAATCATCAACTTCAAATCCACTCCCTCTCCTGTGCACTGTATCTCAAAGGCAGTCATTCAACAAATACCTGATGCCTGCTTTTTGCCAGATCCACTCTAGGTGCTGAGATTACTGCAGTAAAATTTTAAAAATCAAGCCTCTGCTTTCTGGAATCTAAGTTCTAGTAGGGAGAAATAAACAATGAACAATTAAATATAAATATATAGTTAGACAAAGTGATGATACATTTTATAGAGAAAACAAAATAGTATGAGAGGGATCAGGGATACCAGGGATTATGCTGGGAGTGCCATATGAGGTAAGGTTGTTAGAGAAGGCCTCTCTAAGCAAGTGACATTTGAGCAGAAACCTGAAGGAAATAAGGGAGAAAGTCTTGGATATATATGTTGAAAGAGGTGGAGGCAGATGTAAGAACAAATGCAAAAGCCTAGACATGGGAATGGCCCCATGAGCATAGTTAGAGAAGAACAAGGAATAGAGGTCACTCCAGTAAGTCCCCTACATACAAACCTTCAAGTTGCGAGCTTTCAAAGATGTGAATGTGTGTTTGCATGTCCAACCACGTAAGTTAGTTCACGTGTCTGGCGTACCTTGTCATGTGCATGCATCCGCTACAAGTGGGTGTGTTTTTGTGTACGTTACTGTACAGTACTGTACAGAGTACAGTAGTACAGTATCTTTATTTCAAGCCCAGGATGTCTGGAGGCAAGCATAAAAGCAGTGGTGATGTAGATGGTACTGCTAAGAAGCACCAGGAATTGGAGGCCCAGACAAAGGACGAAGAGAGACTAGAGGAAGAAGTAACTGAAGAACCAAAGAGATTCACGATGCAGTCAATGGTAAGGGGATTTTCTTTCTTTGAGGCGGCACTGTTAGTTTTGAGGCACGGGACCTGAAGGTAGAACAGTGCATGAAGGTTGCAGCAGCCGTTCAGAATGCAATCCAGTGCTACTATGTCATCTATGACAAGAAAAAAAGAGCTACTACCCAGACATCACTGGATTGTTTTTTTCAAGAAGGTAGATAGAATTGAATCCAGCAAGGAACCAGAACTTGTGCCATCAACATCAGGCATTAGTGAAATTGCAGCTTGCCCTCCATCTCCTATTGCTGACGATCCTTCAGCTCTACCATCTCCCACCTCCTCTCCCTCCTCTATTCAGTAGCTCTTCTTGCCTGTGCACTCAATGCCAGCCCCTGTGTGGCAGCTGTTGGACTGTACTACTGTAGTTTTCAAGGTACTGTACTGTAAGATTAAAATTTTTTTTTATTTTTGTGTTTGTTTTTTATGTATTATTTGTGTGAAAAGTATTATAAACCTATTACAGTTCAGTACTATATAGCTGATTGTGTTAGTTGGGTACCTAGGCTAACTTTGTTGGACTTCGGAACAAATTGGACTTATGGATGCACTCTCCCAAGGGAACTCATTTGTATGTAAGGGACTTACTGAATTTTTAAACAGAAAAGCCTCTTCAATGATTCTTAAAAGCTAATGCCTGACATGATATTTTATAATACTAGTTAAGACAGTGACCAAACGATGTTTGAGGAAACAGTGTGAAAGTAAAGTTGCCAGAGGCACAAAGATGTCTCCAGGGACTATTCATGTTTCCTGTAGGAATCTCAGACCAGTCAAGGGCTGGGGTTGTCCCTGGTTTCCATGGCTTGATTTTAGAACTCTGTAATGACTCTGATCACACCAGCTTCTGCGGAGCTGTTCAAAACAGAAAGCAGAGATATAGTTCTCTAACATTTCCTTTTTAGTAAGACATGCATGTACAATAAGATTCACCCATTTTAAATGTAGAGTTTGATGAATTTTGATAATTGTATTAATTTCCTATTGTTGCTGTAACAAATTAGCGCAAATTTAGTGGCTTAGCACAAAATTATTTTATTTAGAAGTCCAGAATGGCTCTCACTGGACTAAAATCAAGCTGTTGGCAGGTCTGTGTTCCTTCTGGAAATTCTCGCAGAGAATTCTTTTCTTGCTTTTTTTAGCTTCTAGAGGCTGCCCACATTCCTTGGCCATGGACCCCCATTCATCTTCAAAGCCAACAGTTGCATCACTCTGATCTCTGCTTCTGCTGTCACATCTTCTCTGACTCTCATCTTCTTATGCCTCTCTCTCCTATCTTTAAGGAACCTATGATTATATCAAGCCCACTTGGATAATCCGGGGTAACCTCCTTGTTTTAAGATCCTTACCTTAATCACATCTGCAAAGACCCTTTTGCCATGTAAGGAAGCACATTCACAGGTTCTGGGGACTATGGTGTGGACATCTTTTGGGGAACCCTCATTTGCCTACCACAGTAGTTATACACCATTGTACACATAGCACTGCACTTAACATGGAGAACAGCACCTTTCCCCTGAAAAGTGTCCTCCTGCTCTTTGGTAGTCCATCTTCTCCCTACACTCCTGCCTCTGGCCACCACTGATCTGCTTTCTATCACTACAGTATGTCCTTTTCTAGAATCTCATGTAAATAAAATGACACCTTTTATAGCCATTTGTGTTAGATTTCTTTTACTGAGCTTAACACTGTGCTAATCTCTGTGGCAGAGAATCATTTTTGATTCCCGGCTTCTCCACACTCCCCATATTTATCTGTTACTGAGTCTTCTCAATTCTATCTCACCTCCTTAATATCTCTCAATATTTCTGTGCCCACCGTCCATGTTCCCGAAGGCCTCTGTACCTTGGCAAATACTCCTCTTCTGCCCTGAAACTTCTTTGCTCCTCCTTTTCATTTGCTTCTACTTCTTCCATTGGAGATCACTTGTCTGTCCTCAGGGCGTGATGAGAGCTCCATCTCCACAGTTTGGATCTGACGCTCTCCTGTGAGCTACATATGCTGTGCCAGGCACTTGATGTATTAGTTCAGTCTTATCTTAATTCACTCTCATTTATTGGGTCATAAGCTCCTTGGGGGAGACAGGGGCTGCATCTTCATTGCACCCAGCTCAGCTGCTGACTCTGAAGAGACTGTAACTCTCAGCATACTTTTTCCGCCTGTGGTTTCGTGGACGTCTCTGCTTCCTTTACGGTACTCCTTTGTCTTCCCCCATTCTCACTGCTTAGGGTGAAAGTTTATTGTATTGATTTAATTTATTCATTTTGGCAAAATAAAGGTTAAATTTCAGCTCTGGGAAATGAGCAACGTTAGCAAGAGAGTTTTGTTTTGTCTTGCAGTTTCTTTCACTAGAGGAATGTAAAGATCTGAGGTCAGAAAAGAGATTTGCCAGTGCAAATAAAAAAGATCTCTTAAGCTCTTTTCTCCACAGATAATGCTCTTCTTCCTCTTGTCCATGTGACAAATGCCTACTCATACTTCATGGCCCAGAAAAAAAAATCTGATAATTTATTTCTTCTTACTAATAGGTAATTCGTAATATTAAATTCACATTTATCTCATTGTAAAAACGATGTATTTACACATACAACTGTCTTCCTACTAGTTTGCTTATCAAGGACAATTGCCATGACTTTATTTAAAAATTTTTTTTTTCAATTAAGTAGTCCAGTATGTGACACTTAGTAAAGCCTCAAAAATATCAATAGCGTCTCAAAACTGTACAGTGGAATAAAGTCAGAACTTTGGATAGAAGAGGAGGATAGGAAAAGAAGAAGGAAAAAATAAGGTGGTTTGGATGGGAATGATGAGAAGAAAAAAAAACGTGTTTCTTTTTGGTTGTTCCAGATGAAAATATTGGACATTTTGAACACTGTTACTCAAGGTTTTTCTAGAGTTGACATATGCTTCTGCCAAATAAAGGACTAATATATATGTTTGGCTAATAATTAGAATTCGAAATGAGTTTGTTTTAGCCCCATCGTAGGGTAAATAACTACTGTAGATCTCATACTATTATGAAAAAGAGTTAAATAGTCTACATAAAAATTTTTCCTCTTCATATAAGAATACTCCAATAATTTTTTAGACTATTTATGGAATTATAGCGTCTTATATAATAGTGGAACAAGAAACTTTTCTTACCATTTTGACCTTCTGGGTTTCTTTACTATTTATTTCTCCCCAGTTTCCGTTTCCGTTGCTGATGCAAGCTGAAAAGATTTGTATCCTTAAAGGGTCTCCAAGTGATTTTATCTATAACATAAATATGGCCTACTTTTGTGTCTTTGGCATGTCCAAATTATACTTCATATAACTACTTTGTTAATTTTCAAATTTTTTGTATACATAATATATGGTTCAAAATATTTTATGTATAAAGGCCCTCCCTATTCCTATCCCCAGCCAACCAGTTCCCCTCAGTACAGGCTATTCATTTATGTTATTAGTTTCTTGGAAAAAAAGAATTATTCGCATCCTCTTTGCCAGATACCATTCTAGGTGAGGGTCTGGGGAGGAGCCCATCCCTTCCCATGTAGAGAAAAATTTGGCCACGCCCAAAGAGCGGTCTGGCCTTTGCTCTCAGCTTTTGGGAAGTAATCTATATCACATGTAATAGTAGTGTGTTTGGGGGGCGGGGGGCGGTGGGGTTGGCCATTCTCTGTAGCCACGTCAGAAAGACCAACCATGTAATTTACAGCGAGGGCTTCGGGTCACTTAGTATCAGTCAGCCTAGCGAGTGAGTTCAAGCATGTGGGTAGTCAATCACTCATGCCTATGTAATGAAGATCCAATAAAAATTCTGGACAAGGAAGGTTGGGTGAGATTCCTGGGCTAGCAATAGTCTGTGTGTATTGTCACACATCGTCGTCAGGAGGGTAACTCATCCTGAGGACAAGGAAAGTCATATTTAGAACCCTGCCAGAATCTACACTATATGTCTCTTCTTTTGGCTGATTTTAATTTGTATCCTTTTTCTGTAATAAGTCATAACCAGTGAGCATAATAGCTTTTGGTGAGTTCTGTGAATTCTTCAAACCCAAAGGTGTTTTTGGGAACCCCCCCCCCAAACTTGCAAATAGTGTCAGAAGTGAGGGCAGTCAAGGGGACTTTGCTGTTTGACTAACTCCAAGTAGAGAGCTAAATACCTCTTCCAATTTGACAACGCTTCCCATGCAACTCATCAATTGTAATATATCAAATAAATTAAACTCTTTCTAGCACCTCTCTTTTTACCTCTTTTTCTAGGGCCTTCTGGGAAATCTCAAAGCCAGTTTTAGCTGCAAATGATATACATTAGGACTTGATTTGAGGAAGAAAAATGTCAAAAGTTGTCAGATATTTTGAACACCTAATTAAACAGGATCACTTATTACTGGAAAACAATACTTGGCTGCCTAGTTAATCAAAGTGACAATAAGATTTTAAAAGTAGACATAGAGGACTTCAAGTTTCTACCCCAATTGTAAAAAGTTTGGAAGTCATCACTCCCTACCTCACGACAACAGGAAAGCTAAGAAAAACTAAAAACTAACAACTCTTCTTAGATATATCAGAGAATTGAGTCACAAGGAAACCTGCTGACAAAAAAAACTGGAGAGAGAGGCAGGTACCATGAATCACAGTTGCCAGGGGGTAGAAGCCCAGGAGCAAAAGCTCACAGCTGGAGCCAGTACTAGTTGGAGTATCCAGTACATGAACTCTAATTGATATGCTAAGAGGAGAGAAAAAAGAATCTATAAAATGCTCAATTAAACCCAGAGAAGACAGAAACAGAGTGGAAGACAAAGAATAAAACAAACTTATCAAAAGTTGTGGGATGTAGAGAAGGTAGTGTTTAAAGGGAAATAGACAATGAATGCATATATGAGAAAAAAAAAAAAAGAAAGATCTAAAATCAGTAAGCTTCCACCAGAGGAAACTAGAAAAGAAGAGCAAATTAAATCCAAGGTAAGAAGAAGAAAAGAAATGACTGTAAAAATTGAACTTTAGAACTGAAATAGATCAAACTGAAAACAGGAAATTAATGAAAAAAATCAACAAAACCAAAAGCTGGTTCTGTGAAAAGATCAATAAAATTGATAAACCTTTAGCCAGTTTAACAAAGAAAAAAAGAACACAAAATTACTAATATCAGAAGTGAAAGAGAGGTCATGAGTACTAGATAATAAAGGAATATTACATATTATTATTTATGCCCACAAATTTGATTACTTAGATTGAATGAGGTAATTCTTTGAAAGATACAGTTAAAATCCCAGCAAGTTACTTTATATATATTGATAAACTGATTCTAAAGTATATATGGAAAGACAAAAGATCCAGAATAGCCAACAGGACGCTGAAGAACAAGGTTGGAAGTCTGACATTATCCAACTTCAAGATTAGTTATAAAACTACAGTGATCAAGACAGTATGGTACTGGTGAAAGAATAAACAAATAGATCAATGGAACAGAATAGAGAGCCCAGATATAGATCTAAACCAATATAGTCAAATGATTTTTGACAAAGGAGCAAAGACAACTTAATAGAGAAAGGACAGTCTTTTCAACAGATGATTCAGGAACAGCTAGACATCCACATGCCAAAACAAAACAAAGCAAAACAAAACAAAAACAGTCTAGACACAGATCCTATGTCACAAAAATTAGTTCAAGTAGATGATAGACCAGACCTAAATGTAAAATATAAAACTTCTCTAGATAACATAGGAGAAAACCTAGCAGACCTAGGGTTTGGTGAAGACGTTTTGCCATGCTGCATGGCTTACGGGACCTCAGTTCCCTAGCCAGGGATTGAACCTGGGCCAGGGCAGTGAAAATGCTGAATCTTAACCACTAGACAACCAGGGAACTCCCATGGCAATGACTTTTTTAGATGCTACACCAAGAGTATGATCGGTGAAAGAAAAAAAGTGATAAATTGGACTCCATTAAAATTAAAATCTTCTGCTCTGTGAAAGCTCATGCAAGGAGAATGAAAAGATAAACCACAGACTGGAGAAGATATTTGCAAAACACATATCTGATAAAGGACCAATATCCACAATACGCAAAGAACTCTTAAAACTTAGCAATAGGTAAACAACCCAATTTTAAAATGGACAAAAGATCTGAACAGACATTTCATCAAAGAAGAACTACAGGTGGCAAGTAAACGTATGAAAAGATGTTGAACATATATCTTTAAGGATTTGTAGATTAAAACAACGAGATATCACTACATACCTTTTAGTAGGCTAAAACCCAAATGACTGACAACATCAGATGCTCTTGAGGATGTGTAGACAGAGACTCACTCATTGCTGGTGGGAATGCAAAATGGCACAACCACTTTGGAAGACAGTTTGACAGTTTCTTACAAAACTAAGCATAGTCTTTCCAGATGATCCAACAATTGAACACCTTTGTATTTACCCAAATGCATTGAAAACTTATGTCCACACAAATATCTGCACACAGACGTTTATAGCAGCTTTATTCATAATTGTCAAAATGTGGAAGCAACCAAGATGTCCTTTGTTAAGTGAATGAATAAACAGTGGTACACCCATACAATGAAATATTATTCAGCACTATAAAGAAATGAGCTATCAAACCATGCAAAAGACATGGAGGAACATTACATGTGATAGCTAAGTGAAAGAAGTCAGTCTGAAAAAGCTACATACTGTATGATTCCAACTATTGAACATTCTGGAAAAGTCTATAGAGACAGTGAAAAAGGTTGATGGTTGCCAGGGGGTGGTGGTTTGTGTGAGGGATGAATAAATGGAGCACAGGAGATTTTTAGGGCAGTGAAACTATTCTGCATGACATTATAATGATGGATACATGACATTATGCATTAGTCAAAATCCATAGAACTGTACAACACAAAGAGCAAACACTACTGTAAACTATAGACTTTAGCTAGTAATAATGTACCAGTATTGGTTCATCCATTGTAACAAATGTATCACACTAATGCAAGATGCTAATATTCAGGGAAACTCCAAAGTGGGGAAAAGATGGTATATAGGAAGTCTCTGTATTCTCTGCTCAGTTTTCATGTAAACCTAAAAATTCTCTAAAGAATAGAGTCTAGTTAAAAAAGTAAACATAGGAGGTAATGTAATTATAAATAACCTTAGCTGTTTCGAAAGTGGAAAGACTTTGTTACCTTAAATAATCAAGACATAAAAAAAAGAGTGTCCTAGTAGTTAAATTCTGCCATTTTAGGAGGTAATGAACTGAATTGTTATCATAACGCAAAAGCATGTAATGGTGAGGGTTGAGGGGTGAATTTTATATTTTAACCCAAAATGCCAAAGGTAAACAAAAATTGGCAACAAAACCAAAACAAAATAGTGCTCAAACAGGGAACCAAAATCAAATCCTTACCATACTACAACTGACACATGTCTGGAGCACAGGGACCAGGAGCTGGGCTCACTGAGCGATCTCCAAACTGCCAGTCAGGAAAGGACCACAGCAGGCTTGCGAGGACTCGGTGCCTGGATGGAAAAGATGGGTGTCTGAGGTGGGCTGTGACTCATGGCAACAAACTGTCAAAGACAAAACCCAGATAAATGAGATTTATTTTATTCGGGCTATTGCATTCAGGAGAGAACTCCAGATTCAAAGATCAGTGTCTCTGCAAAGTGGTTTGCCTTAGATTTTTATAGGGAATAGTAGACGAGTTACAGGTGAAGTTATTTACATTTGGAATTGCTCGGAAATCTCAATCAGATGAATAGAAAATATTTATCTCTGGGTCTAGTTACTTGTAAGGGGATTGTACAGAAAAGGGTTAACATAGAAGCCTGAGATTGCTATTCTTAGAAAGATCAGCTTGCAAGATGGGCCCTTAGCTGGCATCTGGAAACTAAGATTTTGAAATAGTTCCCACCATTTCTTAAATGACACAAGTGGCTCACTCTGCCTAAACTGTGCAAACAATATGGTTTATCCTGAACACTTTCTTTGTGGGAGTTCTGGTACACGCTAGGCAGCTACCAATAAATATCTAGACATTGAGTCTCTAATGAATGAATTTCCCTTGTGGACATTTCCCATGTGTTGCCTTTGCAATTATATACAATATATATTATATATAATATTATATATATATATATATATATATATATATAACGACTCCTATTTATAGATTAGAATGTTATTGTTGTTAATGGTGCAGTAGATACTGACTTTGGGATTTCTCATTATTCATGGTGCTCAGTTAATTAGGCTTTAATTACAACAACTGAACATTTCTAAATATTGTATTTCCATTTTCAAATAGTTATGATAACACTTTTCTATGTAAAATGGTGTAAGAAATAATTTTATTAGGATCAGTGGGTTCTAATAATGTCCTCATCAAGTATCCGAGCTCTTTCTTCTTGATAAAGACAAAGACTGTGTCTTTGTTATGGCTAATGTGGGTAGTATGCTGGGTAATGCTTTAATTCTTGTAAGATGAGGTCCTAAATTCAAGCCCCTTAATATGAAATTTGAGCTTAACTTCTGCCTCTGAGAAAAATTATGTAGGACACGAAATCCTAAAACTCCCACTACAACAAGAAAGAAGGCGAGATGAATCACAGTTACAAACATCATATTTGTAAAACATGGGAGTGTTATGGAAGCAATGAAGACTGTATGAATTGGAGTTTCAGAGAGGGGTAAACCCTTCTGTGGTGAGCTTATATTAACTGGATTTTTTTCTTTTGTTTTGTAACATACTGAGATTAGCTTGTAAAAGGACTGTTCTGGAGGAAAGAGAAGCCCGAAAGGATTTGGTTGGTTAAGGGAGCTGACATGACAATTTAGAAACTACAGGAGCCCCAAATATGATTAGTTTCCCTAATGAGACAGTTGATAGATTGGAGGACTATACAAGCATACTTGGGGAGTTTGGCCAAAGGCTTCTAAGGACAGAGTAAAATCTTCCATAATCATACTGTTTAAAACAGAAAGTCCTGCTAGAGACAGGCCTCTACCTTGTACACACAGCTGCTCTCCCTTTCAAGATGTTTGCTAGATTTGAAGCTGTAGGAGATAGGAGACTAAAAACTCAAAATATCTGAGGGCCAGCACGTCATCTCCTACAGTCTTCCACAGCTAAAGAGACAAACATCTGTCAGGGTAAAACAAACAAACAAACAAAAAATGCTCAGGAAATTCAAGGTACAAGAACAAACTAGACATAGTAAAGATGTGAAAATTTAAACTGCATGATTAGCCAACCTCACTAAATTGACATATCTAAAACAATATATAGAACAGTGTTAGAATGCATATTACTTTCAAATGTACATGGAACATATATCAAAATAGACCATATAATGAGTCATGAACAAAATCTCCAAAGACTTAAGTTACGTAGTATATACTCTCACATCACAGTGGAATTAAATTATAAATCAATGAATGTATCTAGAAAATCTCCCACTGTTTGGAAATTAAGCAAAGAACACATTTCTAAATAACACTGGGGCCAAATAAGAAATCAAATGGAAAATATAAAATAGGTAGAATTGAATGATAATGAAACTATATTAAAAGTGCTGAGGTGTAATTAGAGCAGTGTTGAGAGGCAAATTCATGTCTTTAAATGTATATGTTAAAAAGAAAAGGTTGAAAATCAAATATTTAAGCTTTCATCAAAAGAAGCTAGATAAACAAAAGCAAATTAATTCTAAGAAAGTAAAATGAAGAAGATGCTAAAAATAAGAGGAGAAATCCATTGAAATGAAAGCTAACACACAATAGAAAAAAATCAACAAAGCAAAAATATTAACATCTTTTTGCCAATGAAGTTAACGATTTAGATGAAACGATTTCTCACAGAGTGAAAAATGCAATTTGCCATAGCTGACACAGGAAGAAATAGAAAATCTGATCTGTCCTATATCAAGCAGAGAAATAGAATCTCTAATATGAAATTTTCCTACAAATTAAACTTTAGGTCAATATAGCTCACTGGTGAATTCTTCCAAATATTTAAGAAAGAAATAATACAAATTGTACACAAATTCTTCCAGATAATACAAAAGGAAAGCTTCCCAGCTTACTTGATGAAGTTAGCATGATCCTGATATCAAAACTTGACTAGGACTTTATAAAACTAGAAAATTTCAGGTCAATATATCTCAGGGAAATAGATGAAAAATTCTAAATATTAGTAAATTGAATCCAGCAGCGTATTAAAAGAATAATCTATTATGACCACATGGAACTCATTCTGTAAATTTAAGAATATTTGGTTTAGCCTGTAAAAAACAATATACATTAGCACACTAAATTTTAAAGGAAAAAAATTATATGTATATCTCAATAGATGCAGAAAAATCATTTAATAAATTTCAATCCCCATTCATAATTACAATTCATACAAACTAGGAATAAAGGTATCTTCTTTAATCTAAAAGAGTATTCAGGGGAAAAAAAAAACCCTACAACTAACCTTATGCAATGGTGAAATATTGAAAGCTTTCTTTGAGATTAGGAATAAGACAGGAGTGTCCACCGTAGTAACCTCTATTCAGTATTGTTCTGGATGTTGTAAACAGCAGGTAAGGGAAAAAAAAAAAAGTATAAAGACTAGAAAGAAGTAAAGTCAGCATTGATCACACTGACATGATAGCATACACACAAATCCAAATGGTCTACTAACAATTATCATTAATAAGTAAATCTAGCAAATTTACTGTATATAAAGTAGATATACAAAAATAAATGGCATGTCTCTATACTAACAATAAGCAATTAGAAAATGAAATTTAAGAAGAAATGCCATCTAAAATAGCATTGTTAAACATCAAATGCAGAGCAGTTAATCTTTTAAAACAACACTTCAACACTGAAAACTTCCAAACATTGTTGAGAGAAATTAAAGACTTGAATGGAGGAATCTACCATGGTCCTGGCCAGAAAAATCCAATCTTGCTAAAATATTAATTCTCCCCAAACTTACTTATAGATTTTATGCATCGCCAAAAAAACAAAAAACAAAAACAAACAAAAAACTACTAGCAGGATTTTGGGGGAGAGTGGGGGGTGGAAATTGACAGTTGGTTCTAACATTTATATTGAAATAATAATTTTTTAAAAATCCAGAATAGCTATGGCAATCCAAAGTGAGAAAATCAAAACTGAGCCCCTATATTATCAGATATTATTACTTACTTTTAAGTTAAAAAAATTAAGACAGTAATATTGGTGTAAAGACAGACATATACCAATGGGACAGAATAGAGAGCCTAGGGGAAAAAAAAACACATATGCAGTTCCCTGTTTGATGACAAGGAGACATTGTAATTCAGTGGGGAAAACATTGACTTTTCAATAAATAATGCTGGGTCAATTGAAATCATATAGTAAAGAAAATGATTTCAATCCTTATCTCACACCATACATAAATTGAAAATGCAATATCAACTTAAATGTTAAAAGTAAAATACTTAAACTTCTAGAAGAAAACATAGAATAGCTTCATGACTTCAGTGTAGGCAAATATTTCTGAACTAGGCTGCAAAAAAGCACTAACTGTAAAGATTGGACTTCATTAAAAGTCCAGTTGGACTTCATTAAAACTGAAAAGTTCAAAATACAAAATTAGGAGAACTAAAGGTGTGCCACAAATTAGAAGATATTTGCAACACATATCTGACAAAGGACTTGTATTCACAATACGTAATGAACTACAAATCAATTTTTTAAAAACTGGAAATCAACCCAATTTTTTAAATGGGGAAAACATATGGGAAGATGCAAAATATCATAGTCATCAAAAATGCAAGTCAAAATCACAGAGACCTATCACAACATCCTGGCCTGAGTAGCTAAAATTAAAATGACAATACCCAGTAGTGGCTAGGCTGTGAAGTAACCAGAAGCCTCATACATTGTTTTCAGTAGTGAGAACGGTACGTGCATTTTGGAAAACAGTTTAGCAGCACCTAATAAAGTTAAACATACATCTGTCCTATAGACCAGCAATTCCACCTATGTATCTATGTATCTATCTAATAAATCAGTGATTATCTTCACCTAAAACCATGCACAAGAAGGTTCAGTGCTTTTTATAATAACCCTAAATTGAAAACCAAATGTCCATCGACTTTAGAATGGGTAAATTGTAGTATATCCATAAAATGGAAGTCGATAAATAGGAACAAACTGCTTTTAACTACTTTAGAAAACATAGATGAATCTCAAAGACAATATTGAGTGAAAGAAGCCAGACATAAGAATGTGGAGTCTACCTGATTCAATGTAGAAGTTTAAAAACAAATGACAGTAGATATAGTGAAAGAGTTCAGAACAGTGGCTTCCTTTGGGAGGGTATCAAATCAGAGGGAGCAGGAGGGAGCGTGCATGGTGACAAAGGGGTGTAAACTTGTAAAACTCAACACGCTGTACACTTAAGATGTGGGTGTTTTACTGTATATAACTTATACCTTAATAGAATAGAAAGGAATAAAAAACGACTGAAAGAGTAAAAGATATTTAAGCGTCAAGCTAGAAATGATCCCAAATGATGTTGTCTTATGTATCTAGGAAGCTTACCATTCCAACAGGAAGCTCTGAATCACCACAACCCTATAGCTATCCAATTCGTATCCTTAAGAACAATACATAAATTTTCTTTTATCACTGTTTTTTTGTTCTTCCTATCATACTCAGGAAACTTTGAGTATGTTTCTCTATTGTCTGAGTTTTGGTTGGTACAATTATTTTTGAAATGGGAAATACGTTACATTTTCAGAAAACAAGGCAAAAATTTTTTTTTTTTCTTTCTGAAATGGAAGAGGTTGTTAAGAAAAGACTATTTAAAGGGAGTAGCTGAGAGAAAAGTAGCCACTGGGTGGCCGAAATAGCTCAGTTGGGAGAGCGTTAGACTGAAGATCTAAAGGTCCCTGGTTCAATCCCGGGTTTCGGCAACTCTTTGTCACCCTTTTGTAATGTGAACTAGGAGATACTGACCTAATACCAAATGTCCGTCACCTTCAAATATATTGTCCATAGTGTCATTTATACAGTGAGGAGTTACAAACATTTACCCTTAATTTCCATGGCAAAACGCAATTCTATGCCCATATGCATAAATTCTTCCACAGCTTCAAGTAATTCCTTGCGGTAAAGAAAAAAACAAAAAACAAAAACAAAAACAAAACCCAAAAATACCCCCCAAAACTTAGTGCTTTATTTAGTTTGCACCTAGATGTTATTAAAGGCATCTGTAAGAAGCAGGGCATAAGCACTTTCAGTTCTCCACTTATTTACAGTAATTCTTTCAGTGTTCAAATTACTAAAACAAGCTCATTCCTTCGCGAAGGCTTTCTATGTGAACATCAGGGATCTATACACAAATTGTGGGATGTACAAGGATCTTCAAAAGCCAGAATGTGTTAGATTTTGACAAGTACAGAGGACGTGTGACTGCAGAAGAGGTGTCAGATAGATTTCTTTTCTGTGATTTTTGAGCACCTGGAAGTCTTAGCTCTTGAAACCCAAGACAAGAGCCCTTGAAGACTAGAGGAATAAAACTTAGAAGACTCTGGCGGAACTTGAGCCCGTAACGGTTGAAAATTTACCACTAGAAACCCACACTTCTCTCTTGCGCCAGAGTCGGCCTAAAATTAAACAAAATCATCACTTGCTGATTCATTTAGCTTTAAATTAATATATTCGTTGAAAATTTAACTAGGGGTCAGTCAGCATGAAAGTTCGAAAAGTAGAAAAGAAATGATACAACCTCAGGAAATGTAAAGGGACACTTCCCGAGGCTGCAGGAGATTCCTTCAACTTCAAATGATAAAAACTATAGCCTCACCAAGGACCAAAGAGCACATCTCACTTGTTCTATCTTCTCCGACCTAGTGCTTGGATCCTCTGCTTCTCAAAATGGAACTTGAGTGTTACAGAGAATGCACAGTTGGGTGAAAATTTTAATACCGACTTGAAAAAATTAGGTCACTAAGTTGCAAGTCATTAAAGAGACTTTTGCAATTTGTGATCCAGTAGGGACAGGCTTCTAAAAACCGGAGGCTCCCTTCATTCACGATTGAAAATCTCGTAACAGTGCTTTCTCCACAAATAAACTAGACAGCCTCTGCACGAAAATTTCTCCGTGGATTTTCTAGTCCAAATAAGAAAGAAGAATTGAAATAGTGTAGTTTCCCCAAGAAAGTCTATGAATGTGGTTTGAGGGAGCGGGGGAAAAGAAGTTCCTTTTATTTTTCAAACACAAAAAATGTAAACGAATTTACTTTCTTAAAAGAGAGTAACTTTCAGAGTAGCAGGTTAGTTCAGTGGGTTAGGCCGTGGTGCTAATAACACCAAGAGCGCGGGTTTGATTCCCGTAGCGGCCAGTCGAGGTGTGGTTTTGACCTTCTGGTGCCTGCCGAGTAGGCACTTAGAATCCACACTACGTATTAACTCCGAAACGCCGCTGCTCAGAACCGGAAGTTCAGATATTGTCTCCTTTGTAAAACAAGAAGGCTATGTATTTTCGTTTCGCCTTGGTGGTTGTAGTTTTTCAAAATAAAAGTAACTTTAAAAGTTCAAGTTTATTGAAGAAAATTGAAGGAGTAGTGTGGGAACGAGACGGTTGAGTTTTAGGGAAGGATTAAGGTTAAAAAGAGTTACGAAATGTGCCTGCTTAGTTTTTGTGAACCTTCAGGAGACAGTATTATTTTGGCGCTTTAAACGAGTTTCAATCGAGAAAAGGAAGCAAGCTCAGGGTGGCCAGTGACCGAGTTGTTTAGAGCGTGGTCCTAGTAGCAGCAAGACCCGGGGTGTGTTCCCGTAACGTCTGTGCTTCGTTCTCTTTCCTTATCCCAGGCAGTTTCCAAGGTAAATGCCCGCTCCACGTGAGGTTGCCCCTTGGCTTTCACGGAAGATCTTCTCTCCCTTTAGCAGTAAAGAGCTGGGAACGGAATACGAAGCTGTAAGACGCCAGTTCTCCTTTCAATCCGTTCACAGCCCAACAGACTTGGGCCCCCGGAGGTAGCGCGTTTGGTGGTTCCTTTCGTTTCAGCCTCAAGGGCTCCTCATAGCGCACGTCGGCAACTTCGATAAATTCACCTGCGGTGCAGAGCGAGGATACAAGCTACACCTTCGGAAATCGAGCCACATATTAAGATGCTCTTTTGGTTTAGTTTGAGGAATCCTCCCCACCCCCCACCCACCCTCCCGCCTTGGCAGTGATTTCCCCCCAGCCTCTCTGTTCTGTCTCCACACAGAGAAAAGAGGTAGGTCTGTTCTTTGGAGAGGCCGCTCCAAAGCTGCCTTCCCACGTCTTCCTTACACGCTCATCTTCTCCTGGGGTGTTTACTTTAAAAAAATAATGGGGAGGGCACTCCTCTTGGTTCTTCTGTCCACTGAGGTCCGGTTTCCCAGCTCCTGCCTACTTCCAGAAGATGGTCGGTTCTGACTGGTGAGGGAGGGGGAAGAGGGGCATCCGCCGGGCTTCAGAACTGAACCCTAATGGGCCCAACTGAGTGAGGCAAGGAGCCTCTCGCATCCCGCGTCCCCAACAGCCGAACCTTTCTTGACCCAACCTTTCCCCAGGAGATGTCCCTTTTCTTTTTGCTAGTAGCCATGCGAGGAAAGAGCTGTGCAGGGTAGTCCTCTGTGAGTGAGGACTCTTCCCAATGGGAAAAAATATTGATGGAGAAGATACTGCCAGGAAATTTTTTTCGTTTATTTTTCTTTAAAGTTTGATTTAACCCACCGCCCCCCACCCTTCCAGTGGTCTTTTTCAGCCAATCTCTTTTCTCAAGTTCAAGAAGTGATGAAAGGAAGAAAATTTTCAGGATGGTCTTCTGATGCTTCTGAAGTCTCTTTCAGACTCAACTGACAGAAGGTGAAAGATCACTTCCACGAAAATACATTCGAAAGACTTTAAAAATTGTTTCAGTATCCTTTTGAAAAAAGTACCTAGGAAGATGAAGAAAAAAAAAAAAATCAAGCTTGCCGAGCCAGCCAGGAGTTGAACCTAGAATCTTCTGATCCGTAGTCAGACGCGTTATCCATTGCGCCACTGGCCCCTGCTGGACAGTTGTTCTCATGTTCGTATCTTCATTACTATCCACAGTTTATGCCAGCTGAAAGAATGATTGCTTTTTTTTTTTTTTTTTTAATTGAGTAAGAGGTTAAAATCAGAGACTGTATGGACTTTGGGAAAGCATGATTTCTTTTGTGCTTTGGTTGCATAACATAGATTTACATAAAATGTTTTCTTTGAAAACAATGGTTAATCTTCACTTATTCTATGACTATGCGTTGAAAACTTGTTTGGTGCTTAGTATGCAGCTGCTCTCGTTGCTTGAACAAATCTCTATGGACTCAGCTATCTGTTCACTTTTCCTCACTCTATTTCACATCCTTTCTTACCCAGCTTATATTACTGCCTAGTTTTGAGCTCTTCATTCCTTCTTTTTTTCCCTCAGAATATTCATCTGCCCTCAAAATGCAATAAGGAGACAAGAATTCAACAGAAATATACATTTTAAGAATTTCATTTGACAAAGAAACTTAGAAAACAGAATAGAATTGGCTTAAAAATGTACTTAGCTGTTCAAAGTAGGCAAAATAGCTGAAAATGCAAAAGTGCTCTAAGAGTGGTTTACTAAGTTAAGAAGGAGACCAGGTTTTTGAAATTCAAGGCAAAGTCAGAAGTTAAAATGTAATATATCCTCTCTGTGCCTCAATTTCCTCGTTTGTATAAAACGCTTGTCTTAAAGAGTGCGTAGCAAATATGATGGAATATTATCTTAAATTTTTATGGCTCTCACCAGCAGCCGCTGATATCAGGACAGACACTGAAGATTGCTGCCTGGGAATGCTTTAAAGAAGCTGCGGCTCTCTATAATCACAAAGATAAACGATTTCCCCAAATTCCAACGTCTCCTCTGTACACTTTGCTGCTGTAATCTCTCTTAACAGATTTAACAACTTCATTTCAACGCAGCCAGTACTTTTGAGCGCGCTCTAAGCCCGGTGAGGACAGTGGGGAGGCTGGGCTCAGGAGGCTCACAATGAAAGGGAATGAAATCTGGCTGCCGCCCACGCTCTTTAAACCTCTTTAAAAACTTGGGTTTTAAATCGGAACTGCAGCCTGAGGGATTTCTGTGAGGCTAGTTGGCACAACAGTACATTTTGCGGAAGCCACATCGAAAACGAGGACGCTGTGAGCAGGATTTGAACCTGCGCGGGGAATCCCCATTGGATTTCGAGTCCAACGCCTTAACCACTCGGCCATCACAGCTCGGGGGCAACGCTTTTCTTCATCAGACTGAAGACAAGTATGCATTGTTGCCATGCAAGGTGGAAGAAGGGATAGGACCACGTACTTCTAGGTGTCCCCAAGAAAACCTTCTCCAACTCCAGGCTTGCTTATTTCACTCAGTGGCGATTTCGACTTTTCAGATATTTAGGCAAAAAAAAAATCTTGGCAACATTTTTTAATACTTCAATTTTTCTTTCATTCCACGGATGTGGGGGAATTGTCTTGTTCTACCTACAAAATGTATCTAGATCTGAAAAACTTCTCACCACCCCAACTGCTACAGCCCTGCTCCAAGAAACCTTCATCCCTAACATGGAATATTGCACAAATCTCTTAATAGGTTTCCCTTCTTCCACCTTTTTCATCCCTACAAAACATTCTATGAAAAGCAGTCTGAGAGATATTTGTGAACCTAAAACACTTTATGGCACAGCTTTGCTCAAAACTGAACCGGCAACTCCTCATTTCATCAGAGTAAATGCCAAAGTCCTCACTGGGCCTACTGGATTGTCTGTGATCTCATTTCTCTGGTTATACTCCTTCTTGCCTACTCTGCTGTCGTTACTACTGACCTTCTTGTTTTACATTGTATATATCAGGCACATTGCTGTTTCAGGGCCTTTGCACTGACTGTTCCCCCTGCTGGTAATACTCTTGCTTTGATATATGTATGACTCAGCCCCTTATCTACTTCAGGTCTTTTCTCAAATATCACCTTATCAGTGAAACACGGCCATAAGTATAAGCTCCCCTCATTCCAATGCTTCTCCTCCCCTCATTCCAATGCTTCTCCTCCCCGTTCTTTATTTTTTTCCATATCACTTATGATCATTTGACACACTTTAAAACTAGCTTGTTTATTTTGTGTATTTTCTGTCTCCTCTATGAGAGTGCAAACTCCAATGAGGGCAGAGATTTTTGTCTGTTTACTGCTAGACTCCCAGTACCTAGAGGGATGTCTGGTACATTTATTGAATGGATGACATTCAATAAATATTTGCTGAAAATGAACGCAATGGGTTTTAATATCCCATTTTGCAGACGAGGAAATGAGATGCAGAGAGGTTATTAAGTTTCCCAGGATCACAACATAATAAAACCAAGACTGAAATCCAGCATTCAGACTTCCTTCCTAAAGATATTTCTGCTCTTCCAGAGATGCCTTAAGGGTTAGGGATCAAGTTGAGGGGGGAGGATAGGGACGCAGTGTTGGCTGACTTGGGGAAAGAGGAAGAACTATAGAGGCTGGGATGGTTCAAAACAAACAGCTTCCTCCACAAGAACCATGTATTTGACTAGAACTTTTCTGATGCTCACATTCAAAGGCAGCAATCTATATAGTTTGTCTTAGGGAACACTACCTCAACATCAGGACCATTGTTCATACCTATTTGCTTAAATGAAAAAATTCAAGTCTCCTTTTGCTCTGAAATATGCATTTCCCCATTTCCTCCAGGGGAGCAATACCAATAACAAGCATAATGTTTGTGACAGTTATCTCTGGTTACTCTCCATGTCCTCTGAGACTCTTCATATCTGGCTTTCTCTGCCTTCTCCCTAATCTGGTAAAACCGCTTTCATATTCTATGCTCAGTATCACCATCTTAATATCCATGTCTTTCTTGTAGGCCCCTCCTTCTTCTAGAAAACTGCAATAATGTGGAACACTTCAGCCCCAGTCACTCATGGATGCAAATACTGGCTCCAAATTTTACAACTTGGTGATCTTGAGCACTCCTCCACGTCTGCATCTATAAAACAAGTAAATGATTGTCAATAACAACGGCACCTACCCCCTTAGGCTTGCTTGTTAGTTTATATATGAAAAATCAATAACTACTTGATTTAATAGCTGGTAACAAATGGTAGCTATTACTACTGTTCTAGCTCTTTCTTTTCCATTTTTAGTTTCAACAACATAACATGGGAAGGGAATCAGAATATGCCACCCCAAAATATGCCACTTTGGCATAAGGATGGTTTTGAAGGCAACGGAGAAAAAGCAAACACAGGAAGGACTCTCAGTCCTCTTCCTCTCTGTCTAAAAGCAGGGGGTAAATTTCCCTTTGTGAAGATGTTCCCCTCCCCATCCCCCATACCAGAAGGAGAAGAACAGCCCTTATCACCAGAGGTGGAAAGTCAACACCAAGATGAGTCTGCACACACAAGCCTTACTAAAATAACCCTTATCTTCTATTAGTTTCCCCATGTATTTACCTTCCCAGATTACTGCCTTTGGGAGCCCAAACCCCTCTTTTCTCTGTCTCTACTTCTCTATAACTTATTGCCCTTTGTTAAAACAGTATAAAATCTTTTGAGTCTAACTGCTTCTTTGGGTTTTCACTTCTTTTCTGGGAAGTCTCTGTGCATGTAAAATTAAAATTAAAATATTAACATCAATAAAATTTGTAAACGTTTTCTTTTAGTAGTCTGTCCTTTGTCAGTTTAATTCATAGGTCCCAGCTACAGACCTAAGAGGGTAGGGAAAAAGTTTTTCCTCCCTTACACACGGCAGGTGCAAAGATCAGAGCTTTGCGACTTTGAAGAAAATATACCCACTTCCAATGGATATTAAGGAATGAACAGGTAATATGGAGCCAGGTGTCCTCATGTTTGAGTCATAACACACACACTAGCTCCACACTTAGGCCAGATAGGCGATCACTGCAAGACTCAGTATCTCAAATTACTGAGATACTGAGTCTTGCAGTGAAATTAGGAAAAGAATACCTTCCTCAGAGAATCATGGTAAGGGTTCAAACTTAACACCAGTATCTACTGAGTGTCTATTTTGTATCAGGTATATGCAAGGCAGTGTGGATTCATTGATGAGCAAAACCAGACACTGCTCTTACCTACATGCAATTTACTACATTCCAGTGAGAGAAACAGACATTAAGCAAGTTACCACACTGATAAATGTAAAATGTGCAGGGAAAGAGAATACATGATACTATGAGTAATACAGGACGTTCACTTAGGGATTTTAAGGAAGTCTTCCCTGAGAAAGTAATAATCCAGCTGAGATCTAAGCATGAGCAAGAGATAACTAAGCAAGGAGGCAAGCACAAAGCTCTTCAGCTAGAGGGGACATCATGTGCAAAGAGACTGATTACCTGAAGGCCCATGAGTATGGAACACAGACTGCAAGAGACAGTGAGCTGTAACATGAGGGTGGAGAAGTACTTAAGAGTTGGTATTTGGGGCAGTTATACGTAATGTGTTGTATAATATGACATCTACAACGCGTAGTGTGGTTCAGACTCTTAAAATGCTTGTTTCTGCCTCCTCTTGCCTTTATCTAGCCAAAATATCCAGAATATAAGATCTGGTGTGACTTAACCTCGAAGGAAAAACCGGTTAAATTCCCCCAATAAGTTTGAAAGAATTCACCTCAGAAGGATGTGAGAACCCTCCTAGGGGCTGGTAGGGGCAAATTCGGAGCCCCTGCTTCCCATTCGGAGATCTCAGTCTCTGTCGCCCCCGTGTGGTCACTTCGTGAAGGCACGGATGTTAACTGAGTTGAACGCTTGCAAGACGAAATAATTACCCTGAAGGTGGGTCAGGAAAGCGGAAGCACCTTCGTTCCTGCGTTATGTCCATTCCAAAAGAAAAACTGTCCTCCTTAATGGTTTTTAGCAAAATATATCATGAAATACACACAAGCAAGTCACCAAACTTCTCAACCCTTTCTTATTTCCGGAAAATCCCTCAAACTGCCCGAATACCTAACTGATTTCAGAAATGGTCAGGATCCTTCCTTTCATCCGGGACGGTCTCCGCCTGAGCTGGATGCCAGATGCTGAGTTTTAGGAGAACGTTGCCTTGATTCCGCTGAAGAAAAGGAATCAACGACAAGCGAAGGCCCCGAGTCCGCCCTGAGCCTGGGGGCGGAGTGGGGGGAGGGGGCGGATCCGGCATTTCCCCCTGCGGGGGGACACCCACTGGAGTTGAATAGCCTAAGATCAATCCCACCGAGAAGCAGACCCAGAGGATCTTCCTGGGGTAGTGGGAACGGAGGGGAAGGGGCGGTCCCGAAAATGCAGGCAAGAGTCGCCTTTCTCCAGTACAGATACCCAGGGGATTCTTGAGGGCAGGGATCTTCTCTTACTCAACCCCCGACCCCTACCCCTCCCCACAACTCTTCTTCCCCATCTACGCCTGATGACTTTTGGAACTACTGGATGGTACTAACAGGAATAAGCATAACTGGACAGTTGGGCGGTCGCTGCTCAGTTTCGAAGTGGAGCACTTTTCTTCCTCTGAAGTTCAGGAGAAAGTCACTTTGCAGAAAACCCACACGTCCAAGGGAGCCAGTGTCTCCCGCGCAGCGCAGGCGGGGTCTTGTGCAGCGGGTGTCTCCTCGGGTGGACACCATTCGGGCCTCTCGGCCCTTCCAGCCAGAGGACGCCGAGCGCAGGAGGAGAAAGAGCGGCCCGCGACCTGCGCGGGAGGGGAGGTGGGGAGACCCGGGCTTCAGCGCAGGTGGCGTCGGGACGGCTTTTCATTTGAAACCCCTGGACCTCAAAAGAAGCGCAAATGTCTGTGTATGTTTTGAAGTCTGGCACCACCAAAAGGAAGTACGGGTTTCGTGCTGAAATGGGAAACAACTCAGAAGTAAGAGTAGGGAAACCCAGACCTGTTTCCGCCCGGTTTCGAACCGGGGACCTTTCGCGTGTTAGGCGAACGTGATAACCACTACACTACGGAAACTGGACATGGAGTGAAAACAGGTGAAGGTACTCCTTGATGCCCTAGGTCTCTGAAATTTTTCCATTTTTTGAGATCAACGATATTATACCTGAATAGAAATGCGTTTACCAACTCTATCTACCACAATGTTCAGAAGAAGCCTGTTCGAACAGCCAAAAAACTGGAATGCCCTTGAAGGCTTCCCAGAGAAAATGACACCAAATCTAAGACTTCATAGATGAAAAGAAGTATGGTGGTTGTAGAGAGGTAGAAAGGGAATTTTGTTACTGAGAACTGAATGAAGTGGGAATAGTTCGTGGAGTGGAGCGGGGGTGGGAATCCAAGAATTTGAAGCAAGGCATGGAAAGAAATGAGACTAAATGGAAATATATGAGCCAGATCAGAGGGAAGAGGGATGTGCCTTCCAAAGAGGGGAAGGTAGATTTCAATCCGAATATGATGAGAGATTGGAGACTAACCTTTAATTCTTGGAGTATAGACGTTATCACTGAAGGGTTTTGTGTTTTTTTAAATCAAAGTGTAATTTACATACATTAAAATGCTCTAATCTTAAGGGTACTTATAGCTCAATGGGGAAAAAAATGTGACAACAACTCATTGATTCAATAAGCTCAGCAAATAACAACCAAGATAAACATAAAGAAAACTATAACTAGCCAAATTATGTTGAAATTCTTGAAAAACAAAGATAAAAACATCTTAAAAGAAGCTGGAGAGAAACGATACTACATGTTAGATTAAACAAAGATTAAATGGAATAACAAATATTAATTCAAAGAAAGGTAGAAAAGGAGAAACAGAGAACAAGTAGGACAAATGGAAAACAAATTATGATGACCAACTTAAACCCAAATATAAATAATTGCATTTAATGTAAATGGAATAAACAATTAAAAGGCAGAAATTGACAGGCTAAATAGTAAAATAAAACAAAGAAAAACAAGAGCCCTCTGTGTCCTGCTTACAAGAGGTACACTTGAAAAATAAGACAACAGATTGAAAGTAAAGTGATGGGGAAAGATAAACTATGAAAACATCAACCATTAGAAAGCTGGTGTGGGTATACAATATGAGACAGAGTAGACATCAAAGTAAAAATTCATACCAAAGATAAAGAGGAACATTTCATAATGATAAAATCAGCAAGAAGACATATTAATTCTTATATGAAGCAAAACTGAGAAAACTAAAACAAGAACTACAATAAGCACAATCATGGTTGGTGATTTTAAAGACCACTTTGAGCAGCTGATGAGAAACTGACAGAAAAGGGGAAGTAAGTAGGGATAGAGAAGACGAACCATAGCTAGTTACTAATCAACTTGACCTAATAGACATTTAGACTACACCCAACTACTGCAGAATTCACATTATTTTCATATTAAAATATGAAAAGTGCATATTAAAAAGTGCATATTAAAAATTAAAAAGTGCATATTAAAAGTGCATATTAAAAATTCACCAAAACAAACAAGTGCCATCAAACAAGTCTCAATAAATTTTAAAGGACTAAAACTATTTTTTAAATGTTTTCTGACAATAACAGAATTAAACTAGAAGTCAATAACAAAAAGATAATTAGAAAATTCTAATACTGGGAAGCAAGCATTACACTTCTAAACGAAGTATAAGTACAATGGAAACTAGAAAATACTTTGAACTGAAAGAATGGAAATACAGCATGCAACTAAGCAGTGTTTAGAGGGAGATATATAGGTTTAAATGCATATATTAGAAAAAGAAGAAAGGTTTAAGATTGGGAAATTTTAAGGAGGAAATGATGTTTTGTATTTTAAGCCAGAGATTTTGGTCTGCTGTGTTGAGAATGGCTTTAGATGGCCAGTCTTGGAGACAGGGAGAACAGGAAGAGGCTGTTGTAGATTGTGGTGAAGAAGAGATATTGAAGATCCAAATAGGAGCCAACAGATGAACAGAAGGGAAGAACATCTCACATATGCTGAAGGTAAAATCAGGAAGACTTTGAGATAATTTGATTGGTCGGGTAAGGCAGTGGGAGGAGTCAAGTTTAACCACAGATTTCCAGTGGGATTGACGATCAGTTGAGCTCATGGTGTACTCTGCTAGTGGTACTCACGTGAAATGCAGGTGGCAATGGAAATATGAGTTTGATATTAGGGAGAGACCTGTTTCAGACATGGATATTTTGAAAGATCAGCTCCAGGCAGGCAGCCAAGGAAGGGTCAGCTCCAGAGACTCCACAACGGAGACAAGATGTAAATGTCAGCCTTGGAGAGTGCCAAGTGCTTTCAATTTTTTCCATGTGTGATCGTGGTTTAGGTGCAAGGCTCAGAGAACTTTAAACTTAACAATGTGTGGATGTTCAAGACTCCTAAGTTTGGTGTGCTGCCTATGTGGAATTGTACACACAGAAAAGAAAGTATGATAACAGGAAACAAGGACAGTTGAATCCAGAAGATCTCAGTTGAGTCTGCAGAGTAACAATGTTTGGAAGTAGTTTTCCATAGTGTAGTCGTTATTATATTCACTTCACACACCTACGTGTGTGGGCACCAAGTGGAAACACTTCTTAATCATTTCTCTCCCCCCAACATTTTCCATCATCACCGTGCCTTACCTTCCACCTTTTTAAGGGACTTTCCGTTCGAATCAGTTCACCAAACTTTATCCAGTGCCCAACATGAGAAATGAATACCTGGCCATGAAGAAGAAAGAACCACACAGCTGGCCTAAGACAACGTCAGGCCTACATTGAGAGCACAAAAGTGGAGCTGTCCATTTGAGGATCCCAAGCCAGGACACATTTAATGGGGGAGGAAGTTTGAATGAAGAATTTAGGTCAAGAATGAAATAACATTTCAGTTAGAGAGAAGTCCTTTTAACAAAGACACGATTGTGAATGTCCATGATTTGGTTAAAGCTGTTTTATAGAATAACAATAGTTTTATCATTTAGTACTATTAAGTAGTCAACATTTCTGGAGGTACAGAATATTACTGATTAGATTCAATTCCATTTTAAGGGGTTCTTTAAAATGTCAGTCCTCTGACACATTTGCATACCTGATGCTCAACAAAGGTGTAATTAATCTGTTGGCCCATGACAGTGAGAAGCAAGGAGGTACTTAGGGTGCAATCATTGCTTGTAGAATTCTGTGCACATTTCTAAGTATGGGGGAGTGGGCATTTGTAGAGTCTGACAAATTATTTTAAGGTATATCTTAGAATGCCAAAAGAAACTGCAGATAAAACAGAAACACATTTGTTTTTAGGATTTGATGTGTTTTTCAGAACTTTTACGTAAAAATCTGTCTAGAGAAGAGTCTAAGACTTCAGACCTCAAAATGCTTTTTTCATCTGTCTCCAAACTCTTGTTAGATGCTTTATATGTTTAGTCACTAACCATTTTTCTCTTAAGATGACATCACATTCTTCTCTTTTCAAAAATTTCAGTGATGTCCTAGAGTCCAGAATCACTTAAAAAGTAGAAACAGCTATTACAGTACTCAATTTAAAGTTTAAATTAGGTTTTTTTAGCCCTTTCTTTAATTTTTTTCCGCTTACCTTCCTTTAGAATAGAGTTAAGAGCAAAACTGCAAGGGAAAATTGTAGGTTTACTAGGAGAAATGGTGAGTAGCAAGAATGATTCAATGGTAGAGGATTTAAACTCACCCCCTTTGACCATGGGTCTCTGTCTTCAGTGCACTATCCATTGTCCCTCAAAGGTACTTGATAAATACTTCTACTTATTACCTTGAAATTAGAAAAGCCATTAGCCATTTAATGGTCCATTGTAAAAAAAAAAAAAAAAAAATTGAGTGCCAACTCTATTCCAAGTGCGTTTGAGTCTGCAAAAATAATTAAACCTCTCAGTAATCAGGCAAATCCAAAGGATATCTGAAAGGGCATGTATTTAAAGCTGTTGAATCTCCATCACTTGATTCAAACACTTGGATAAAGGGGCAAACCTCTGCTAGGCTAGGCTGCCTATCCACTGCTAATATCATGATTCGGACAAATATTCAGAATCCTTAAATTACTCTTGGTATGTGTATTGGGAATGCTTCTCCGGGTATTATTCGACCTTCTACCTCTGTCCTCTTCTACAAGTACCCCATTTTGCCCAAGCAAAGCTTAAGTCCTGACTATTGGAAGATTCATCCGGTGTCAATTCAAGTTGGTTTCTACTCACCTAGAGAAAAATATTTTCTATCACGTTAAATCGCAAAAACCCGGAGCTCAGCAGGGTAAGAGTAGGCCCCGCTGGGACTTGAACCCAGGATCTCCTGTTTACTAGACAGGCGCTTTAACCAGCTAAGCCACAGAGCCTCACTCACTGTAGTATCTGGTTACATATCATTTGAAAACAATTTTACACATCTCTGCTCTAATGAGTCTAGTAACTGGTTTACCAGGTGATTAAAAAAAAGACACCTTATCTCAGTCAAAACTAAGGAAAAAATGTTCTTTTAGAAGAATAAATACAGGGACTAGATTAAGATGACTATCTCCTCTTGGGAAATTGTTCCAGCGTGGACACCACTAGATTCACTAGACTGTAGACTCTGGCAACAGGGGTCAAAGACTTTTGTTCCAAGAGAAAAAATGAAATGGCTTTCTATTAACCAGCATTTTGTTTAAACCACACCTGCTCTCTTCTCTGTTAGTGTGTTGAGGCATTACTGGTCAAAGATTAGCACATGTCTGACACATGGTTGCTGAAAGAACTGTGTGCGTTGCACCTGTCAAATCATCCTCGGGATGGCAGCACTTATTTCTCCACTTCAGGAATGTTGACTTCTGATGGCTTACTACTGGGCTGGTCTCTGTGCACTGTCCTCAAGGGAAAAGAGGCACCTAGCTCAAAGTTACACCTGCCCCTGGGTGCAGCTCAAATCCAGCCTCAGTTCAGAACATTACTGAAGGGCCATTTCAGGTTCAGATATCCCAGTGAGATCAGCTGAGGCCTCTGTTACAACAGCAAGTTCAACTTCTGCCTCTTCCTAATCCTGCTTCCCTCACCCTCTCATTGCTGTTGATTCTAAGAGTTTTATTGGGAAATTAAACTCCTGCACACAACTCTCCATCTCAATGTCTATTTTCCAGGGAACTGACCTATGACCAAAAGCAAGTGACTGTAGCCTACTATCAAAGTAAGTCTGAATGTGGCCCAGATTTTCAAAAATCACTTAACCATACCAAGTACCCTAGTAAAACAAGAATGATAGATACTACTAATAATATTCTGCTCTACAAACTTTCAAAATTTTCACCACAGAACAAAACAAATGAAGACACCTGCAAGTTGATTTGGAAGATGTACAAATTTACTGAAAGGTGCTAAAGAACCAGAAGAATCATTTACATTTATGATATTAAAAGCAAAGGATTGAAATGGAAAGTTAGAAAATGAATGGCAAATTTAGCTAGTCAAAGGATATGATTCTCATTTCTAGGGGGAAAAAAAACTGTGAATACCAAATACTAAACACTTTATATACTAGCAGTGCATATCCAAAAGGAAACTATGTAATATTTATAGATATATATGCACACATGTACTTATAAATGGCGGGAGAGAGCATGAAGAAGGCTTTTTACAATGTACACAGGTCAATTAACTTCTGAAAAATACTACTACCCCTAACTTAACAGAAACAGTCGTGGTGGGAAGGAGGGAAGAAGTAGAACCCAGCAAAGAGAGCAGAGGGTGACTCAGGAATTAGCTGCTCTACTGGCCCCTCCCTGGGTTGACACCTGCCCGCAGGTGGATCAGGGTGCACTTTGGCCTGGAAAGGGTGCATTTCTCAGTTATGCCTCTCGAAGGAGGTTTCCCGCCTCTTTCCACTGAGTTGCCCAACTGGGGCCTCGGCTCCTCCTTCCCTTTCAGATCCCAACGTTCGTCTCAGGTCCAGATAACGGACCTGACCCCTGACACGTCCTGGCTTCGCCATCCCTTGTCTTTGGTTCTACCCAAGGACGTGGCCGGTCAGATGCTCTTGAGAAGCCATCCGCAAGGTTCTTTCCCTCCCGCGGACCCCAGCCGCTCAAGTGTTCGATGACCAGCACTGCAGCACCAAGGCCGTGACTCTCTCCTTCGGGAGAGGGAGGCCCGAAAGCGCAGCTGAAGACTCAGGGTCGCGGTGACCGCGGAAGGACCCCGGGGCCAGGTGGCTACAGGGTGCAGGTTCCCGGGTCCCGAGGCTTCCAAGAGAAGCTGACCTGCCTGAAATGGTCTTCAGGAGCAGAGAGGAATCTGGATCCCGCGCGCATGAGCCGAGTCCTTCGAGGTCTGTGGCGGCTCAATGGTCAGTTCCGTGATCCACCCGTCGCGGTCTCAGGAAGCCCTGCCTGGGGACGTTGGCCTGAGTCTTCTCGGGCCAGAATCCGATGTTTGAGAAAGATTAAGTTTTCCCGGAAGAAGGACACTTCTTTGAGACAGAATAAGAAGCTTTTTCCTCCCTCCTCATCCATTTCCCCGGCCAAAGAAGCAACTCTCTTCCCAGTGTAAACTGCAAGACAATGCTGTTTAAGTATCGCTGGTAATTTGAAGAAAACAAATCTTGCTCCGGCCGGTTAGCTCAGTTGGTTAGAGCGTGGTGCTAATAACGCCAAGGTCGCGGGTTCGATCCCCGTACGGGCCAAACCTCTTTGACCTTTTCTATCTCCCAAAAGAGATACTGCACAGAGGAAGAGTGTCTGAACGTAGTAGGACTATCACATTTCCTTCTAACTTCCTTGCTAAGGGGTTCTAGAACGTTGCTTGGGCGGAGTAAACAGACCCCCCCCCCCCGCCCCCGCCGCGCCCAAGACCTGGTACCTTTTCTAGGCTCCAGGCACTTCTCCAACTCACAAAGCACAACAGTAGTAGAAACCTGCAGGTAAAAGGTACAACAGAGGGCCATTCTTTATTTCATTTTGTTTTGTTTTCCTGTAAGGAAACTATTTCTTGGAGAAAAAACTGGGTTATTTGATTGCTTCCTCCGAAAACAAATTGTAAAACCACCCATTCTTCATACTGCTCCCTCTGGGTCATTCTGTACTCCCCAGTTCCTTCTAAGAGAAAACAAGATTTAAAAATAGAAAAATTGTCCAAAACTTAAGTAGAAAAAATGACAAAAGATCTTTGTTTTATACACTCTGCACATTTATACCAACATGAAAGGTATACATAACTTTAAACATTTTTAATTTTGTTTTTCTTGCATAAATAAGACATTCACATGTTTAAAAAAGCAGAAACTAAAAATAGATACATTGGAAAGTTTCCCTTCCATTCTTATCCTCCACCAGCCCACTTCTCACCATCACCTCCCATAGGTAAAGTCTGTCCTTAATTTTTCATTTATCCTTATTGGTTTTCTTTATGCATATACAAGTAAACATGTATATTGATTGTTATTTTTTCTTGTTTTTCCACACGAAAGATAGCATCATTATTTATTCACTGTTTTGCATTTGCATTTTTCTCTTAGTATATATTGGATGTCCCAAATTGCACTTTCAACTTTGTACACTGTCAAATCAGAGTTTATTTTAAAATGAGTTGGTCCTGCCAGCCAGAAGTTGACTGACTCTGCAAACTTCTTAACCATTGTACAAAGTGTAGGCTTTTCCAACCCAAAGAAGGAGGTGGTGGAGATGATATCCTTAATTTTCTCTTATAATGTGAAAAAAAGCACTTTCTTAAGCCATATAATGTTCAAAGAGGTTTGAATATGGGCTCCCAAGCTGCTCAATAATCAAAGAAAATTAGATATAATTTCAACAAATATTTATTGATCTCTCTCTCACTTTTCAGTATGGCAATTTATTGTCCTTCATGAAAAGATATGAAGGAAATATAGCTAATTGACAAATTAGAGTACAAAAAAAGTGTGTGCGTGAATATGATCTCTCTTAAAAAAAAATACACTGCAACTAACTCTCAAATGGTTCAGGGGGGAAAAATGAGTACATATGAAGAGAGAACAAAAAACCAAACAAATGTAGAAAATGTGTTAACAATTGCTGAAAATGGATATAGAGTATATAGGAGTTCTTTGTATTATTTTTGCACTTCTTCTGTAAGTCTGACATTATATATATATATTTAGAACCTTAAAAGTGTAAACTCAAGGAGAATGTGTACACACATATATTAAAGGACATTCAACAAATGTGCTGCATAGTAATTCCCTCCAGATGGTGGAATTTATGGACCATATTTATTTTCTTCTTTTTGTTTAGCCACACCTTCTAAATTTTCTACAACGAACCTTTATATATAATTGTATAATATAAAAAGAAAAAAAACTTCAGAGAAAAACAAAGAGGGAGAAAAAAATCAGTCAATCTCTAGGGTGTTTGCTCTCAATATACCTCCTTTCCTTATTGGGGAACCAAGAAGAGGGAGTGAATTACTAAATAATAGAGTAAAATTCCTAGAAAGAATTACCCTGCCATAATAATGCAGTGCACATGGCTGATGCTCAGAGTTCCTTACCTGGGATAGGACTTTTCAGGTCCATGTTACATATTCAGTATTAGTGGTGAGATTAATATTAATTGAAAATTGAAGCAATTAATACCCTAGGGTATAAATCAAGATGCTATGAATTTGGTTATTTGAATAGGGGGGTCCTCAGAATATAGTAATCCAGCAACAAAATGATGAACATGATTTTAAGAAGCAGTTTAGTGACTTAGTTAAAAGGAAGTTCTCTAGAGCTAAATGATCAGAATGCTGACTCTAAATTCTGTCCTCGGTTATTTGTAAAATGAGCATGATTATAATACCCACCTCATAAGTTAGTTGTTATGTTTAAATATGTTAATTCATTTAAAACACAGAAATAGTGCCTGGTACATATGTCTAAATAGTAAATATTGAAAAACCAGAACTGCAGTATAGCATAGCAATTCTGGGATCAACCTTAAAAAGCAGGTCTATTTTATTCTTACAACACTACATTCATTCCCAAATTCAATGTATATTCTTTTCTACCTGTCCTAAGAATCAGCTGACTCTTCTCACCTCAGATCTAGTTCCTCTTTTGTTCATGCAAAGTTTTGTTCATTACTATTTCCTGGGTTCATTTTAGAGCTTTTTCACGATGAGTTTTTTCCTAGCTTAGCCTCATTATCAAGGTCATAGGCCTTTTGTTTATCACAAGCATTACATTTCCATTATTTCCTTGTGGAAGGAAGCTTTTAATTTTTGCTCAGGGATGGATGGATGGATTGCTTTAAATTAGCTGTTCTTTAAAAATACTGCTCTATTCCTTCCAACCACTCATTCTTCTCATTCCCAAAGAGTCTGCAGGTTGGAAGACTCTTTTCCCATCTATCATCCTTTACTGTGGTCTCCAAGGTGCAAATACATCTAAGTCTTTACAATCGAATGTTTCAATTTGCCATTTTCATTACAAGTGGTTTTTGTACTTGTTACAAAAGAATTTGCATTGGTTCCAAGAACGGATTTCCTGAAAGACAATGTTCATTCTTGACCAAGACAGAGCTTTCTTCTTTACTTTCTCTTTTAACGAAAGTGGGCCCGGTGGAAATACGACTGATGAAATTCCTGTTAGTGGTAAAGAAATTTCACGAAGTCAACGCTATTAAAAATATTAACGAAGAAGCTATGAACCCCCACGTTGGCCTGTTAGCTCAGTTGGTTAGAGCGTGCTGCTAATAACGCCAAGGTCGCGGGTTCGATCCCCGTAGGGGTCGATTTTGATGCCCCCGCGGCAACCTGGGACAAAGTTTTCTTTGCTCATGATTCAAAAGGAAACCATAACTTCTTACAATCATGAAAGTTTGATTATGACAATTTAGCTCCCTTCCCTACCTCTGAACTGATAATAGCCAACCGGAGAACACCTTTGCTTATTGGTTTAAACCTAAATTTATAAATCAATCGCCTATAAAGGCACAGGACATAACATATTTATCATAGACTAATCATGAATTGCCCCTGGAACTTAAAATGGGGGTAGAATCTCTTGAGTTATCCAGTTTAGTGCATATCTGAACAAAATCAGAATTATATTAAGAAGGAAAAAGGGTGAAATGGATACCAGGTAGCAACTGGGACCAGTAGCATAGACTGGCTTCCTCTACACCTCTGCCACCCCATTGTAGTGTGCCTCCGATACACTGGGCCTGCAGCAGTAAAAGCTACATTTCTCAGACCTCCTTGTCACCAGGATTCCCTGTGTCACGTAGCTTTGGCTGAGCAGACATACTCGTGCGAGACTTTGGAGAAATGAATATTGTGAGATAAAGCCTGGATAGCTCTTCTGGCATATGTCGGTCTAGATAAACAGGTAAACTGAGGCAAGTTCAAAGGACCAGAAATTGAGTTTATTTGGGAATAGCAGAGGAATTGCAATTCAAGAAACGCATCATGTAGCAAGCCATGGGTGGGTCTGTTGAGGGTTTGGGGTGGCTGTATTTACGGGCAAGGAGTGTAAAGGGTGGGGGGGAAGTCCAGCCAGAATAGCGGCTATCCATGGATCAGGAGATAAGTCTCTGTCTTCTGTAAATCAGGCATTTAGGGGAAATCAGTCCCTCAGTTCTTACCTTCCATTCTTCTGAGGGTGCATGTGTGAGATTCTCTATTTCATATCCTCTGGTTCAATTTTAAATTGAAATCCTTTCACACGTGCGTGGTTGTTGGGATATTTTAGTTTACCTGCAGCTACTGTCTAGGATTTTGTGGAACCAGAAGTAGCAGCAGCAAGATTTCTACCCAAGCATTTTCATGGCTGGGTGCTTCTGACAGTGTAGTATCCACACTTGATTCTGGTCTCCAAGAAACTCTGTAAACTCATAAGAAATCCCTTTTAATTTACCTAATTAGAGTGGATTCTATTTTCTGAAACTAAGAACACTGATTAGCTATCAACATTGTCTGCTGCAGTTGTGGTAAAGATAAATGGTGGGAAATAAAGGCCAAAAAAATCCAGTTAAAAAAGCTGTGGTCCATATTTGAGGTAAAGTAAAACTTAAAGGAGTTTAGGCAATTGATGGAGTATAAGGGAAGACCTTGACATTGGGAACACTGTAAATGACTTCTGACTTTTTGGCTGGCTTTTGCACAGTGAGGCTTACCCATCATAGATCAGCCTACAGATCCTACTCCTTCATGGACCTTGATCGTTTTACTCATCTATCTGATTGACAGACACCAGATTTCTCTCTTTTCTTTCCTGTGCTATCCCACAGCCATGATAATTTTTCTCTTTACCCATTCCACTGATTATGATCCTTGTTTCTCTTTTTATATCTCTATCCTTGTCCACATTCCTTGATTTTCTTTTTGCCCCACTACTCCATCCTAGTACCATTACCCACCATTACCACTATCTGAGAGACCTTCACATTCCTACCTCTTTCCTACTGTCCTACTCTTTCATCTACATAAACTTCATACCCAGATATCAGCTTTCCCAAGACAGCTTTCCCAGACCAGGCCTGTTGGAAGTTTGTTGCCAAACCTTTGATGATAACATAATGCTTCAGATGATCTATGTCTATGGAATTGATAACATATGGACCTTAGATACTTTTATCTAAGAGATATCTTTTAGCTAAGAGATATCTTTTAGCTAAGAGAGTTCTCCCTCCAGCCCCTCCTGTTACTCACCTGTGACCACAACAGGTTTCCAATCTGCGCACAAAATAGGCAAAGAGTTTGCTTTTATGGAGCTTTCATTCTAGTGGGAGAGACAAACAAGTAAACAAATGAAGGATCAAGATAATTCTGAATAGTGGTAGGTGTATTATACTTATGAGAAAATAAGACAGGGTGGTATGATGGAGAAGACTGGGTGGAAAGCAATTTTAGATGGGGTGGCCAGGGAAGGGCACTCTGCAGAGGTCACTTTCAAGCTGATAACGGAATGTGGAAAAAGTCAGCCATGAATGATTTGAGGCAAAGCACTGGAAGCAAAGGCACAGCAACTCCAAAGGCCCTAAAACCGAGTGAGCTTGCAATGCTGTAGGGACAGATGGCCAGTGTGGCTGAAGAAAGCTGGGAAGGGAAAGGATCTAGTACTCTGGCTTTCCCTGCTCATATAAGTCTTGGAACAATCTCTAGTTTCAGGTGGTCCAGCTGCAAAGTCTGCTTTTGTGAGGTAGGTTTGCTGATCTGTGGGCTTTGCCATTAGGAAATAGACTAAGCTGGTGAAGGGTGGAAGAGTATGTTGGCCCCAAATATGCCATTTTGGCATAAGGATTATTTTGAGCTAAAGGCAGTTGAAAACTAGCAGCTATAAGAAGAACACTCTAATTTTCCTTCTTTTTCTTTAAAGTAGGAGATAAAATTTCCATGTGAAAGATGTCTTCCTTATACTTGGAGAAAAGTAACATTCCTATTATTAAGGATGGAAAGTCGAGGCTGAGGGAAATCTTTACAAATTAACCCTTATCTCCCTAGGCAGTTCACCCAATTAACTATCCTAGCCCAAGCCCCTTTGCCTTGTCATGGTTTCATAATATTACTACTCTTTTTCTGATTCAGTATATATGCATCAACTCTTAAGTGCTTCTTTGGGTCTTCATTTCCTTATGAGGGCTCCCATATCACAAAAAACTTAAATACGTCTGTATATTTTTCTCCTCTTAATCTGTCTTTTGTTACAGGGGACCTAGCTGAGAATTTCGAAGGGTAGAGGGAAAGATTATTTTCCCTCCCCTACACTGGAGTGAGTGACTTGAGTTTTCTGATGTGTGCATTCTTAAAAGTCCCTGGGAAACAAAATCTCAGGTTTCTTCTACAAATACATGAAAAGGAGAAAGAGAGAAACTATAGATTCAAAAAACTTGAGACATACATGTCCAATGAATTGTTTGTAAAACACATAGATATGATATATATATATCTTGTATATATGTATGATTTTTATAATATATATTATAGAATATACTTACAAAATATATAAAACTGGTGAAATGTGAACAATGATTCCATACTTGATCTTATTTTTGTTATTATTTTTAGATGTGTTAAGGATATTGTGATTATGTTTTTCAAAAGCATCTTATCTTTTAGAGATACTTTAGTTTCAGTCTTGTGTCAGTCATATAGGAGCTAAGCAGAAGGAAAAATCAGTAATACTGATTTTCTATTTAACATACTGTACTCATTACGGGTTTTTTGCATTAATTTTCATTTAAAAATATTGCTTTAAAATATTATTTGCCTCTATTGCTAAGCTTTTTGGCAGCCTCTTAAATTTTGTGCCCGAGGCAAGTGTCTAACTCGTTTCATCTTAGTCTAGGCTTTGTTAGATTTATCAGTGACACGTGTCTGAGATTTACTTCAAACAATGTGTCTGGAGGAATGAGGGTTGGGTTATATGTTAATAAGATTGCCGTGAGTTGATAATTGTTGAAGGTGTGAGATATGAACATCGAATTCGTTGTACTAGTCTATCTTTGCATATATACTTTTGAAGTTTTCCCAAATAATTTCTCTGTCAAACCTTCCTAGCACATTTAGAAGGCAGGGCCTAGGACCGAGTTAAAGGCACGTGAAGCCTTAACAGCTAGAAATAACCACAGAGACGCAGAAACCTCCCAGGTTCCTAGAGCGGACCTGGAAATAACGCCAGTGGGGGTAAACCATCTTTTATGCAACCCCAGGGCGGAAGAGTTCGCCGTTTTGTTTTCCGGGCAGTGGGCCTCTGTGGTCTCTGGAACAAACACCCTGAATCTCGTGCCCAGGCAGAACCGCCTGGTGCTTCCAGGCGGCTTGAGAAGGGCTAGGCTTCGGAGCCTCCAACCTGACAAAGGTGGGACTTGGGCCAATGTCGAGAGGCCTAAGTCTGGGACTAGAGTTGGCCCCCACGGCGCACATTCTTGCTCAGAAGCAGCAGATTGCAAAAATCAGGAGGTGTCGGGCCGGGCGGGGAATGAAGGCAAGTAAGCTCCGGCGCTTCGCCTCCGGACCCCAACACAGCCTCCGCGGATTTGGGAGCTGAACGGAGTCGACGACTCTGCAGAGACGCCTCTGGCCAGAGAGCGGATGGCACAGGCCTGCACACTCGTCATCTGTAAGGTCCACCCGGAAGCGGCCTGGCCTTGCGGATGGTAATAGGTAACGAGTCACTATTTATGGGTGTGGTTGTGAGGGGCGGACGCATGCAGGGAGGCATTCAGGCTCGTGAGCGACAGGTGCTGGAGAGTCCACATGCTCTGGGTAATAATACCTGGTGGAAAACCGTTACCCGCAAGGCAGAAATGTTGCGACTGTGTTGAGTGCACTGCTTGATGATTCTGGGTATCAAGAAAATATGAGCTGTGTAATGGTAAAGGCGGGGGGGGGGTGTTCGTCATCAGACAGTACGTCTCCACAGCCAGCCTGCCTTCACTTTAGAACCACCTGGAGAGCTTTTAAATTTCCTAGGTAATGCTGGTGTGCAGCCGGTAATAATAACCACCGGGCTGCTGTCAGATCCAAGAAGTGCATCTCACTCTTTACTCTTCTGGGCAGAAACCATTCTTCTGACACTGCCTAGTCGAAGCATTGCCGCCTAACTAGCACTTAATTTGTGTGTAGAGGTTCTCCGAATGAAATTTATCAGCAGGGTACTGAGTCCAACACTTGGATGAGACAAAGACTGAGTAGAAGAAGACAGTTCTCATTTGATGCTGTCTAATCTGAGGCACTCAGCAATATTTTTCTATGTTTAAGCAGATATTTCTTCAACAAAAAGAAAGAAAAGCCAGATCATTGTTTAGTAGAAGAATCAGGGATGTTTGAAGATGTGGTTGAGGATGTATTTGCCCTCAGGTTTCATCCTTGTGGTGGCATGTGTCAGAATTTCTTTTCTTTTTAAGGTTGAATATTATTCTATTGTATGTATATACCACATTTTGTATATCCATTTATTCATTGATGGGCACTTGGATTGCTTCCACCTTTTGGCAATTGTGAATAATGCTGCTATTGCACATGGGTGTACAAATATTTCTACAAGACCCTACTTTCAGTTCTTTGGAGTTTGTACCCACAAGTGGAATGGCTGGATCATATAATTCTATTTTTAATTTTTTGAGAAACCTCCGTACTGTTTTCCATAGCGGCTGCCCCATTTTACAATTCCACCAACAGTGTGCAAGGATTCCAATTTCTTCTCCTCCTTGCCAACACTTGTTATTTTCCTGAGTTTTTTGATAGTAGCCATCCTCATGGGTGTGAGGTGGTAGTATCATTGTGGGTTTGATTTGCATATGCCTAATGATTAGCGATGTTAAGCATCTTTTCCTGTGCTTATTGGCCATTTGTATATCTTCTTTGGTGAAATGTTTGTTCAACTTCTTTTTCCATTTTCTAATCAAGTTGGTTTTTTTTTTTTTTGTTAAGTTGTGATTTTTTTTTTTTTTTCTAATTGAAGAACCTCCTTCATCTGCTATTCTTTGCAGGGATGGTAGATAGAAGATATGCTCAGAAATAAGTCTTGAATCATGTTCAATTCTTCTGGTTTTTTTTTTTTTTTAGTATATGTGTGTAGAGAAGGTAACACTTAAAAAATGAATTCTTGTTTTCCAGATGGACAAGGTGGAGACAGAATTCCCAGGCAGCAGGATGGTAAACAAGTGCAGATCTGAGAAACAGCCTGCTGACCTTTGGTAACGTGTATAGCAACAGCAGGTAAGTCTGGAGAGAAAGAGCTTTATAGATCATGTAGGAGGCTTAGACATGCATCTTGTAGCCCAGTGCTGTCCAATAGAACTTTGCATAATGGTGGAAATGTCCTACATCTGTGTTGTCCACCATGGTAGTCACTGGCTACCTGTGGCTATTGGATGCTTGAAATGTGGCTAGTACTATTGAGTTTATTTTATTGAATGTTTATTAATTTTATTAGCTCCATATGGCTAGTGGCCACCATATTGGACAGTACAACTCTAGGCAGTGGTTTTAAATGAGAAGTAGCATAACCAGATTTATATCTTAGAAAGATTACTTTATAGTCAGGATGTGGAGAATGTGTTGGACAGGCGCAAGACCCCAAACAGTAAAATCAGTTAAGAGACTCTTGAAATAATCTAGGTAAGTGTGTATAAACTTTAACCACCTCCTCAGTTAACAGCCCTTTATTCTCTTTTTTTTTTTTTTTTCCATGTATTTGTTAGGTTGTTTATATGGTTAGAACCCCAAAGAACAAGTAACAGTGGTTTAAGTAGGATAGAAAATTTATTTATCATGTGAATGTCCTGCTGAAAGGCAAGCCAGAAACTTCTGGAAGCTCTTCTCCAAAAAGTTCTGCAGTGGCCTGTGCTTTTCTTGCTGCTCTGCGATCTCCAGAGGACTTTCCTTGTACACATGGGCAAAACCGAATCACAGCCTGTAGGAAAGGGAAGGAAAATATTGTGACCAAGCAACTTCCTTTTAAGCAACATGACAGAATGAAAGTTGCCCACAACACTTTTGCTCACACTCTGTGTTAAGCTAAAACTTGGGACATTCTTTCTGACATCAGAGGGGCCATATATTTAGGAAAGAGTTTGTAAGTATGAAAAGCATGGGCAAATTTTCAGCCACAGCTCAGCCTTTATATAATAGCGTCCTTGCATGGAGAAAGAAGGAAGTGGTCTTTGAATGTGAGGAATAAGAGAAAACTTTTGTACAACATCAGAGAATCCTTGCTGTACCAGTCTGCTAGGGCTGTGGTAACAAAGTACCACACCTGGATGGCTTAACCAACAGAAATGTATTGTCTCACAATTCTGGAGTCTGGAAGTCCAAAGTCAAAGTGTCAGCAGGGTTGATTCCCTCTGAAGGGCTGGGAGGGAAAGATCTGTTTCAGGCCTTTGTACACGTGTAGATGGCCATCCTTTCTCTTATGTCTCTTCACATTGTCTTCCCTCTGTGTGTGTCACTGTGTTCATCTTTCCTCAAGACACCAGTCATATTAGATTAGGGCCCACCCTAATGACCTCACTTTAACTTTTCCTCATTTTATTTCTTTAAAGACCCTGTCTCCGAATAAGGGTCACATTCTGAGGTACTGAGGGATAGAACCTAAATGTTTGAATTTGGGGGGAATACAACTCAACCCATAATACCTAATAAATATCCGACCAGAGTTCACATCTCATTTGATACCAGGAATCCATATTCCTTAAGGAAACCATTCATAATTACATTTAACATGGTTTTATGGCAACCCCAAATAAATTTGCCAACTGCTGCTCTGTTTTGGTAGTTAAAGCAGAGGTGCCCAAAGTTCGGACTTCAGTGTTTTAAACAGTTAGAAAAGAAATAAATCCAGTCCTGCCTGTCTTCTTTAAATAGTCATCCAGTTTCTTCTGTCAGGGAACCTAAATCTCCAGTTATTAATGCCAGCCTGAAATTCAGGACAGAAGAATTTAATTCTTAAGTTAATGCTCCTTGTTCCCCAACTGTATATAAATGAAACAGGAAGAAAATACACGAAGAAGCCTTTTTTAAAGAAGTATATGATCTATTTGGGAAGTCACATTAAAACACAGACACACCGCAAGAACTACCCTGTAGGACTACTTATAAACAGGTATTTAAATAACATAAGCAGCATTTACAAGTTCAGTAGAATCTTTTAAAAAAGGAAGAGAGATAGCAATTAAGAGGCTTCCATGCTCTCAGGTTTTATGATTTCATATGATGGCTGAGATGGAACATGCAGGGGAGTGGACATCCTTTTTGTTAAAATATTTGGATGCTTGAGTCAAGAAATGTGGGCTTGAGAGCCATATTTTTTGGATCTTTAAAAATCTAATGAAAGCTGTGGACTGACTCCTCATAAAAATACACATACATTTGATATTTTGCATGAGTTTCTGTGTGTTCATGGATACCCTTTAGGCAGATGGTGTATATTATTTATCCTAAACTCCTTTCTCCTTTGATTTCCTCCACCATGGTAGCTAGAGAGCCAAAATCCTTCCCTTCCTTCTCTCTTGTAGTTGGGGTGGGATATGAGCTGGGTCTGACCACTGAGATTCAAGTGAAAGTCGCTCGTGGGGGACTTCTGGAAACATTTTTAAAATGCGAGTGACTTCTCTAAAAACATAAAATATAAAGGGCGGGGCTGTGACTTGGCTGGCATGCTCCATCAACTCTTTACCCTATATCCTTTGCTCTTCTCTCTCCCTGTCTGGAATTCAGACAAGATTCCTGGAGGAACACCAACTATTATAGGTCTGTGACGATAAAAGCCACGGAACAAAGACAATTGAGCAAAGAAGACAGAGGGAGCCTGGGAACTTCATGACATTCTTGAACAGTGGTGCCAGCCCTGGATGATTGACCTCAGGACCTCTTGCTAAATGACATATACTAACTCCTTTCTGTTTAACCCACTGGAGTAGAATTTTCTTTTGCAGTGAATCCAATCCTAACTGATTGGCTAATATGTATTAGCACCTGTTGTGGGCCAGTGGAGTTCTAAGAATGTTTATGTACTAACGTTTTTAATCCTCACGATGAATGACTTTATGAGATAGACCAAAGGTTCTCAAAGTGTGGTCCCTGAGCCAGCAGCATTAGCATCACCTGGAAACTTGTTAGAAATGCAGATTTGGGGGCCTGACCCCAGACCTCCTGAAGCAGAATCTCTGGGAGTGGGGCCCAGCAGTCTGTGTTTTAACAAACCCTCCAGGCGATTCTGATGTATGCTGAAGTTTGACAACTTTATCTCTGTAGATAGGGTATTGTTGCTGTCCCCATTTTACAGATAAGTAGACTGAGCTGAATTTAAGTCACTTGCCCAATGTCACACAACCAGCAAGACTGACTCCTAAGTCTGTGTTTGTAGCCGCTATGTTACATCACATGTTAAGAACTCCTGCTCTAAAGCAGTAGTCTTCAAAATTTGAAAGCATACTCCTCTGAAAAATTATGTACCCCCCTGCACATTTTTAGATCAACATCTGAAAATTTCACATAAGTTCAAACAGTTGTAAAGAATCTGATTTCCAGTACATTGTAAATTGTGACATTTCAAAATGTGTTCCATCACTCTTCTAAATCTAAATACCATAGTGATTATTTTTTAAATGGACGATCATCTATTTAAAAAAATAAATTTTCTCTAACATTTGAAATTTTACATCCTCTCTTTTGTATTTGAACTCGTATTTTCATTCCCCTACCCCACAAAAATACATTTTATTGTAACATGGCTGTTTTTGATCTACTCTGTTGTGCTTTCTGCAACAAAAAAGTATAAACATTGAACTTAATTTAAGAAAAAATTTCCGGTGACTATATAGCTTTGAGTTAACAATTTGTTTTCTGCATTAAGTTATTGCAATTTTTATTAGATCAAATCACTGTGAGTGTATGTTTTGATAAGTTATAGACATACAAACTAAAATTGAATTGCAAGCTCATCTCTTAATGAGATGGATGGGACTAATATTTTCTAATTAATTTGTGTATCCATGGATGAATAGTCAGTCCTTGTTGCAAGACTGAAACAAGTTCAACATCAATTTTATGTGTATTTCATTATTATAGATATGAGATAAATAAGTAGATAGGAATTAAAAGAGTTTTGAAATAGGAATGCGATTCTAATTTTTCTAACCTCTATATTACATGCTAAAACCACATTATCATTAAAATTTTATTTTTTGGCCGCGCAGTGCGGCATGTGGGATCTTAGTTCTCCGACCAGGGATTGAACCCGGACTCGCACCCCTTGTATTCGAAGCATGGAGTGTTAGCCGCCAAGGAAGTCCCCATTAAAAGTTTCTGTTAATCTATTATTGACAACTGGGTTAGACCCTCTCTCATGTTTAAAAGCAAATACAATAAGAAACCACCTGAGTTGCAAAAGAATTTTGTTAACCAGTCTTTTAAGACATTCACTTTCTGACACCATGTTTTAGAGTCCTTTTGTCAGATGCTTCGAGGAGGCTTTGTGTCTTGGGGAAATATGAACGGTAAGATATGGGATGGTTGAGAGTTATGTCCTTTTTCCTTAGTGGGAGAAGAGTTGTGACAAAAGGAGGTGGGAAAGCAGAAAGTTTTCAGGCAGATCACTCAGTGAATCCACATGGGTGTCCAAGGTCAGGAAAATGATTCCCTTAAAACTGTCAGTGTCCATTTATTCCCAGGGATATACACATTCTAGTTTTAAAACTAAAGGATACTAAGAGATACCTCTTCGAATCACCATTGTCAGGTCTCTTCCTCTGTCCAGAAGCCTGGGAGGATGGGGACTTAGTCGTCCCCAGCCCAATGCTGCACACTTGATGTCGAGATGTATGCTGCAAAACAAGTAGATTAAGGGATCAAATGGTAGTTATTGTTACATTATGTGTTAGATGTGAAATTAATATCTACAATAGATAATATATATAACACTTAGGAAGCATGCTTATATTAATCTAAAATATAAATATTGGTTTCCAGGTATTCATAGGGAGGAAGTGTGTGAGGGTCACTCAAGAGAGTCAGTGGCATCTTTGCTCTCCCTGTCCCCAAGAAAGGGACAGGGGGAGCAAAGATGGAGAGTGGCCCCCAGAGGCACTTGACATTCTACCAGACACAACTCACATGTTAAGACACAGAAAAAATCGAATATATCAAAGATCTAAATATAAAAAGAAATAATGGACATTCTAGAAGAAATCATAGAGTTCTTTTGTTACCTTTGCTGATCCTGTAGTGGGAAAAGGCATATCCAAGTCAGACATAAAACCAGAAGAAAAGACTGATAATTTCACCTGCATAGTTCAAAGTCTGCATGTCCAAATTTACCATAAAGTGCAAAAGCAAATAGCAACCGGACTACTTGTGACATATCAAAACATGACTTAATCGACTCATTTAAAGGGCTCCTAAAAATCCGAAGAGAAAGACCTAACAATTAAGTAGAAAAATGAGTAAAGAATATTAAAAAGCAGTTCACAGCAAAGGAAATACAGATGGCTTTTAAACATAAAAGATGTTTGATAACACAACAAGAGAAATGCAATAAAAAACTCCATTAAGGGACCACTTTTACATTTCAAACTGGAAAAACAAAACAAAAAAACGTATTCTGCTGGCGAGGAATCAACAGTGTTTTCCAAAGTTGGAGGGACAGCCCAGGCAGAGTTGAGTTGGGCTTTCTGAGTACAACCATTTGGAAACAATGAGAATCCCCCTACTCACATCCTGGGGGCTACAGAGAGCTTCTTTACTGTTGCCTGAAGAACAAATGGGTCCAAAGTTCCATTCCTCTTGGAACTCAAAGGACTGGAGTATTTAAATCTCTTTAGGCAGACTATTGATTCAGGTGGTTTTTCTTATGTTGGCAATCTGATAAGACGGGGGGAAAATAATTCACACACTTAATACTGCCTACTGAAGCAATTTCTTTAGGCTTGAAGACAAAAAGCAAAGTAGTGTTTTCACAAAAGGATAGAAAGATAGACATGTAATCAATCGCGTATATTTCCAAAGCCCTGTATTCCTTTCCGGAAAGATTCTGGGGATCAAAACTTAACCTACCGAGAGTGGGGTTCGAACCCACGCGGGCACTAGCCCATTGGATCTTAAGTCCAACGCCTTAACCACTCGGCCATCCCGGTGGCTGGGTATTGTGCTTTTGCAATTATTTTTTAATTAGAAGCAATGTATTTGTGCTGTGCCTTTAAGGAAATACTGAATTATTTCTGGTTTTGTGGAATTGCATCAAAATATGAGGATTATTACAGAGAAAACACAGCAAGCTCTCTGTGCTTTCAGAATCCACCCACTTTTTCCGATCCCCTCTCACTAGATCACCTCAAGTTCCAGAGAAATGTTTGCCTTTACTCAATACGAAAGGGAGAAGACATAGTGGGAGGAGGGGAGCAGAGAGCAATAGAAACCACCGCATTAACGCCACCTACTACCTCGACTTTACCAAAGGCGCTGGCCCAATTTTTCCTTAAGAGATCATCGTTTTGCCTGCTGAATTCAAGCCCCCACCCCACACCCAACGAAGCATTGGAGGTAACAGGTTGGGGCCCCAAAGACATTATATTAAAACGAGCTGACCTTGGGGTTACATTTGGAAATCCCTAGTGGACACAGACGCAGTTCAAATTCGTGATTTTGATTTTAATGACAAAATGCGTTAACTGACAGACCAATATGTCCACAAAAGAAACACATTGAGCTAGGTATGGGCTACAGACAGGAAGACACCGCACCAGAACTCCAAGGGCTTCCAGAAAAGCCAGCGATTGTTACAATGGTCAATCCAATATTTGCAGCCAAAAGTATCCCCCGGGAGACTTATTACAAATGCAGATTCCATAACCCCTCTTGCAATGGATCCTTTACTAAAGAGATATAGGGTAGATAGATCCCAAGACTCTTAATTTTACCAAGCACTCCCAAGTAATTCTAACATCAATTGTCTGCTGGCAACACTGAGTTAAGAGTGCTGAAAGTTGTCATGTTTAAGTTTCAGAATCCATGAAAGAAACTCCCAAATAGGAATTTTGGTGTATCTGGAGGAGACAGAGCTGAAACGAAATCCTGAAGCAGGGTTGGAATATAACTAATTAATACTGAACACCTAATGTGTGAATGTCCCTCAGGTAACCAAGGGAAACCCCACAATGAAAGAGTTGTGTCAGCTGTACCAGACAAGCAAAGAGGGTCCAAGGACAACTGCTCAAGTTGATGAAGAAGCCCAATCCTTATTTGGAATGTTTGGACTGACTGGGTCCACACCCAGATCTTTCTCTTTGTCTGATAAATTCATGTACAAGAAACGGCCCCCTCAAGTCCTTTGGCTGTCCAGTTCTGAGTTTTATCTCTGGCCAGATCAAGGTTCCATTCTCCTCGAAGAGGAGATTCCTGCCCAGGTACACCTTCTAGTTAAATCCCAAAGAAACTGCTGAAATGAAAAAAAATTGCAGATTAAAGTGTGACATTTTGTAAAATAAGATGCTCAGTAGCTTTCAGAATTGGTGGCTTCGTGGCTTAGTTGGTTAAAGCGCCTGTTTAGTAAACAGGAGATCCTGGGTTCGACTCCCAGCGAGGCCTTTCTCTTCACGGTTTTATAAGGTAAAGGCAAACTCCTCACCGCTTAACAATACGGATTTAAACCTGACTGAAACCTCAGACGTTGAATCTTGATGGCTGCTGTTTGAGGCATCTTGCAGAGAAACAAAGTAACAGGAGTTAGAGAATTATTCGCCATAAACTATAACTGGGTTGTTGTGTCGTTTTGTTTTAACACATTTTGGGTAACAGTGCTTTATTAGATGTGTCATTTGCAAATATTTTCTCTCGGTCTGTCTTGTCTTTTCATTCTCCTCAAAGTGTCTTTCACAGAGCAGAAGTTCTTAAATTTGAATGAAGTTCAGCTTTAATTCTTTCTTTAATGGATTGTGCCTTTTTTAAAAATTGAAGTATAGTTGATTTACAAGGTTGTGTTAGTTTCAACTGTACAGCAAAGTGATTCAGTTATTCATACCTATATCTACATCTATATATACAATCAAACATATTGTTGGTATTATTATTTTGAACAAACCGTTATCAGTCAGATCAATTTAGAATAAGAAAAATAAAAGTTTTTATTTTACCTTTACATATTCCTTCTCTGATGCTCTTTCTTTATGTAGACCCAAGTTTCTGACCTATGTCGTTTTCTTCTCTCTAAAGAACTTCTTTTAACATTTCTTGCAAGGCAGGTCCACTGGCAACAAATTCTCAATTTTTGTTTATGTAATTCTTTATTTCTTCTTCGCTTTTGAGGGGTAATTTCACAAGGTGCAGAATTCTAGTTTTTTTTTTTTTTTTCTCTCAGCGCTTTAAATATTTCACTCTACTCTCTTCTTGCTTACATGTGTTCTGAGGAGATGTTGATATAATTCTTATCTTTGCTCCTCTGTAGGTAATTTTTTTTCCTCTATCAACTTTCAAGATTTTTTTCTTTATGTTTGTTTTCCTGTAGTTTGAAAATGATATGCCTTCGTATAATTTTTTTGGCATTTATCTTGGTGTTCTCTGAGGTTCCTGGGTCTGTGGTTTGGTGTCTGGCATTAATTTGGGGAAATTTTCAGTCATTTTTGTTCCAAACATTTTTTCTGTTTCTTTTTTTCTCCTTCTGAAATTTCCATTACACATATGTTATGCCTTTTGTAGTTGTCACAGTTCTTGGATATTCTGTTCTCTTTTTTTCCAGTCTTTTTGTTTTTTTGCTTTTCAGTTTTGGATGTTTCTATGGAGATATTCTCAAGCTCAGTGATCCTTTTCTCAGCTGTGTCCCATCCACCAGTAAGCCCATCAAAGGCATTCTTCATTTCTGTTACAGTGTTTTTGATCTCTAGCATTTCTTTATGATTCTTTCTTAGAATTTCCATCTCTCTGCTTACATTGCCCATCTTTTCTTGCATGTTGTCTACTTCATCCATTAGAGCACTTAGCATCTTAATCGTAGTTGTCTTAAAATTCCAGGTCTGATAATTCCAACATCTCTGCCATATCTGAGTGTGGTTGTGATGTTTGCTCTGTCTCTTTGTCTGTCTTTGTCTTTGTCTGTCTTTGTCTTTGCTCTGTCTCTCTGTCTCTGAATTCCATGGACAAACTCAGAGGAAAAATAGAAGTTTTACTGATATATTTGCCAAAGAAATTGAGAGAAAATTTCTAATTAAAATACTTTTAAATGAGTGCCTATAGTATGACAAGATAATATAAAGTCTTCTAAACAATGAGAATTTACAGAGCAAAATATCAAAAGAAAAAATATTAATAAAAATTTGCAGGAGGTGGACCTGTTTTGTTCCTTTACTTTGCTGGTGAATATGTTCTTATTGGGCAGGACCAACCACCTTCAATTTATTTTGCTTGTTTACCCCCTAAAAGCATTTTAAGTAACTAAATGTCCAGGCATAGGAGATTGGTTGAATAAACTATGACATGTGGACTCAGAGAAGAAATGCTATGCAGCTACAAAAAAGATAGGGAGTGATTTCCAGGAGATATTGTTAAGTGGTGGGGTGGGGGGCGGGGGGCAGGGGAAGGGGCAGATCAGGATTATAGTATGCTATCTTTTTTCAAAAAAAAGGGGAGGATTAGGAAAATATATGTGTTTTTCCCTTTGGAAAGAAAACAGCAAAGGTAAACCAGTGAAGCTGGTTATCTAAAAGGATAGTAATAGTTCTGGGGTAAATGGAATATAAGGGATATCGGGAGAACATTTCTCTGAGTACACTTTTTTGTATACATTTACCTTTTGAAAGCATGTGAATCTTCTACATTTTCAAAAAATAATATTAAATCAGCAAGGATAGGAAGTGGAGGGGAAAAAAATCCAAAACACAACAAATGAACTCAATTCTATCCCATTATCATAACTACATGGAAGAGTAAAGAATGTAATTTGTGAACACGGCAGTTGACAGTGTACCTTTACTCTCGGTCAATGTAGGGGAGAACTGCAAACAAATCTTCAACACTTTTCAGTAGATTTTTTTTGGTAGTGGACAGCAAAGCGATTCCTTAGCCACTGTGTGTGTCTAGAAAGCAAGTGAGTAAATATGCTGATATTGTTGGAGCTACGGATCTCAGTGTGGAAGAAGGGACAAGTAAAGATATGGAATGAGGTAATGCCAGAAAGAATCCTGCAGAGTTGGATTAGAGTTGGAGGTATCAGTGTGAGCTCATGATTTTTTAAGTATGAATATGTATGTATATAGGCATGTATATGTGCACATATATGCATATGTGTATGTATATATGCACATGTGTATATACATGCACATGTATTTCTTAGGTCTTTCCATTAAAAGGGCCAAGAAGCAGACATCATAGAAGTAACTAGAACAAGTCCCCAAGAGGGCCTCCAACACTATCCCGCATTGAAAGAAACCAGAAATCTCTGAGAAATGGCTGACTTTGGGGCTGGGGCAGGGTAGATGCAAGTCAAGCCTGGAACAATTAGTTATGTCAGAAGGTAAGAACGTGCTCAAACAAATGACAGTGGTATCTTCAAGGACCCAGAAGCCAGCTTGAAAGGGCTCTACTAGGTAAATATGGCTAATTTGAGCACCGTGTAATAGGAAAAAAAATAAGATTCCATGAGTCCAGATCAATGATAGATATTTAATTAATGGAGAAAAGGGAGGACTTTTGCTTAAAATGGAACATTGAGCGCAGACAGGTAAATAAGGAGGGTGTGCCCGAGGAGCCCTTTACACTTTGATGCTGTTACCCTCAACCTGCTGCATCTCCCTCCTCGGTCTTGACACTTGTCTTCCAGGCATGAGCTATGGTGGGATTCTTTAGACCTCCTCTCTCTGCTCTCACTTCACCACCCGCCTTGATTCTCTTCTCGTTCCTCAGATCCCAGCGTAGGCTTTACAGGGCTTCTTACTGAGGCTTCTCTGGCTTCCTTTATCTCGGCTTAGCTGCTCCCATGTATGCTTCCTCGGCACCCAGACTGCCCTTGTCATAGCACCACATATTTTAATCGCTTCTTTAATATCTCCTTCCTGCCCTCTAGCATGGTCCCTTTAGATCTCTGTTTAGTTATCTTACTCGTAGTAAAGATGCTGGTGCCATTAAACACGGTCCTTTCTTTGGCGAACCCTGCAGGCTTTGAAGAGATCCAGAAGATAATCATAGGTCATAAAAGGGCTTCAGCATTTGTTTGAGATATTTGGGATGTGATAAAGCTCATAGTTTACACAAATAAAGCCAAGGGTTCAATCTCTGAGGGACATCTTTTGATTTGGAGACAACTGTGGAGACAACTAATTTTGGAGAAAAGTAACCCAGTTCACTGCATTCTTGGCCAGTGGTCTGGAGAAAAAGATCCACATCTGTTTTTCTTTTTGTTTGTTTTGTTTTGTTTTGTACTTAGTTGTATATGTTTAGCTGTTAGTTGTAGAGGCCCCATCTTCTGGTGCAGTGCCCTATACTTTGAAGGAGTCAGTAAAATTTTGTGGAAATGAACAGAACATTTTGAGAGCTCAACTGCAGTGAGCAAGGATTTATGCAATTTTCTCACCATTCTCCAGGTGTTTCATTCCCAAGACTCCAGACGAATCCAGCTTAGAATAAACTTTCTGACTTTTCTCCACATAAATTCTTTGATTCATACATATGATATAAAAGCCTCAGTGTGATTTCAGGATTTGAAACTGCCATTCAATCTGTAGGTCTCTTGCTGCAACCATTTACAAACAAGCCTGATGTTACTAAAGTGCTTCTGACAGTTCCAAGCCTTAAATGCAGTCCTTCAATTTATCTCAAAAAGAGCAGCGACAATACTTCACAGTTGGTTTAGTTTGCAAGTAGGCAGGAAAGAGAATAAAGAAAACAAACAAAACTTAAAACAGGTCTGGTGGGAGGAATAGAGAAGGAACAGGGAACAGTGGAAGAGAGGGAAAAATAGAACAGTCACAGACTGTCCTTGAGGTGTGGATCATAAAAATCAAAAGATGTCCCTCAGAGATTGAACCCTTGGCTTTATTTGTGTAAACTATGAGCTTTATCACATCCCAAATATCTCAAACAAGTGCTGAAGCCCTTTTATGGCCTATGATTGTTATTTTCTGGATCTCTTGGAAGCCTGCAGGGTTCACCAAACAAAGGACCATGTTTAATGGCACCAGCATCTTTACTACGAGTAAGATAAATAAACAGAGATCCAAAGGACTGAAACCCAACTGCTGGGATTTGTCTACCCCAGGCTAACTGGCTCCTATGTCAGCTCATCTCAATTTGTTCTCAGTTCTTTACCAGGAGCTTGAAATTACAAAATGAAACATTATTTAAATCTCCAACCTCCCCCTCTTTATCTTCTTATTCCCCTGCACCTGAAAATGTCAGATAGCCTAGGGGAAGAATGCTCTATGGGTAGTAAAATGTATTAAAAGAAAATCTAATCAGAAGATCCTAGCACTGTCATAAGTATATACATAGAGGGAAATAGATAAATTTAAAAATGGATATAAGGATATGTAGAAATTAATAAATGATGAAGTTGATATTTCAATTCAGTAGGTAGGCAAAATTGATTTTAAAATAAATTGTGATGCTATAACTAACTTTGCCTATTGGAGAAAACAAAGATGGACATTTACCTCTCAGCCAGTAACAAATCAAGTTCCAGATAGATTAGTGACTTAAATACAAAATATAAAATAATAAAACATGTAGTTGCAAATAATAAGAGAACTCAGAAGAAAAAAATTTACTTGGAAACTATTGCATAAGAAAAGTTTGAGCAACAAAGTCTTAATAAAAATATGCTTTGATGAAAGCCTACAAAATCATAATAAGCTATCTTAAATCAAATGTACACAAATGGGAAATTCACAGAAGAAAAGAATCCACCTGAAAATTAGAAATGAATGAGTCTGAGAATGAGATGATGGTGAGGGGGCTGCTTTGGTCTATCACTTCATTGTTTTAACCAAGGACAGTGTCTTCATGCTATCTTAATTCCTTAGTCTTTATGAATTGCCAAATATTTTGATGCTCTTACACACTGCTTTCCAGTGGTCTTCTAAAATGTTTCTTAATAAATTTAAATCATTCTAAAGAATGTAATTGCCAGTATATGGTAAGATTTGAACATTAAAAGAGTCCAATCCATCATTGATTTTTTTGCATTGGCGCCTAAGATCAATTTGATATACCCTAGCATCCTTTAAAAATGTACTTGGTATACTTTTATTTAACAGTCGAAAAATGTTCATGAATTATTTTTCTCTTTCGAAGGCATTTCTGTTCTATAGCTGTCATGGAATTTTATCCCCATATATTGCATTTTTTATGCTTAAAGGCTGTGACTGATTATTATACTACTCTGAAACAGAAAAATATATTAAAAATGAGATATGATATTTAGTTATTTCCAATGAGTGTCTTTGTATTTTAAGAATCTCCCCCCCACCCCCCCAGTTTGAGTTGTTTTCAAGTTTAATAGTAACATGTGATCAGTAAAAAGTATCTCAAAGCATTTTTGAGAAGTATTTAGTATATGAAGAGTAAAATTATATTTGAACCTAATGAAAGGGACAGGACTTTTTCCCCCAAGTTAGCTCATGTGTCTGCGGATGGAAATTTCTAGGGGTTGGAATGGGAACGCTTCCGTAGAAATAACAAAATTATCAGAAATTTGCAGAGAGGAGATGGATAACCAGATAAAACAGGTAAACCTCAGGTCCCACCGAGACTTGAACTCAGATCGCTGGATTCAGAGTCCAGAGTGCTAACCATTACACCATGGGGCCTATTCTTAGTCAGTAGTTGCTAAATTCTTTGATGATATAGTTCTTCCTCCCTAAGTCCCTTGATCTGGTTATCTGAAAGGTATATGTACATTTTGCTTTTCCTCCTCTAGGATTAAGTCATGGACGCTTACCTGTCACATGCCTGCATCCATCTTTTAGCCAGAATCTAATAGAAAACATTGACTTCCAAATGTTAGGAATCCTCCCCTCCACTCACCCATTCCCACAGAGTGCTCGGTTTTGTGACAAGTGTTCTGTACTATTACTTCACCCAAGGCTCACAATCGCCCTGTGAGATGGGAGGCATTATCGCTATTTTACAGGTGAAGAAACTGAGGCAGAGACCTGGTGTCTTTCACCCTACTTTATCGGATCCTGTTGCTTTCACGAAAAATCGTCTTTTTCTAGGGTGATAATCTGTCTCTTTTACGGACGCGTTATGGAAAGATTTACCAAAGTAGCAGAGGAGACATTGGTGTTTAAGGAAAAACTGAAATAAACATGCTTGGAAGACGCGGCTGGAGGAAGGATCCCTGCAGTCCTGGGAACACAACTTAGAGTTGGGGGGCGGTGGGGGGGAAGCAGAAAGGAGAAGCGCTTGGGAGTTTTCCTAGGACCGAGTCCAGCCCCACGGTCCTCCTGCTCCCCTTTCACCAACGGGAAATATGAGCAGAGGAGACTCCCAAAAGGACACAAAGAAAATTCCCTCCCCGCCTGTCACATCTATTTCCCGCACACACATAGGCGCCCACACTTTGTGAAAACCCACAAGACAAATCAGTTTCTGTGATGGGTCTTGGCGAATGTTCTGAGTCGCATCCTAATCCAGTATCTTCACAAACTCCTTGGGCTGGCTTTTCGCTGTCTCAGAGCGCGACGATATCCTGCGCAAGTTTAGGAGTGAGTGCCTAGCAAATTCTTTAGTGGTATAGGGGAGTCCAGTTTTGCTCCAAATATTTTCCCAGAATTCGACGACTGTAGGATGAGACTGGCCTAATTGAAACTGAATTTCTTGGCTTGCAGCTTGGGGTTGCCTACCAGGATTTCAGATTTTAAGCGAAGATACGCTGGAGGCGGGCTTCGAGGACGGCGCGCCCTCTTGTGGACACAGACTATAAAGCGCAAGCCCTCCCTCCCCGCCCCAAACAAAACCCCACCAAATACCCCAAACAAACCAACAAAAAACTCCACAACCCTTTAAGTATCCCTGTAAACACCAGGCTTCTTGCAGGATTCCCTTGAAGAAGGATTTTTTCAGGGTGGCTTTTACTGGAAAAATCTTAGATTGGTTCTTTTCTGGAAAGCTGGGTTGGGAGTTTTCCTCAAGCTTAGAACAGGTGGAGAATGGCCAAGGACGGTTCATTTTTTGCATAGAGTGGGTAGGAAACCCTCAGGAGAGAGGGTAAACATCCTCCACTGGAGATTCTAAACTGTTGAAACCTGGCGGATTCAAGAAAAATGTCCTTACAAAGGAGATGCTTTTAAATCGGTGTGGGGAAAGCCAGGTAGATTCCTCTTCCCTCGGCATAACCAGTCAGCGACGAACACACCAGTTCAATTACATTTTCCAACGCCACAGGGAAGAATAGTCCCAATGGCCTTGACCCTGCGCGGTTCCCGATATGTTAACAAAAGTGCACCACGTGCAGGAAGGCGCCTGTGACTTGTGCAGAAGTGTGGCTCCCCGTCTAGCAGAGAAAAGCATCTGTACTTCTCCAGGGCCACATCCTACAACTCTCCCAGACTCTTGCCCCCAGGCAAACTGTGATGAGAGCAGCAAGTGAAACCCTTCTGAGTAGGGGACAAATAAGTGCAGCGTTCAGAGGTTAAGGTCTGTCTCCTTCCTGCACCCTCAGAAAGGGAAAAAGAACACCTTCAGCCTAAATCCTAGCTTTCTGTGCTGCGCTCAAAAATCTTCAACTGAAAGACAAATGTCTAAGGCTAAGCCCATGGCAGGCACTGGCCTCCCTACAACCAATAGGTAACCAAAACTAGACACATACAGACTTCAGGAAGACAGGGCAAGAATGTAGTCAAAGAAGACTTTCTTTTCAAACTCTCATTCAAAAGTGCAAAATTCGGTGCTCCAATTACACTTCCCCCCACCCCCCAACTTTAGCTACTGCTGTGGTCTCATTAAGACAGAGTCATGGTTGACATTCACCTTCAGGGAGGCTTCTGCTCCAGTCTTGGGCAAAGACTTGTTCTTAGAGTCACTGTAGACTTGGGATCATTGAAGGAAAAGAGAGAAGAAATCTGGGAAGAAGTGGAGCAGAAAGATTTGGAACCAGCATGGACATGAACTATCCTGGGTTCTGGGATGATCAAACCAGGTTAGGTGAAAACTTTATGCACTCAGCAACTTGTTTTTTGTTTGTTTGTTTTGTTGGCCATGCATCTTGTGGGATCTCAGTTCCCCAACCAGGGAAAGCCCAGAATCCTAACCACTAGGAACCAGGGAACTCCCTGCACTCAGCAAGTATTTTTGAACTCCTAACAGGAACCAGGGACTGTGAGACTGAGAACTGAAAGGTGAACAAGGCCACAGTACTGGTCTCTCCCCTAGGAGACCTTGCTGTCTAGAGCAGGAGGGAGGGCTTATCAAACAAGCAATTAAAACGTGAGGTGGTAGGAGAAGGGGACATTCCGGTGCTGAGGAAACACAGATGGGGCACGTAAGCCTAGAGGAAGGGAGTCAATGAAGGCCTCAGTAAGAAGGGCTGAAAGGGCTAAGTTAATATTTGAGGAATGAGTAGAGAATCAGACCTCATAACATGAGGGGAAATGGGAGGGCAAAAAAGTTTTGCTGGTAGAAAATGTGGAGAGGAAAAAAAAATGGAAGAATAGAAATAATTTTATCGTGGCCTGTGACTAGAAACTAATTTGTAGGTAAGTGTGTGACAGGAACGGTGACAAATGAGGTTGGAGATGTGGGCAGGTTAGGGCAGCAATCATTAAAATGTGGAAAGCTGCCCCGAGCAAAGTGGAAAGAACTTGTCCTGTCTTAGGATTCTCAAAGGTGACAACAAAGTCTGCTCACTCATGGGTTGCTACCTGCAGTTTGAAGAACTGTACCACACGGATCAACTTAATCCAAATGCAGAAGTATTACTAACATAAGTCTAAGAAAGAATCTAAAGAATTTGCAGCTAAGATGGGACGAGGTGGCCTGAAAGTGGTTATGGCCCGGGACTGCTAATCCATCGTGCTCTGCCTGTGTGGGCTCGGATGCCACCCTCTGAGAAAGCTCAGTGAAGAGCAGAGCCGCCAGGGAAAGCAGCTTCTAATCAGATATTTATCACGTCTCAGTTTAGACTTCCTTTTCCAGTTTTAGGGTAATGTGGCCATTCTTTTAAAAACAGAAAGTCCGTTTGCATGCGCACATAGATTCCTTTCTAGGAATAAAGCCCGGGGAGACAGCCGAGAGACAGCCCCTCCGCGCCCGGACCTGGGCACAGGTTACAGGATTGGCGACTGCTCCCTGCGGCGCTGGTTTCTGCATACAGCTTCGCTCCAGCAGCCGGTGGGCTCAAATTTCCGAAGCCTGACCAAGATACTATTGTTCATTATGACTGACGTGTGGTGGGCTGGATTACAGGGGGAAATGCTGGTTTTAAGGGACGAGATTGCAGAAATAAAAATGAAAACGAGAACAGTTGGCTAGGTCCCACCGAGATTTGAACTCGGATCGCTGGATTCAAAGTCCAGAGTGCTAACCATTACACCATGGGGCCCACGAGGGATGAATTTGGAAAGGTACCTCTTGTGACAAATATCCATCTTTTAGGCACCGGATCCCAACTAGTAAATTTTAAACAACGTGTTCCCCCCATCCCACCAACAAAACTGTACCGCCCCCTGGAGGGGCATTTTGAAAACGTGTGGGTGTTTTGGTTGTCTCAATGGCTCAGGGCACAACTGGCGTTGATAGAACAGGGCCAGAGATGCTGGAAGTTCAGCTGTGCTCAGGACAGTCCTATACCCAAGAATTATCGTTAGGACTGCACAACTTTTGTAAAACGACATTTTCATTTGGGTTTTCAGGGACCTTTTCTAAGGGTGAAATCCCTGCTTCCACCTTTGTACCTCCCACTTAATCATCTTATATACAACTAGCAATGCTGTGTGGGACCTGGTTAGGATTTTGACTTTTATCCTGAGATGGGAAGTCACAGCTTCTGGTTAAGTGTCCTGGGATACTCACTTTTGGAATATATGAGAAGTCTGAACATTCTGGGCCACCACACAGTTAGGAAGCCAGACCACATAAAAGTGCTCTGGCAGACAGTCCCAGCCCACAGCCAGTGTCAATTGCCAGACACGTGAGTGAAGATGTTTCCAGACGATTCCAGACCTCAGCGGCTGTCCCAAGAATCACAAGTCAGTGATCCTCCACCTGGGGCCCCAGACATCTTGGAGCAGACAGCCATTCCTGCTGTGCTCTGACCTAGTTCCTGATCACAGAATCCATGAACATAATAAAATGTTTTGTGCCACCGAGCTTGGGCTGCTTATTATGCAATAACAGTAACCTGAACAACTCTAGAAACAGGAATTTTCCTGATCTACTCCCTTAGTTTTACCCAGTAGGACTGTCCCCAATTTTTTGCCATTATAAGTAATGCTTTAGTGAACATCAGTGTCTTCTTATGGAGCTATATAAGTTTGTCATATGTTTTCAAAAATGATGATTGTTTACAAAATTGTTGGGCTTGCGTGGGGTTTTGTGAGAGTGGGATGATTAGAGATAAGAAAACTTCCCTAAAGACACCACCTAAGTGCTATGTACGGTTATTATACTAAGCTGTAAAAAAACATTTGTTGGGGTGTCATTCACTGAGTGAACATTCCAGGCTCTGTGCTTGGGGTATGGCTGAGAACAAGACTCCTTTGTTGGAATTCACCTCTTTCGGGATGGTTTTGCAATAATACTGTTTGATTTCCTGGATCTAGAGCCTAGCAGAGGTGGCGCCATCTCGTCTTGCTTTGCAGGGCATTTTTTTCAGCAGCTATTTAGAAAACATGCAGGCTGTCAAGGCTCTGTGCAGAAATTAAGTTGGACTAAGAGAAAAAGACACAAGAAGCTCAAAACTGCTCACCCCATAGCTCCCTTTCCCCAGCCACAACGGCCTCTTGCAGTTCCCAGAACACACTAAGTACCTGACTTGGGTACTTGTTCCTTTTGCCTGGAACAGATTCCTCCAGGTAGTGACTCAGCACTTTATGCCAATGACTCCTCCACGACGCCTTGTCTGCATACCCTCCTTAAAATTGAGATCCCCAACTTCCTATCCCCTTTCCTGCTTTATTTTTATCCAAATCACTGACTAAGGAGCTGATATATTAAGAATTTTATTAATTTATTCTTTTATTGCCTAGCTTACCCCTCCCCTCAAAGTGCCACAAGAGCAGGAACTTTCACAGGCTTTTTTTCACTGTGTATCCTCCATACTAGCATAGTGCTTGTCACATAATCATAGGTGCTTAACAAATACTTGATGATGAAATAAAGTAATTTCCCTTCTGCTGGCTGATTGGGTCACATAAAATCATTGGCTCTACAATTATATGCCTGATTTATAACTGGAATTGGCAATACTTTCTATATAATTCTTCTTCCCTTATTGAATGATGCTTAATTATTTCCCTGATACATATATTGTCTTATTCGATCCAAACAACTTTTTGATGAAACTGGGCTGGGTTTCTACCCCTGTTTTGCAGATAAGGAAACTGGTACAATGAGTTTCACTGACTTGTCTGTGATCGCACAGTGACCAGAATGGCATTTGCACCTTTGTGGTAGTGAAGTCACCCCTCGGTGACCTCAGATCATCCATTTTCTGGTATTTTGTTTTGTTTTGTCTTGTTTTGCCAAGGAAACATGGTCTTGGTATCTAAGAGTTCTAACTCCTACCTTCATTGCATGGAGAGGGAGAGGAAAACCTGGGGGCCACTAAACGAGAGGTTGGACTCATCTGCTTGGTTAAGCTTGCAGGTCTCCTTCTCACCCCTTTTCCTTTCTTCCTGCAGCACAGTTTTATAAATGACAAAGTTTTGTTTTAAAATTCTAAGTCTGTAGTCTTTTTTGTACACACAGATATTGAGATTCTAAATCAACACATTTGAGAGCCTGAAGGGTGCTAACCTCTCCCATATGTAAGTGCATCTTTGGGGGCTCTCATCTGGGAATTCAGTTTTATAAACCTTACGTGGAGTTCTTTCCCAGAAGTTGAAGAAAGGGTACAGAAATAGAACCTGGTCATAACAGGAGCAGGAATAGATGGATGAGGTTCTTTGAAAGCACTTCCAAAGCTCTAATGTTTCTCAGATATTAAGAAATCATGCAGTCAAATGTAAAATGATATAAAAGTGAAATTCCAACAATTTAATGACAGGTATGTGCACGGGAGTTGAGATGGAATGCTAGAATCTGAGCAAAGAAAGGTGAGGTGTGAGGATTGTTGGTGACCTCTACCTCAAAATCCTCCAGGGAGACAAGTAATTCATGCTAGATTGCAAGTGTGACTGTTTAAGATACAATTATACCAAGAATAAAGAGAGAGAAGTTATAGTGCTGTTAAAGATTTATGAAAATGTTCCTTAGGAATCAGGCTACTTCATTTACTTTCTTAACTTACTAAAGCAATTTATGACCAATAAATTGGTCAGTCAGGCCAGGCATACTTCTCATTACAACTAATATAGTGAATTCTAGTTTGATGAGTATCTCTTGTGAGTTTTGTTATCGTGAATATATTCCTCAGATGTAAGAATCCTAATAAAGTCCCAGCTTGAAGCATTCCATTGCTACTTCCAGTTTATAACAACTAAGGCTCATGGAAACACTGCAGAGGAAGACAGGCTAGGGGAGAAAGTCAGGTTTCTCCTTAAGGAAAGCAGGCCCTCCTTAAGCTCTATGGATTATCGCATCTCTGTTACAACTTCTATCTTATAAACCTGCTGAGACAGACTAAACAGTAGGTTCTCATAGAAGAATATGAGGTTATAGAAAACAAATTTATTAAAAAACTTGCATGAACGAAGGTGAGGAATGTACCTACTAAACATATGAAAATAACAAAAAACAAAGAATACCCTTATTGACAATAAGCCAATCTGTACAGTAGAGAAGACTTCCTGGATGGTGGAAGATAAAGCCCTTTTGAAGGCTAAAATCCTCTGCAGTCTTTTTTCTATTTTTCATGTAAAATATGAACTCAGGCCTGCTCTTTCTTATAATATTAACTACTTAAATTTCAGAACCTAACCTTAAAAATGAAAGTCTATAATTAATGATTCTCAAAAAACCAAGATGTTCCTCTACCCTGAAATTACAGTTCCAATCCTCCTTCATAAAAGTAGTCAAAAGAATGTGATGTAAAGAGTTGTCAGATTCTCTTTCTCCTGTCCAATATGGAATTCTCTGCCGGTATTCAAAACTACCACCGAGTTGTCTGTTCTCAGTGAATAAAAATGTGGGAGTCTCATTTGATTTGTAAGAGATCTCCTAGGAAGCCCAAACATTAGACATTGTCGCATATTCCTTAGATATAGATCTATGCAGTTTGCAATTCTGATCCCCTGGCTGGCTGCAAAGGTAACAATGTTGAATTTGACATCTCTTTTCAGCTGGTTAAAAAGAGGACTACTAGTTCCAAAACGGACCAGTGGTACTTTCTTCTTCTCCTTCATGCTCAGAGGAACAAAGAAACTCCTATGACTGCTAGATTAATTTAACAAGTAACGTGAGAGTCTGCTTCATTTAAATAACCATACAACGCTAAATTGGCATCTTGAATCGTGAATATTTCAGAACCTTATTTGATAAACGTTTCATGGTTCATACCTAGTGGTTTTATACTGAAATCCTGTCATCGTTTTGAGAAGCCCACTCCTGTAGATTTTAGTCCCACTAACCATTTCCGATGCCTTGAATGTGATATCTACTTTCTTACTTCAAGTGCCCAGAATGCTGTTTTGTACACCACCCTCCTCTATTGGTAATATTATTTATTCTGTGCTCCTTGGGCTTTCCATGCACATCTCTACTGAAGCATTTATTATCTTATGTGTGTTTTGTTTATTTATGGACAATGTGTACATGTGATTCAAAATTCAAAGTGCTTAAAACGGGCCCAATTAAAAAGAGCCTCCATCCATCCCTGCCCCTAGGCCATGCAGCACATTCCGCATTCTCTGGTTAATCTCTTTTTCGTGCCTAAAATACATCTCTGAGTCCACAGCACCTTTTCTTCCCTCCAAGGGCACCGCACCTTAGGCCTCACCTTATCCAAGATGAACTCAGCTACTTCGGGCGTAGAGGGTACTTCCTTCTCCGCCTTTGTTTGGAACAAGGAAGGGGCGGAGCGAGAAATGCGAGTCTTCCCCGCTCGGGTTTCTCTAGTTTTCAATTTGGTCCGAAGAATTCAAATAAACGGCTGCCCCCGCCCCACCCCCCACCCCCCCCCCCATCCCCCGCCTTGAGTACACTTTTTTTCCACTGTTGTCTTTAGAGTTTTGATTTATCTGTACTCTCAACATGGCAAGGCCGCGGCAAGGCGGGGAGGGGCTAGGGTTAATGGTGGTGCTAAGAGCCACGGTAAGGTCCTGTGTGCCAACATCCAGGGTGGAGTCAAGTGCATCTCCGGTCTCGTCTACAGAGACCCGCGGGGTGCTGAAGGTCTTACTATGAAATGTGACCATGACGCCATAACCTACACCCAACGTGCCAAGCGCAAAACGGTCACCGCTGTAGACTTTGTTCTCTCAAGCTCCAGGGACACACCCACTATGGCTTTGGCGGCTGACTGCATTGTATCTTGTATTGCCGTTTTCAATTGTAAAAGCTCTTTTCAGGGGTACCTATCTTTTCTTTTAAGGAGTTAGCTGTTCAGATCACATATTGTAGCTGGTCTTGTTCCTTAGTTCCTGCAGTAGTGTACGGCATCGTGGTCTGCTGCAAAGTGATACGAGAAAAAGGGCTATGCAGTGAATGGGTCTGGAGTTCCTGTACACGTAAAAATGGCTTCCATTCACAATGCTTACAGGCTCCCAGGCGCACTTTTAGAATGTGCTAAACGGCAAACATTTTAATTTGGGGCTTCCTAACTGTGAAATTAAACTAGTATCTAAAGGGAACCAGTCCAGTGACTTCCTGGATTTCCCTGGTGTTGTCATTGTTGCTCTCGAGGTTTTCAGATATTGTCTGTCCAGTCAAAAGACGGGGAGACAGGCTAGATGAATCAAAGAACGTAGTGTTGACACCAGAAATGCTCGCAAAAATGCACTTTCTTGTCTGAACATTTGTCAGATTAACACCAAATTTGGGTTAAACGTCACTTCCTCAAATATTACCCAGATCCAGCAAAGACACCTCCTCCTCCTCCTCTCTCTCTCCGCCCCCTCCACCCCCCGCACGGAAATGACAGGCAAGGCGCCCCAGCTCTTTTTTGAGAAGTGTTAAGCAGCTCTGAAAAGAGCCTTTGGGTTTGGCAACGCCTATAAACACATTTACTTGGAGCTGGTGTACTTGGTGACAGCCTTGGTGCCCTCATACACTGCGTGCTTGGCCAGCTCTCCAGGCAGCAGCACGCGAACAGCCGTCTGGATCTCCCTGGATGTGATGGTCGAGCGTAATGCGCCAGGCGCGACGCCTCGCCCGCGATGCGCTCGAAGATGTCGTTAGCGAACGAATTCATGATGCCTATGGCCTTGGATGAGATGCCAGTGTCCGGGTGAACCTGTTTCAGCACCTTGTACACGTACACGGAGTAGCTCTGCTTGCGGCTGCGTTTGCGCTTCTTGCCATCCTTCTTCGGCGCCTTGGTCACCGCCTTCTTCGAGCCCTTATTCAGGACACGAGTGGACTTGGCAGGCTCAGGCACGCTGAAGTACTGCGATCGAAATGAAACAAAACGCCGAAAAAATAAAAGGCACTTCTTTAACAACAAGGGTTTATGCAAATGAGGCGGGATAAAGGTTTCTGGTGATTGGTGATTTTCTCCAATGACGTCTTAGCTCAATTTTTGCCCAACCGAGGTAGGCATCCTGCATAGTCGCGTTTCCATTGGCCTAAATGAAAGTAAAATGTTAGCCAATCGTACAGCTTCCTTTTCGCGCCTAGCAGGGCCTATAAAATATGCGTTATAAAGTTCTTGCTCGTTATCTGTGATAGCGGTCGTTGATTCCGAACCATGTCCGGGCGAGGCAAACAAGGCGGTAAGGCTCGCGCCAAGGCTAAGACTCGCTCTTCGCGGGCCGGGCTTCAGTTCCCTGTGGGCCGAGTGCACCGTCTTCTCCGCAAGGGCAACTACGCCGAGCGAGTCGGGGCCGGCGCGCCGGTGTACCTGGCGGCGGTGCTGGAGTACCTGACGGCCGAGATCTTGGAGCTGGCGGGCAACGCGGCCCGCGACAACAAGAAGACGCGTATTATTCCGCGCCACCTGCAGCTGGCCATCCGCAACGACGAGGAGCTCAACAAGCTGCTGGGTAAAGTCACCATCGCGCAGGGTGGTGTCTTGCCCAACATCCAGGCCGTGCTGCTGCCCAAGAAGACTGAGAGCCACCACAAGGCCAAAGGCAAATAGAAGTCTGGATTAGTTTAATGCAGCTCAAGTTTCTCAATCAAACCAAAGGCTCTTTTCAGAGCCACCTACAGTTTTCTGGGAAGAGCTGAACACTAAGCTTACAAAGTTTCTTGTGCTCTAGATAATACTTCGGACCATTATAGGTGAATTACATGAACCTCAAAACTTGTGTTAGGAAGTGATTTCCACTCCATGTTAAAGTGTGTGAAATAACCTATAAACTTTGATTCATCAGCATTGGCAGATTTGAGGGGTTATGTGGAGTGAGTCATTCTTAAGTATTGTCACCTTCACCTCTACCCATCACGAACCTCTGGAAAGCACAAACTTCTGGTGGAAGGTCAATGTGCCTTTTTGTGGCAGTTTTAAGACATTTTTGTTTTCTGGGTTCTAGACATCCTGAGTATTCAGGGATCAAACCAAACCTGTATCTTAGGTCAAAGGCCATTTTTGGAGCCGTAAGATTTCTGAGAAAGACCTAATTTCACGTCAGTGTGCATTACCTTTTACATTGCTGATTAAGGAAAATTTAAATACTCAGGCTTCTTATCGGAAACGTTAGCTGAGGTGCCTGGCAATTATACTCATTGTTTATTATTGGGTTCTCAAGTATTTTCCAAGCTCCCTTGCACCCATCCATACAAACAGGTGTCTATATAAGTCGATGATCATTCGTTTCAGGATAAAAATGCGATATTCTAGTTTTAAAATGCCGTTTTCTTGGTCTTTTTATTGTTAAAAGACCTTGTACTGATGGGATTAGATCATTTTTTCCTTAAAAAAAAAAAAAAATAGCTTGCCTTGGTAATTTCTAGGCCCTGGGGGGAGGGGGAGGATCAGATGTATCAGATGCCAGGCAAGGAGGCTCTCCTAAGGTTCTGCCAGTTGCTAAGGAACTATTGGATGTAGATGCAAACTCAAGGGGTGTGTAGCTTGCGGTAAACATAGGTTACTGGTGGGGAATTAGATTCTTTAAAAACAAAGGAATTACATTCTTAAAATAGAAAAATAAATTGTGCTGCAATGGAATTGTTTTATATTAACTAACAATGAAAAGAAGTTCATGTAAGGATGAGTTTCCCTATGAAGTTATTAACCCTTTAATTCCTCACATGCAAATCAGATTGCACTTACTGAAAAAAATTTAAAAGTTCTTAAAATTCGTGTTTGAAGGAAAGCTGAGGGGTGATGGTACAGCGTTGCTATTAACCAATTGTGGCCACTGATCACTGGATATGTGGCTAGTTTGAACAAAGTAGTGGACAAGTAATATACACACTGGATTTCAAACAGTGCAAAATAAAAAAAAAGTGAAATATCTAACAATTATATTGATTACATGTTGAAATGAATATTTTAGATATATGGGGTTAAACAGAATACTATTAAAAATAATTTCTTCTGTTTTTATTTTGTTCTAATGTTGCTAGAAAAGTTTCCGTTTTTTATGTAGCTTGTATTTATTTCTACTGGAAATTGCTGTTACAGAGCAAACAACTTTACAGGAAAAATGAAAAAAAAATTGAGGCCACAGATAACTGAGACTATCGGAGGATTGCGGGAACTACAAATAAAATTTTCGAGTCCTAACCAGTACGGTTACCGGTTGGATAGTCCTGGTCTCGTTTTGTCCAATCAGCTTGTGACTCTCGCTATAAATAGGTGGCCAGGCGGCGCCTGTATGCTAGCTGAATCATCTAGCCATGGCTCGCACTAAGCAGACCGCTCGCAAGTCCACAGGCGGTAAGGCGCCGCGCAAGCAGCTGGCCACCAAAGCGGCCCGGAAGAGTGCGCCGGCCACGGGCGGCGTGAAGAAGCCGCACCGCTACCGGCCCGGCACGGTGGCCCTGCGCGAGATCCGCCGCTACCAGAAGTCCACGGAGCTGCTGATCCGCAAGCTGCCGTTCCAGCGGTTGGTGCGCGAGATCGCGCAGGACTTCAAGACCGACTTGCGCTTCCAGAGCTCGGCCGTGATGGCGCTGCAGGAGGCGTGCGAGGCCTACCTGGTGGGGCTCTTCGAGGACACCAACCTGTGTGCCATCCACGCCAAGCGCGTCACCATCATGCCCAAGGACATCCAGCTCGCCCGCCGCATCCGCGGGGAGAGGGCGTGAGCCTGAAGGTCTCCCATTCACCCCAAAAGGCTCTTTTCAGAGCCGCCCATATGCACACTGAAAAAGGACTGTTTCCCTGCTAATTACTGCTACTACCTTTGCTTGTGGGAGACAGATGGACTTTATACATTTTGATTTTCTAAGTACCAGGTGTATGTGTTATTTCCATCTCCCAACTTAGTAAAACAAGTGGTTAGACCTTCCTTACATTCCTAATTTCTCTTAGTTAGAAAACACATTACTGCTATGATTAGACTGTCAGATGTGATCATGCCCATTCCTTTTCTGAGGGGGCTTGTGAAATGCAGGACCTATGATTTCCACATGGGATTTAGGGTGATGCTAATATTTTACCAAGTTAAAATGATCTAATGCTTTCTACTTGGATTAACACCATAAGCAAAAAGTAATTGAGTGTCCCCTCCCAGGAATCAGCCTTCCTATGGGAAAAAAGATTTGATGGGAAGCAGTCGTCCCCCACCCCTGCCACATCTAAGGCCAATTTCTAAACAGATCGGTATTCTTGAGTGTGTAAACAGGGCCTTCTGGCTTGGGGAACTGAGATATTAAGTCAAGAGGGACCCACAAGAGATGGCCCTTTCTGCTGGCTGGGTAGGGCACCCTCTCCTGGATATATGCAGTCAGTATATTGCTTCTCCAAGTAATCTTTCAGTTCTCATTATTTGAAGATTTATTCAGGGGAAATGAGCAGTCCTAGTTATGTGTACGTTTCTAATTATGTGGATACAAATATTCCATGTCTCTAAACTCTCTATGTGCTGAACTCCGGTAGTCAGTTATCCTACCTAAGCTTTTCTGGAATTTCAACATAATTTCATCATTCCATACAAGGAACTTGGAGTTTTGCTATAGTAATTGGCTCACAAAAATGAATACTCAGACACCAGACCATTTTGGCTCATGCTAATGGGTAGATGGTGATGCCAAGTACTAAGATAAGAATCACTGGGAAAGTAGTGATGATGATGTTCAGTCTGGGATATACATTTTGAATTTCCCGGAGATCTACAAGAATATCAGAAAGTAGATGTATGTGTATGTCTGAACTTGAGATAAGTCTGGGATGGACATAAAAATTTGGAAGTCATTAGTATATATAAAGCATTTGAAACCAAAGGACTGGCCTAGAGATCCCTCTGGCTCTTCCTCTCTTGTGACCACTCTGCTTTATTTGCCACTATCGAACTTTTTGTCATTTGCCTGCACATACCACAAGCCATGAATTTGGTGACGCTCATTTTCTGCTGGAATCCCTACACTTTCCTCTATTTCCCGATTTCCTTTAATCCTCAGACCAAGTGTTACCTCTCACAGATCTTACTCCTCTATGCTCCCCTTATATTCTGAGCTTACTTATCTTGCTACATTGTTCTTTATTTACTCTTGTTTCTCCCCATTAGATTTTCTTTAGGACCGGCGGCGTCTCATTAACATTGTATCCTTAATGCATGGTACCCAAGTGTGTGATATTTTTTGAAAACAAGTGCATTAGAATTTAATAAAAGAGGAAACAGAAGAAATTGCCTTTGTGCCTGCATTTCTTGAAATGGCAAAACTGCAAAGTGGCATATATGTTCCAAATCTTTCCTAAAGCATAGAATTAAAGGACCTTGCTATGCCTGATCAGAAATACGAACATACCAGAATCTTTTATTATTCTGAAAACGGCCTTTGGTTGTTTCAGAATTCATCTTTTTTTTTTTCAAACTGTAAGTCTTAATCATTAGTGCTCTTGGAATCAATAGCATCCAGCACCATCGTTGTTACAGTCCAGCTTGAATTGTTCTATTTGTATATCTACTTAATTTTTCCAGCCTAGGTAACGACTGGGTATCGTTAAGCGTTTTAAAACTCTTTAAGAGCAAAATTTTTAAGATGCAGGATTTACTATCTTCCTGACACCCCAGATGAGTTTGTGTATCATTCACAAAAAACCACTTCAGGGTCCCTCCAACAGATGCTTTGGCTTCATAAAAACTCATTTATACCACTTGCCTACCTCCCACATACGGACATAGGCGAGTTAACTTAATAACCTTGTAGCTTCAGTGATTTTGAAATTAGTCTGACACAAATGTGAATTTTGTTGACAACGGCTCTTAAACACCAACTCCGAAATATGGAACAGAAGAGATGAGGACACCCTAAGACTGAAACCTAATTTGAGAGTATCAGTACTGTACTTCACAGAATAAATTAAAAGTGTACCAAGTCGTGTCACCTTTTTTATGATGATAGAAGTGGCTCTGAAAAGAGCCTTTTGGTGTTTCCAAACTTAGTCCCTACTTGGTCTTGTGGTGGCTCTCAGTCTTCTTGGGCAGTAGCACGGCCTGGATGTTAGGCAGGACACCACCCTGCGCGATAGTGACTTTACCTAGCAGCTTGTTGAGCTCCTCGTCGTTGCGAATGGCCAGCTGCAAGTGACGCGGGATAATGCGCGTCTTCTTGTTGTCGCGGGCCGCGTTACCCGCCAGCTCCAAGATCTCGGCCGTCAGGTACTCCAGCACCGCCGCCAGATACAACGGCGCGCCGGCCCCGACCCGCTCGGCATAGTTGCCTTTGCGGAGCAAACGGTGCACTCGGCCCACGGGGAATTGGAGCCCGGCCCGCGACGAGCGACTCTTAAACTTTGTGCGAGCTTTACCGCTTTGTTTCCCTCGCCCAGACATAACTACTTACCTATAAACGCTTTCAGGGATAACTGACACAAAAGCCAAGAAACGCAGCTTTTATAGCCCCCTGCTAGGAGCGAAAAGGAAGCTATACGATTGGCTAACATTTTACTTTCATTTAGGCCAATGGAAACGCGATTATTCAGGATGCCTACCTTGATTGGGCAAAACTGAGCTATGACTTCACTGGAGAAGAATCACCAATCACTAGAAACCTTTACTGCACCTCATTTGCATAAAGCCTTGTTCTTAAAGAGGTACCTGTTGGTTTCCTTAATCGTTCGTTTTACCTTGATCGCAGTTCTTCGCCATGCCGGAGTCTGCCAAGTCCACTTCTGCTCCAAAGAAGGGTTCCAAGAAGGTGGTGACCAAGGCCCAGAAAAAAGATGGTAAGAAACGCAAGCGCAGCCGCAAGGAAAGCTACTCCGTGTACGTGTACAAAGTGCTGAAGCAGGTCCACCCGGACACTGGTATCTCGTCTAAAGCCATGGGCATTATGAATTCGTTTGTCAACGACATCTTCGAGCGCATCGCGGGTGAGGCGTCGCGCTTGGCGCATTACAACAAGCGCTCGACCATCACCTCCAGGGAGATCCACACGGCCGTGCGCCTGCTGCTGCCCGGCGAGCTGGCCAAGCACGCCGTGTCCGAGGGCACCAAGGCTGTCACCAAGTATACCAGCTCCAAGTGAGTCACTGATTGCTGAGCGATTGATCAGACTTTCTCACACCTAATGGCTCTTTTCAGAGCCACCTACACTTTCCGAAAAAGAGCTTGTCCGTTGTTAGGTCTGTTTTGAAATGTTTCATGTTTCTTTGAATGTGTAAGTATAGCTTTAGATAAAAAATTTCTACGTTTTTGGGGGAGCCTTGATTCTCATGCATTTTTGCATGTTTGTTACAATTGGCTTTCACTATTATAAGTAGCTTTCGTGTACTTAATGAAGAACTAATAATGCATGTATCCTTCGGTTTGCAGAAGTATTTGAAGATAAATCTTTGCACTGCAAGTAGCCAGAGCATCGCAATAACTCCTGGGGTTTTCTTTAATCTTATCTCTGGATCCTATCCCGATAAGCTACCTAGTTTTTGGGTCCTATCCAATAATCTACTTAGCTACTTACTGCCTATGAAATTGAAGTAAGGAATTACTTACTCCTTCTGGAGGATCCAGAAGTCGAAGGTATTAGCTGACAAGGAGGCCGAATTCGCAGCCAGTGTGTCTTGAGTGCTTCCTCCCTAAGCTGCAACAGGTCCACAACTTTATGCATTATTAAAGTCTCAGCCTTAATAGTTGGAAGCTAGGGTAATTTTAAGATAGAGTGCTGACAGGACTTGATGACTTAAGAGTTGCGAGACAGCATAATGTAGGTTGTTCCATTTTCTAGTTTCTCACCTAGTTCCCTCTCCTTTCAATTTACCCCACCTTGCTCCACCACCTCTCATACGTAACTGTAAAATGACAAACATTGTTAAAGGGATTAGATGGCTTTTAGTCATGGAGTAAACAAGAGCAGTTTGAAAAATAAACCTGAGTCCTTTCTCTTGTGCCAGGCTAAGAGTAAAGAGTTGGAAATTTTAAAAATTTTCCTTCACCTCTTCAGTTCTCTTTGAAATGATTATAACTTTTCTATGTTGGCAGGAATGCCTGGTGCCTCTGAAAAACCCAAAGGCGTTTTCTTTTTTCTTGAAACAAGTTACAATGTTAATACATTTTAATGGAAACACAATAGGAAGGACTAGTGTCCCCAGTACATTACAGAAATTACGTTAAAGAGGGTACTTTATCACTGGCAAATAAATCCATAAATCATGCTTGCTGACCACTTGATCAACAAAAGACAAAAAAAAAATCATCTATCCCCAAATTAATTCTGAATGTAACAAATAGATTTTGGAAACCATAGTATATAGAACAGAATAGAATTTTAGTAATAGCTCCAAGTATGATGTTAAAGGCATTTCATTGGTGGAGAAAAGAATTATTTTAAAAATCTGGCTGTTTAAGGAATTGCTAGGGAATTGTTTAAAACTGTGCTATGGAGAATTCATGGGGAGGAATAATAAGCAGATATTAATAACTTATTAAAAACTCAAGGGAAATTGAGTTAAATATACCAGTGTAAAGAGGTTTTAAAAGGGCATATGCAGCATTGCATACATTTTCTTTGAAAGAATATCTGCTTTTATCTATTCACCAAAATACCAAATTAGCTACCAGCAGTGATCTCTGTGTGGTGAGATAACGAGTTTTGCCCTTTTCCACAACACTAATGTTTTGCGTTCGCGTTCAAAAGCAATTGTTAAAGCCTTAAAACATGGTAACAAAATAAGTTACCACAGCGTGAAACAGTACAAAAAAACAGAGAAAGCCTCTTTTTCTTTTTTTTTGGTCAAATTCCCCTCCCCCCCCTTAGGGCGGGACTTCCCGCCTTCAGGTTCTCAGTTCGGTCCGCTAACGGACGTATAAAGACTTGCATCCGCGAACTGTAGAAGCTAGGCTTTGGTGGGCTTCCAAGTGTTCGTTATGTCGGGTCGTGGGAAAGGGGGGAAGGGTCTCGGAAAGGGGGGCGCCAAACGCCACCGCAAGGTCCTGCGCGATAATATCCAGGGCATCACCAAGCCCGCCATTCGGCGTCTGGCCCGGCGTGGTGGCGTCAAGCGCATTTCCGGCCTTATCTACGAGGAGACCCGCGGGGTGCTGAAGGTGTTCCTGGAGAACGTGATTCGGGACGCTGTCACTTACACCGAGCACGCCAAGCGCAAGACTGTCACCGCCATGGATGTGGTCTACGCGCTCAAGCGCCAGGGACGCACCCTTTATGGTTTTGGCGGCTGAGTGTTTAGTTTTGTGTCTGTTCCTTTAACAAAAGGCCCTTTTCAGGGCTTCCTACTTTTCCCTTGTAAGGAGCTGTGATTCTGATGTTTTTCATTGCTTGGAGTTGTTAAAATAACGAAAAGTGTGATTATTGTAGTTTGGTCTGCAAAACTGTTTTGTGCTTACTCTGGGACGCGTGTGTTCCCAATCCCGCCCAGGTACAGCAGGGGTCGTTAGGATCGCTATCCAGTCAATTCCTTACCTAAGGATATATTGTCGCTGAATTGGTATGGGGTCTTTAGTTGTGTAATTTGCTAAACGAGGTAGTGGGGAAAGTCCTTGCAGATGCCTACGTTCACTACTACGTAACTTTCTTTTAGAAAGTAATTTTTATAATTTAACCACCTATGAAAAGTGGGGTAACTTTGTGTCAGTTAATACACTGTACCACTGGCAAGAAGTCACACACAATCGAGTCTGGCACCGTTACTTGGAAAAAGTGTATTCAGATCCCAAACTGGGAAAGTGTTTTATAGAAAAAGAATTCGTCTTTAAGGTTAGTTAGTGACATCTCTGCCCCTCTAAAGGTAATAACTATCTTGTCAAATCAAGCTCGCAGGCATGTTCTATGTGCCTGGAGGGATAGTCAGTAGCCTATTGCTGGTCTGGATCACTTATTTACCACAAAGGATAGGGAGAACATTTTATACAAATTAGTCCACTCATAGAGTCAAGTGAGTAAAGGGTTTTTTTGGTTGCTTTTAAAAGGCGAGGCTCATAATTGGCGCTCATTAAGTCTTAATTTATGTATTTGGTGAAATGGTGAATGTCACTGGTGACAAGAACTGGGGAGGGACAGTTATAGTAATGGATTCAGATAAAGCAAAAGTACAAAATTCCTGGTCCACATATGGAGAGCACATATGTTTTATTTAGACATATTTTTCTTAATTTTTTTGTCACTAATGTAAGCATGTTAATGAAAAATGTACTTGTTTTCAACTTGTGAAAAATCGTCCGATTTGGCACCGCTAAGCAGACCCACATATATTTTCGACATAAAGAATAACCTCTCTGTTTAGGATGTAAAAGATAAAAATAAATATTTTAAGAGATGTAAATGTCCTGTTTTGTGACTTTACTACCAAAGGGATGCAAGATGGTGAAACATTTAAGCATAATCATTAGAAGCAGATGGCTTGGGATTAAACCTATACCACCATTCTCTTGTGGTGAGAACGGGTTAAGTTACACATCTTTTCTGGGCCTTAGTTTCTCCATTTATACAATTGTGTGATAATGATATTGATACCTCGCTCAGAGGATTGTTTTGAGGATTAATGAGTTGATAAATGAAAAGTGCTTAAGTACCAGTGCCTGACAAATAGTAAGTGCAATGTGAAGCAGTTATTACTCATTTATGCCTCATCCCTAATTGCATCACAACCACATTCCAGCTGAGATTCTCTAGTCTGTTATGGGGCCATGGGAAATACCCTAAAGTCAATATGTTTTTTGAAACAGTTTTTGCACTTGGAGATATTATCTTGATTATTCCTACTGTGTCACACCTGTTCGTTTGTACTCACATTCTGGGTGGTAAATAAAAGGCAGGAGGAGCCTTCCTTAGCCTTCTGAGGATGATTACAGCATAACTGGATAGGTTTGCTGCGATTTTTGTCTTTCTCTTTCTCACTTTCTATCAACCTCATCTCATTTTTCTGAATAGCCATAGGATTTAACTGCCAAAGAGAAACTCAGACATCATGTGGACAAAAGATCTGTCTCTTATGTGAAGGCACATAAGAATTACTATGAAAAAGTTGTTTGTTTAAATAATAACTGGTCTTTCAATAGACCAGTTAATCAGAATCTGTAGGATTGGGTCACCTCAAATACAACTCATTAGCACCTCCCATTTCTACTGGTCCCACAGGCCTTTTCAAATCTAAGGGGAAATCTCGGTGTTTTAATACCATCTTTTCATCAATTTCAACTTTAAGAGAATGCTCTCAAAGGCTGTGGAACTCTCAGACCCAAAGCTCAGACCCAAATTAAGGGACAAAGGATCAATCATCCTTTGTCGCAATGAGAGGGCCTGTCCAGGAGTTCAAGTTTTTACCTTTCTCCCAAGAGAGGATTTAGTTCAAAATTCATGGGTTTATTTTATCTGTTGTTAATGGATTAAAGTTTGTTGCATAAAAAGTTCTTGCTATAAACATCTGCTAGGTTCAGCGGTTATAGAATCAAGACATCAGAAACCACGGACAACCTCTTGGCTTTCCTTTCCAGCTGTACTGGGAAAACTACCCTTAAAAAAGAAACCATAGGAGTTCCCTGGTGGTGCAGTAGTTGGGGATCTGCCTGCCAATGAAGGGGACATGCGTTCCATCCCTGGTCGGGGAGGATCCCACATACTGCAGAGCGGCTAAGCCCGTGTGCCACAGCTGCTGACCCTGCACTCTGGAGCCTGAGAGCCACAACCGCTGAGCCCGTGCACCACAACTACTGAAGCCCGCACGCTCTAGGGCCCACGTGCTGCAACTACTGAACCCACATGCTGCAACTACTGAGGCCCACGCACCTGGAACCCATGCTCCGCAACAGGAGGTGCCGCAGTGGGAGGCCCACATACTGCAACAGAGAGTAGCCCCTGCTCTCCCGCTCGCCACAACTGAAGAAACCCCACGTGCAGCGACAAAGACCCAATGCAGACAAAAAAACCAAAAAAACCAAAAAACAAAAAAACACAACATAGTCTACACTAAAACCTTAACAAATAGAAAAAATTATTGTGACTAAATACCCTGAGAATCAGCATGTATTACTTAACACAGTTTCATTGCTTGTTCAGGACTCTAACCTAGTTAGTATACAGGAAAGCTCTCAGTCAATATCATCAGGAATGTTAGTTAATTAATTCATTTATTCATTAATATTACTGAATGACTGCTGTGCTTCAGGCATTGTACTTGGCACTGGTGATACAGCAAGGAAAAAAACAGTCTCTTTTTACTAGGGAAAGACAGAAGATAAACTAATACACAATCATTTTTCTACATCCAATGGCCAATTATTAGTCTTCATTTTATTTGACCTATTGGAAACACTGACATAATTGACCCTACAATTTCTCTTTGATATATTTTCTTCACTTGGTTCTCTCTTACCAGAGGCTCTGTATCTATTGCTAGCTCATCTCTTCTCCCCAGACCCTTAAGGTTGGGGTATACAGGGCTAAGTTTTTACTACTTCTTTTTCTGTACTCACTCGCTTGAAGATCTCACCAAGTTCAGACTTTCAATACCAGCTGTACATTAATGACTTCCAATTTTATATTGCCAACCCAGGCTTCTCTCCTAAACTCCAGACAGACATACACCCAATTTCTTTTTCTTTTCTTTTTTTTTTTTTTTTTGTGGGGGTGAGGTGGGGGGCGAGTGGCTTGCAGTACCTTAGTTCCCCCACTAGGGATTGAACCCAGGCCTCAGCAGTGAAAGCACCGAGTCTGAACCACTGGACAGCCAGAGAATTCCCTACAGTTCCCTATATTTTTTCTTCACATGGATGTTTGACATCTTAAAGTTAACATGTCCAAAATAGAATCCTTAGTACTCCCCCATCCTAATCTTTCATTAAAACATTCCCCCATTTAGTTGATAATTACTTCATTCTTGTCCATTCAATTCTTCTAGAAATCCTCTTGATTTTGCCTTCAAAATATATATGGAAACATCAATTCTCTGTACCACTATGCTACCACCCTGGCTTGAGGACCGTTTTCTCTCCCCTAGGTTACTGGCTTCAGTTTCCTTAATATTTTTCCTACTTCCACATTTGACTCCCCACTGTCCTGTGGGAAGGTACTTTGATGCCCTGGTAGCCTCCAAACACACTACCAGGCAAGCTCTCCCATGGCATAAAAAGACTCAAATTAAATCAAAATGTTGGGGATGCATGATTTTTTAAATCAATTTAAACACATAACCTGAGACAAGGGGAAAGATGTAGGGTAAGTTAAGACTTAAAGTAAGGGTTCAAGGAGATAGGCCACAGTAGCTGAATCATGGGTTACACAATGCTCAGATATCTTTCTGCTGCATCAACCTTTCTTACTGATGGTTTGGTTATGAAGCCCAGAGTCCAGGTTTGGGCAAGAATGTCCACAGATAGACCCTGGCCTATCAAAGAGAGATTATTACCCCTGGCCACACCTGTTGCTCACCAATTTGCCTGCCAAATAGCCATGGGTTTTATTTGTGTTATCTTGGGCAAAGGACGCATGGGGGCCAGAATGGATACCCCATATCCCAAATATATTTAGTGTATCAGGAATATTTAGTGACTCATGTAACCCAGGCATATTTAGTGTCCAGGTGTATCAGGTATAAGTAGTGCCTCAGGATCGTGCAGATCTCCTGGTCCTTTCTCCTTATACTTAACACACATGTGCTCTACTTTCTAACTACTTATCTATACAGTACTTAATGCATCTTATGAGTTTCATCCATCACATTTGTTTCTCTGTAGCAGAATTAAATCTTTGCAAATAGTATAAGAAATACATATTTCATAATATTTAGGAAGCCAAGATCAAGAATTGGATTAGATATGCTCAGACCTTTAGATAGGTATTTTATAATAGAGTATTTAAATTTTTATCTTTTGTTTAACTTGGTCTGTTTTTTATTAATATGACATAGTTGTGAAAAAGGGATGAAGGCTTACTTGTTTAAGGAGGAGTGGTTCTAAACCTATATTAATAACCACATTCCTATGAAAAAGGATTTTGTATAAAATCCCATCACTCTTCTGTATTGTTTTGTAGACAGGGCCAATCAATCTATATTTTATATTTTCGAAAGTCATGTTAAGTATTACTTTTTATCAAAAGTTCTTTTAATGGAATATTTTTCTAAAATTTGATGAGTCAGTTTGAAAAATATAGCAACTGAAAGTATATAAAAAGGTTTTAGTAAAGGACCTTTAGCCACAATCAAATCAGTTCATTCAGTCCAAAGTGATTAATTCTTGGGAATTCCCTGGCGGTCCAGTGGTTAGGGTTCCGCGCTTCCACTGAAGGAGACACAGGTTCGATCCCTGGGGTGGGGGGGGACTAAAATCCCCTCACGCCACGTGGCCAAAAAAAAAAAAAAGTAATTAATCATTGCTTTGTTGATCTTGGGTTAAGCAGCCTGCTTCTAATATGGCTTGCAAAATCTTAAATCAGACCTGTGGTAGAGCTTGACAGTATCAGGTACAGTTATTTATTAAAGTTCTTTTGATGTTTCTTCTGGAAAACTCAATTTCAGATCTGTTTTGTAGCAGGGGCCCTTTAGAGATAACTGCATAGAAAACCAGCAACTATCTGTTGATGATAAGAGAGAAAACGTCTGGTCAATGTATTATATTAATCAACATTATCAGTATGGAGTAGGATAGAATCGCCAATTTAGGTATGTATTATGAATAGTGAGGACATTGACATACCTCCCAGTGCGCTTTGATATAGGCCATAAAGTATTTGCTATTATTGTCACCAAATGAGAAGGTATTTATACCTAGGAACAAAATCTGTTGGCAGGTTTTTGTGTCTTTTATATGCATATAATTATGGTCTACCCAACTTAAAAAGTATAACTGTTAAACATTTATATCAATAACATTTTATCTGGTTAACTTAGGGATGTATAGTTTCCTCTTTTGATTTGCTCTCTTTTTTCAAATATTGCACAATATATAGAGAACAATTCTCACAACTGTATACGCTTCATTACAAATATAAATGAGAGAACAAACCTTACGTTTGGCCTAGTGGTCACAACAACAAAAATAATTTAGATATAAATAGATAATACCTTAATGGCTTCATTATTCAAAATTTGGGGGTCTGGATTTAGAAAAAGTAATATCAAAAAGAAATCAGGCTATGAATGTAATAAGAGATTTCTACAGCCAAATACTAAAATATTGGGTATAAGATAGCATTTAAACTATGCACAGAATACTTAGGGATTTTTTTTGATGTTTTTTTTTTTCTTTTTTCTTTTTTAAAGAACTGGGAGACTTTTGTCAAAATTATTCGAGAAATCAATGGAAAGCCACAAATAGTAATAGACCCTCAGAAAATGCTGGGGAAATATAATTAAAAGCAAAATCTCCCAATTCAGAAAAGCTCTCCAAAAAGGGAGTAGGAACAGAAAAGTTTTACTATTGCATAAGCATTAAACCAGAATGTGAAGCATGTCACAGGCAATTTGCTAAAGGGATTGCAAAGCAAGGAGGGAAATCTCTTTTATACAGCTAAATGGGTACAACCCTTTCAAACATTATGTAGGCTTAGCAATTTGGAATCTTGTGATAAGGGAAGTTAGGCCTGTCTCTTTTTGGAACAGAGATTGTGTTATCTTCCTTGATTGTATTTCAAAGAGGAAACATTCCTGAGTTGGGAGACTGGCTAGATGAGTGTTTAGCACTTGACATTATGAAGATTAACTACTGGTGAGGCAAAGAAATTTTTAACTTCAGCTATAAAATATGTAAATCTGGTCATTGTTTTCTCATTTTTTGTACATGTGGGCAGTTGTCCTTTAGTTTGTGTCTCTGCATTAGTCAAGCTTTCACCTTTGGCTTTGGATTTTTTCCTATAGCTTCTAAGACCTGTGGGAAGATACTAAGGCATCCTTTGAGGTTAGGTCTGGATTTCCTAATCTGTTAGGAAAAACTCTACCAAGGATCTTTTTTTAATTAGGTCTCCTAGCTTAGAGGGCTGCCCTGTATTTTTTCATCGTAGAGAACACTTCTGTAATGCGACCTTGTTTTTTTTATAATTTAGTTCACGCCTTTTAATCACATCCCACCCTCACTAACTATTCTGTGAGATATTACAGTGAGCCTGTCCTTTATCAGCCTTCCATACTTAAGTGTTAAAGCCTATTTAACAGCCACGGGTTTGTTTCTTGAGCAGAGAACACATGGAGCTAGAATAGGTTATTGTGATCGAATCGTAAGGCCTTATGTATACTAAATATGCCACGAATTAGTGAGGAGCCAGGTGCACTTCTTTTCCATCCCTTTCTAAACATTCGCTTGCACTCCATCTACAAAGAGAAATGTCACTCTGGTAAAACTTTCAAGTCACATGTATTTGGGTGATCCGTTTGCTTCCAGCTTATGACCATCTAAGCTTTCTGTGCTCAAGCAAAGGAACTTTCACAGTAAAGGGTGTAAGCTGTGCTCCTAAATAGTTAAGGATAAAGAGCAAAACGAAGAGCCAAGGATGTAGAGAATGTGAAGCGTGAAAAAGCTCAAAACAAACCAGCATCACGGCTCCTCAGATGAAAAGATGGGGGCCCTGAAAAGGGCCTTTTGTTGAACAAAGAGCGCGAACACTCAGCCGCCGAAGCCGTAGAGAGTACGTCCCTGGCGCTTGAGCGCGTAGACGACATCCATGGCAGTAACAGTCTTGCGCTTGGCGTGCTCTGTGTAGGTGACGGCGTCCCGGATTACGTTTTCCAGAAACACCTTCAGCACCCCGCGAGTCTCCTCGTAAATAAGACCAGAAATACGCTTCACACCGCCACGCCGAGCCAAGCGTCGAATAGCAGGCTTTGTGATGCCCTGGATATTATCACGCAGAACTTTGCGGTGACGCTTGGCGCCCCCTTTTCCAAGGCCCTTACCGCCTTTGCCGCGACCAGACATGCCGAAAACCTCGAGGCTTAACAAAGGTTAACTTCCAGGCCTCCCAGATGCAGGCCTTTATACGTCCGTTGGCGGACCGAACTGAGAACCTGGAGAAAGGTAGCGGGAAGTCCCGCCCCGGGAGGGGGGGAGGGGAATTTGACCAAAAAGAAAACAAAGCCTTTTTTGTTCCTTTGTACTGTGTTTCACACGGTGGTAACTATTTTGTTACCGTGTTTAAGGCTTTAACAATTGCTTTTGAATGCGAACGCAAAACATAAATGTTGTGGAAAAGGGCAAAACTCGTTATCTCACCACACATAGATCATTGCTGGTAGCTAATTTCGTATCAATATTTTGGTGAACAGATAAAAGCACATATTCTTTCAAAGAAAATGTATGCAATGCCGCAAATGGCATTTTGGAACCTCTTTGAATACATTTTAACCAATTTCTCTTATTTAAAGAGAAAATACATTTTTTATGTTTGCTTGTTATTCTTATGAATGCTCTTTAATACAGTTTTAACCAACTCCCTAGCAGCCAGTTTTTTTTTTAATAAATCATTTTTTTTCCATTTAAGAAAAATTTACTTCTTCACTATACTTGGGTATATACTATACTGACATTTCTAATGAAGGGTAGCAGAATACGCCACTCCCAAATATCCTTTAGCATAAGGATTATTTTGAGCGGACTGTTTCTGAGAAAAAGCAGACACAGGAGAAGCTCTAAAAACAGAATAGAATTCACCCCTTTTTAAGGGAAATTTACATTTATATGAGAAATCTCCATTTGTAAGGGTGTCTCACTCAATGCGCCAGGAAGAGAAAGATAACTCACAAGAAACTTACCAATGGAGAAGGTGCAGGATTTAATCGGCCTCCCCTTGTTTACTGTGCTCTTCCAGGTCACCTCCTACAACAGCCACCCCCCCCCCACGTCTTTTGTCTTTAGCTGAAGATGATATTTGAAGTGGCGGTTCGGGCCACTTCTGGGAGTTTTACTCAGTTCCCCTCTGTTTATTCCATGTATACATGAGACGTACACAGTATTAAACTTTGTTTTTCTCTTGTTAGTCTGTTGGTTTTTTTTTTTTATTACAGGAGGGTCTCAGCCACAGAACCAGTGAAACTAATGTTTTCATATAAACAATTGAAATAGTAAGCATAGATAAAGGTCTGGAAGAGGAGAAATTTATAAAAACCACAAAAAACAACCTTAGGGGAAAGGCATTGTTTGGGAGCCTCAGAGATTTGTATTGTTGAAGGCTCCCTAATTCTCTGTACTCAGTGTCTGCCCCTTGTCCAGAGTCCCTGCCCTCTTCCAAGTTACTGGTCCCCAAAATCACTCAGTATCTTCATTATTCCACCGGGTAATTAATATTCATTAACATCAGTTGCATTTATTTAAATCTGAGACTGTTGCTAGACTGGAGAAGGAAGTAGGAGGTACACCAAATTAATAAGGTCATGCAGATCAATTTTTTTCCAGATAAATTAATATCATGAAGTGAAAAGGCAGTGTAACTCTTTACAACTTATCTTTGCTCGTTGGATCCCTCTGATCTTTAGGCTCCTTCCTCCAGTTTAGCTACTTTGAAGTTATTCATTTGAAAATCCCTACATTTTCCTCCATGTGATCTCATCCTTGTTTAACTTTCAACTTCTTTTTTGCCTTTATTTATATCACTTATTTACTTTATAAGGATTTTTATTATTATAAAATTAACAGAATTTTTTGACTATATTTTATGGGCTTGTCATTGAACTAGGGTCTGGGGATATGCAAATATGAATAAAACCCAGTCTCCACTCCAAGGGAATTTGTACACTAATGGATAAGATACCAAAAGTGTTCAGAATGAGCTCCCCAAAATGTGCCACATTTGCACATTGATTATTTTGAGGTAAAGGCAATTGAGATCCTGCAATCTCAAGATAAACTTCTGCCCCTCCCTTAACTACTTAGAAGGATTTGAATTGGGGGTCTTTCCCACTATGAGAATTATTACCTGAGAAAAATTTTATCTGAGTGAGCCAGCTGCATGGCAGGGCAAACTAATTACCCAATATTTGATTTCCCTCTTATTGTCCATGTGAATTATCCTCTTGTGCTTGGAAGCCACTAAGCCATTCCTTAGCTCAGGATGGCATATATACCTCATTTTACCTTTCTGTTTTTGAATTTCTCAGGTATGTGGGGTTTCTGTATGTATGAAATTAAATTTGATTTTCTCCTGTTAATCTATCTCATGTCAATTTGATGATTAGGCCAGCTAAAAGAACCTTAGAAGGGTAGAGGAAAATCCTTGCTCCCCGACAATACACAACAAATCTAATATGGGAAGATACTGTTAGGTTCTTTCATGGTAGTCCAGAGTCTGCAGAAAGGAAAATTAATGGGAAGACCAACTCCAGGAATAAAGTTTAAATAATACTTTCATAAATCTTGTGCTACTAAACTTGAACTGTACCTCTTATGAAAACAACTTTACAGTATAAACTATGGAGTCCTAAAAAGTTCTTCAGCATCTAATTGAAATTAGAAATATCTAAATTATTTTGGCAAGATTTTTGGAAAGTTTGTTATCTCCATTTTTAAATACAAGTTTTACTTTTTTTCTGATTATGTAGATAGTAAAGAACAGTACGTGCTTTACCCAATGAAATTGGGTTAATAGTCCATTAATTTAAAAAACTCAGTTAACATGTGGAATTATAAGCAATGACATATCACACTTGAATATTTTATTTTATTTAAAACAAAAATTTATATTCATTTATCAACTATTTGATTATAAGTTCATTGATTTTATCAATCAAAACCACATCAATAATTGTAAAGGCATTATTTTAACAATGTGGTGGTTCTTGCCATGGGGAATAGAATGATGCAATGAAGCAAGTGTTAGTAATTGCATGATCAATATCAATAATAATAACAACAGCATATTTTATTATTAAAAATTGAAAGAACTCATAGGCCTTCCTTGGAGCTGTATCATTTACTCTACTTGACAGTTCTACTTCTGAGATATATTTGTTTAAAATATACAAACTCAAGTAATGCAGATGACTTTCTTTTTTAAATTTATTTAATTTATTTATCTATTTTTATTTTTTGGCTGCGTTGGGTCTTAGTTGCGGTGCTCGGGATCTTTCGTTGCGGCGCGCGGGTTTCTCTCTAGTTGTGGCGTGCCGGTTTTCTCTCTCTAGTTGCGGCGCGCGGGCTTAGTTGTCCAGCAGCATGTGGCATGTAGGATCTTAGTTCCCCAACCAGGGATCAAACCCGCGTCCCCTCAATTGGAAGGCGGATTCTTTACCACTGGACCACCTGGGAAGTCCCGCAGATGAGTTTTTAAGAGGGAAAAATTGAATAATTAGATTCACTGAAATCAGGATTCGGGTCTTCCAACATCAAATAATGAAGCCAAAAAGAAAAGGGAAAAAAGGTAACATTTACGTCCTGTTTGTGATTGCTGAGGTCACTTTTATTCCAAGGAATATTATTTACATGTGATTGCAGTTCAGATTGAAATATAGGATATACTGGGAATTCCCTGGCGGTTCAGTGGTTAGAACTCGGCGCTTCTACTGCAGGGGGCCTGGTGTGTGCGTGTGTATGTGTGTGTGTGTGTGTGTGTATGTGTGTGTGTGTATAAAACAAATATTTCAGGAGACTCAGAAAACCTATTCCAATGGACTAGGAATGCCATAGAAATTCATTTTCATTAAAATGTATTCATAAGGAAAACTACACATGAGCTGATGTGGAGAGGAATTGAAGGCCCTCTCTAGCTAGGGTGACTTGGTGATCTGAGAGAAGGTGAGAGCGATGATGGTGGGGGAAAGGGGAAGCAAAAATCATTGACAGCACTAGGACTATAAGAACCTGATAAGTGATTTACAATCGACCTTTCCTATTTGTTAAGGCACACCCTCTTCCTAATGCAGTTCCATACCGCCTTTACTTCACCATCATTGATGTAAACAGTCCATTATGAAATGTATTCTCTGCCTGAAGTTACTTTTAAACAAGTAATTTACCTATCTGGATTACTACTCTATTCCCATTTCGGAGGGTGTGTGGTGCGCAGTAAGACTGAATTGAATTAGAAGGGAAGGTAGGCCAAAGTCGTATGGTGCTGTTTTTTGTCTGATGGACATTTGCCCCTGTAGAGGAATCACAAGGATGTTAATTTTGCTCATAAGTTTAACCTAAATTATGTAAGCAAATGTTTTACTTTTTGGAAGGCAATTAAGGTACTCTGGGGGAAATGACCTAGATGTAAATGACTTAGCCAAACTTTGTTATAAGATTAATATTCAACAGACTCTTGCTTTCCAAAACAATGTGACTTTGAAAGCACAGCTCCTTTTGTTGATACGGTGGGCGGCTCTGAAAAGAGCCTTTTGGTTTGGAAAGATTTGAGTTGCAAAGAACGACGGACTTCTACTTGCCCTTGGTCTTGTGGTGGCTCTCGGTCTTTTTGGGCAGCAGCACCGCCTGGATGTTCGGCAGAACGCCGCCCTGAGCAATAGTGACTTTACCCAGCAACTTGTTGAGCTCTTCGTCATTGCGGATGGCCAGCTGCAGGTGACGCGGGATGATACGCGTCTTCTTGTTGTCGCGAGCCGCGTTGCCCGCCAGCTCCAGGATCTCGGCCGTCAGGTACTCCAGCACCGCCGCCAGGTACACTGGCGCGCCGGCCCCGACTCGCTCGGAGTAGTTGCCCTTGCGAAGGAGGCGGTGCACTCGGCCCACGGGGAACTGGAGCCCGGCCCGCGAGGAGCGAGTCTTGGCCTTGGCGCGAGCTTTGGCCCCTTGCTTGCCACGTCCAGACATACTAAAAGTAAAAACCCACCAATACGAGTTAGGTCTGAATAGATACAGCGAGAGCTACCCTACTTATAGTTTTCACTGGGCGCGAAAATGAAGGTGTACTATTGGCAAAAACTAGTTTTACTTAACCCAATGAAATCGGATTTTGAAATACACTTATTTTGATTGGACAAAACTGTTACGTGACGTTTCCAGGATTCACCACCAATCAGACGCTCGACTTTACTCACTGCCTCCTTTGTTTAAGAAGCTGTGAAGGAAGAGAACTCAGCTTTGTTCTCATTCTTCCTGTTTTTTTTGAACTGTTTGGCAGTTAATTCCGCACCATGCCTGAACCCTCCAAGTCTGCTCCGGCCCCGAAGAAGGGCTCCAAGAAGGCGGTAACCAAGGCTCAGAAAAAGGACGGCAAGAAGCGCAAGCGCAGCCGCAAGGAGAGCTACTCCGTGTACGTGTACAAGGTGCTGAAGCAGGTCCACCCGGACACCGGCATCTCGTCCAAGGCCATGGGCATCATGAACTCGTTCGTTAACGACATCTTCGAGCGCATCGCGGGCGAGGCGTCGCGCCTGGCGCATTACAACAAGCGCTCTACCATCACCTCCAGGGAGATCCAGACGGCCGTACGCCTGCTGCTGCCCGGCGAGCTGGCCAAGCACGCCGTGTCCGAGGGCACCAAGGCCGTCACCAAGTACACCAGCTCCAAATGAGCCAGGCCGCAGCGGAGCGAGCGGTAAGGCTAGGCCCCACACCCCAAAGGCTCTTTTCAGAGCCACTCAATCTTCTGAAGAGAAGTGGCACTCACTTTATACAGCAGGTGTTTCTTATTTGGTGCAAAGTATAACAAGTTCCGCGATTTCTTTTTCTTTTTTTTTTTTTCTTTTGTCTTTAAACAACAGATTTATTTTCTCGCAGCTCTGGAAGCTAGAGGGCCAAGATTTGCTGTCAGCAGGGTTGGTTTATTCTGAGGCTTCTTTCTTTGGTTTGCAGATGGTCATCTTTTCTGTCTTCATTTGGTCTTCCTTCTGTTCGCGTTTCCTCATTTTCATCTTGTTAGAAATTACTTCCACTACAATGTAGGTGGTGCTGCAGCAATACTCGAGACATTTTTATATGTTTTTATGTCGAGAAGGGTGAGGTTCATTATCAGACAAACGTAGTGAAGAAGACAAAATGCACTTTGTCCCAAAGGAAAATCCTCTCGCCTTTAAGTTTGAACCCGGCAAAAGATTTTGCTAACAATGGCTTGAGCGCTCCATCCTTAATTTTAACGTGTACGTACCTGACTAATGAATTGCTTGGCACACAATAAGGAAGGTACAAATCGTTTTATTCACTTATGTTTTCTTTGGGGAGGGGTGCTGTCTCTCCTCCCCTTTCCCTGGGTTTGGGTTTGCCAAATATTAAGTTAGAAAGGCAGAAGAAAAGCAAATGGAAGTGAGAATCCAATTCAAATTATCGCACACATCAACCAGGTGCCACGTTTATCGATAGCCAATGCAGACGCTGCGCGCGCAGTTTGAAGTTTACCAACGGTGTCCCTCTTGAGTCTATCCTAATTGGGAGATTTCTGGGCCACGCGGCTTTGTGGGAAGAACTCTGCCATTTTGTCCACTCCCTAATTTCTCTGAGTGAAATTCCTCTGTATGGGAGGGATTAGGTCCTACTCCTGCCTTTACTGTGAGGATCCGCTCCATGCTTGCTTTCTTTCTGCATGTCACTTGCATTTACTGTTTCTCTATTAATCGGAATAAATTTTTTAAAAATAGAGAAGGGCTGTTCCCCTATCCTCAATTCGGGAAACCAAAACCCATCTCTTCATTTTAGGCCCTTAGGAATGAATGGCATATTTAAAACTATTTTAGTCTTTACAGGGAATCAGCATGGAAATGCTTCCCAAAGAAGTATGTTATTCTACAAAGTGACCACTTGATGCAAAAATTACCATTTGTTCATATTGCATATGAAAATGCATAGGTGACCTAATATGTTTAATTTGCAATATGCCAAGACAAATGAGTGACTAGCCATGAAAAGTCTTAAGGACTAAAGTCTTGCGATGGGGAAACTACTTTGAATCTTTGCTTAAGGGCTTACATTCAGAATTAATAATAAGTATGACCTACATCTGTGCAAAGTGTATTATATTATTTTTTCTAGGTGATTTATAATTTCAAATTTCTGACTTTTTATATTAAGCATATTAAAAAGAATAATTTGAATGTAGGTTATAATAAAACATACAGACAAAATATTTCCCAGAGGATTTCCTCATGTGCTTAGAATGAAGAAAAATATCCATTAATAAATTAAGGGTTTTTTAAAATATGTTTTAATTCTTTAAAAAATGACTTTTTATATCATGTCTGCTTTAATTGTGAAAATAATATAGGATATAAAATTGAGAGTGTAGGCATGGCCCATTCATGCATAAAATGATAAATGTTCAATGATGATAACTTTCTAAAGTACTTGCACATGTCCAAGAAAAACAAAAAGAAAACTATAAAGTTACACCTCATTTAATACTAGGAATATGTATATGTGATGTGACTCTGGAGTTGCACCTAAAATATAGCTCAAATATATCAGTGTCTTCTACCAGTTGGTTCTTGTGGAACAGTGTTTTGAGAATATGAACTGTATAAAAATATCCCACTCAAATTTGGGACGTGACATTGTATAAATGTAACACTGGACTTTTAAAAAATAATTTTTTAAAGAAATATTTTTTGTGCATAACATTGCTAAGTTAATTTTATTTTATTTTTTTGCCTTATTTTCCTCATGTGTGGAATAAGGCCAACAAATACTACCTCAGATGCTCATTGTATTTATTTATTTTTGGCTGTGTTGGGTCTTTGTTGCTTCGCGTGGTCTTTCTCTAGTTGCGGCCTGAGGGCGCCACTCCTCGCTGCGGTGCACAGGCCTATTACTGCGGTGGCCCCTCCTGCTGAGGAGCATGGGCTCTAGGCGCGCGGGCTTCAGTAGTTGTGGTACTCGGGCTCAGTAGTTGTGGCTCGCAGGCTCTAGAGCGCAGGCTCAGTAGTTGTGGTGCATGGGGTTAGTTGCTCCGCGGCATGTGGGATCTTCCCGGACCAGAGCTCGACCCCGTGTGCCCTGCATTGGCAGGCGGATAATCACTGCGCCACCAGGGAAGCCCCTAAAAAATAATTCTTGATATTAATTTGATTGTAGCTTCGTTTTAATTTACTCTTTCTTCCCCAACATTTATTTTAAACTGATATCTTGAAAATAAACTAGTGAAATATTAAGATACTCTGTATGTTTTAATGTATTTGTATTTGGCCAAATAGCTGTATTTGACTAAAAATCTTAAGAAATTGAAATTCAGTGCTGCCTGCAATTAAAATAATTATACCATAATATGAGTGTGTGCATATATGTATATGTACATATATTTATGCATATACATATAATATACACATAAAATGTTTTATTTATACACACATTACTAAAATATGTTATATTTCAATTTTTCCAACACTCTTACTCCAAGAGGGTGACAAAAGATATAAAAGCATTGACTGTCTAGTGTCTGATTATTTTAGGCTCTTGGTACAGAACAGCAGTGAGATGGAGAGTATAGAGCCAAACCTTTGAGATTTTTAGCTATACCATTCCATTAGCCAGGATACACTTTATACATGTATACGTATATATTAAGTTTTAATTTCTATTATATTTTTATTATATTTAATGGAATTAATAGAATAATCAGAAAGTGGAAAGTGTTGGGAAAATTAAAATTTCATTTTCTTTTAAAATAACTGGTGTACAGATGATAATGACTGGGAGAATCATTTGCAACAATGCATTGCAGAAAGAAAACATAGTAAGAGCATCCTCATGTTTATGAGCTGTGGACTATATTAATTCTCCCAAAAGCTCAAAGTGAAATATTAAAATTACTAATGTATTATGTGTATCTTAGAAATATATACCTGGATAAAAGTCCATTGTATGCTTTATAAAATTTTTAATAATACTGTTTTTTAAACACGTTGTTTAGATACAAAATCTAGTAAATTAACCTTGGTGAGGTGATGTTTTATATGGCAGAGAAGAGTGAAGCTATCAGCTCAAGAAGAAAAGTGAGTTTGATTGAAAAAAAAATTTATTCGGGGACAAGATAAAGGACTTTCTGTGAAAAGAATAACAGGCACTTAGCCTTTAAAAACAGGGTTTTTAGTCTGTCATCATAGTGTTCTCACAGTCATCTGATGCAGCCAGGTGCATCACGCAAAACAGTCTAACATAAACCCTGGTGTGGAGATTTCCACCTCTATTCAAGAAACTAAATTCCTTGAAGAGGAACTGATTACAAGTTTTGAGACAAGGGAAATCCTGATGGGTCTAGAACATCATGCTGACTGAAAGCAAGGATGATCTCCCATGTTTGGAGTAACAATAAAGAGAGTTAAGATGAGAGTGGCAAGAAAGCCTGAAAGAATCCCCACGGTGTAAGTAGTGCTAACTTGAGAATTAAAACTAAACAAACAGAACAGTTGTTGTTGTTTACTGGAATAGATTCAGCATATAAAAAGCCATGAATCCATGATAATAAGCAATTGGAACAAATACTACGATGAGCTGAATAAGAAGTTTACCTGGTGTGTCTCACTATTCATCTTTTCCCAAGTCTTTGTGCCCCATGTCACTGAGATGAGCATCTTCTTCTCCAGAAAGTGCCTGGCTTTGCAGTCTTAAGGTTCTGTTGTACTTATATTAGGGGAAACTCCACCTCCTGCAATGCTATAGGATCAAGTCTCAAAAAATAGCTCCCTGAGAAACTCGCTGATGCTTTGTTCAATAAAATTTCAGGAGAGCAAATTGCATTTTAATGATTGCCATTGTTGGAAATCAGTCCAAACACTAATTCCCAAGGCATTCTCAAATTATCCTGTGTACCAGCTTCTGCCACAGCCATCCCCAACACTACCACCAACAATGTGGTTACTAAATAAATAAATAAAATGTTAGCCTTCTCTTTGTCCCAAAGGCAGTGATTCTCAAACTGTGGTCTGGGGACCCCTGCGGGTCCCTGAGATCCTTTTAATGGGTCTGTGAATCTAAAATTATTTTCACAATTATCCTGAAACTTATTTAAAAGATATTTGCAAAATATAGAACAGTACTAATCTTCTTACTAATTTTTTAATTTTGAAAAATATAGCTCTCTTCATAAAATATGTATGTTGAAAAGGGTTTATTGTAATTTTTAAATGAATTAATAAAACAAATATTCTTTCAGTTTTAACTTCTAATAAGGTAAATATCAATAGTAGTAACATACAGAAACACAAATTCTTTGGATCCTCAATACTTTTAAAACGTGCATGGGTCAAAAACTTTGAGAACTGCTGCCTTAATAATTATGTCACACTAGGACTGTTTGATTTACTGTTTTTCAAATTATTTGGAAATAATTTCCTGTGTACTTATGCTACCATCTGAATACACAGATCCATTTGCTTCATTTTGCTGTTATGTTTAGGGATTTGGCTTTTTAAAATTTAACCTTATCCTTACATAAAATATTTTTACATAGTTCCAAGGTCAAATCAAGGTATGTTCAAAGAGGTCTTTCTCCTTTAGCCTGTAGCCTCTCTCATCTTACAGGTAACAATTTTTAATGTTGTGATTTAACATCCCATTATTTGTTTGTTAATTATAAGCATACATTTGTGTATTCTTAGTTCCCCTCTATTATATATATTTTTTAATATTTATTTTATATTTATTTATTTGGCCGCCTCGGGTTTTAGTTGCGGCACGCGGGATCTTTCATTGCGGCGTGCAGGCTTCTCTCTAGTTGTGGCGTGCGGGTTTTCTCTCTCTAGTTGTGGCGCACAGCCTCCAGGGCGCGTGGGCTCTGTAGTTGTGGCGCGGGTTCCAGAGCGCGTGGGCTCTGTAGTTTGCGGCACGCGGGCTCTCTAGTTGAAGCGTGCGAGCTCAGTAGTTGTGGCACGCCAGTTTAGTTGCCTCTTGGCATGTGGGATCTTTAGTTCCTTGACCAGGGATGGAACCAGCTTCCTCTGCATTAGAAGGCGGACTCTTTACCACTAGAACACCAGGGAAGTCCCAGTACCCCTCTACTAGATAAACAGTAACATCTTACACACAATTTTCTCTATCTTGGGTTTGTTTTTTTTTTTTTTCCTTTAAAATATATATCCTGAAGATCATTCCACAATAGTATATGGAGATTTTCTTCCTTTCTTATTTTCTAGCTGCCTAGTACCCTGGGCTTTCTTCTTTTTCTGATTCTTGGCTCTGTAATTCATTTTCTTGTTAGCTGCCTGACCCTTCAATCAGATGTTTTCTAGTTGTTCTAAGCATCAGGATTTATCTGAATTGCCTAGTCTACTATTACTGGACATAGGATCAAGGTATAGTATTCATTAAATTTTTTTAAAAATGTCAATCCATAAATTACTCTAGGACTTCCAATCCTTAAAATCTTTAAAATGCAGCTGTGTAAAATTGATATGGGTCACTGCAGGCGTACCCTCCGGTCCAGTGATAACTCAAGTTCTTGTTAACAATGCTCAAGTTAGCACATCAGTTGCCATAGTGGGTTAGTTGTTCATGATCAAAGAAGTGAGATGGTAAATTGAATGTAAATAAATACTAGTCACAGGACTAGAGGAAGAGACTAAACACTGTATTGTTGGTTCAAGAAATCAGGTTTATAAATTTGAAGAAATCAATAACTTTTATGAAGTGTCTGTGAAGCCCAAAATTTAAACACACAGAGATTAACTGCAATACCTTATCAGTAAATGGTAATAGGATATACCTTAAAAAGTATAGGTTATATTTGAGTCAAATCTCTTGAAGTTTAGGCATTTCATTCTGGCTCCATTTTTTTGCAGTGTCCACACCAACGAGCTTAACATTCAAACACCTTCACCTCACTGTCAAGGACATTTTTATCAAAGCTACCATCTCTTCAGTCACATCTTTTTTTCCTTGAACTTTCACTTATGCCTTGTTTTCCAGAACTACATCCATCACTTCGTGCTTGAGAAGGGATCCTTCTGAAGTCATCAGAATAATTAACCTCATCAGAGTACTCAGAATGACATCTACTATGGATTCTCCGCTTCTGCCATCCTGACAATCCTCTGATACATTTTTGTTGGATCCAAAATCTTGGTGGAGGGAAATCCCTGAACAACATCCTGACTTCTTAAGGTGGGATGCTTATCTCCTTAGGCTACATCAGACTGTAGTTGTTGCTACCTTCAAGCCTAGTGTTAAATTTTCACAGTGACCACACCATGGAACATAGACCTCTACAAACCACAAATCATGACTTTCAATAATTTTTAAGTTGTAATTTGATGGAGTTAAAAAATATAGAAGAATATATACCATTCATCTGCACCATGCCCTGCTGCTCCAGTGTCCTGGACCTCAGTCCATCCTATGTAGGAAGATGATAGTCTGCAATAGAACTTTAAGGCCACTCTCATTCCATACCCATTTTCTAGATGAACAAACCGATGCACAGAGAAGGGGAGTATTTTGTCTAAATAGCTAGAGGATCAGTGACAGAATCAGTTTATAAACCTCATGGTAGTAGCCATCAGTGTACAAATGATAGATTTTGTGGTCTTTTGTTATCATCAAACTAAATTCTTTCAAAACAAATGGAGATGACCCATTCGTATTTGTTTTAATAGTGAAAAAGATGCCATTCTTTATTTGAAAAAAAAAAAAGTTTCTCCCTCTTGTTCCCAAGAACAGGAAAAAAAAAAAAAGGCAATTTTTTTTTTTTTTTTCTTGGAGAATACAGGTAAAATTCTCTTTGGAGGATCCTATAGCTCTACCCTATCATCATTGCTCTACCCTATCATCATTGCACAATTAACAACTTTTGCCTTTCCTGTGGGAAACAAGCATGTATAGCAAAGTCTGCCTGTTGATTATAGTACTGAAATTAAGACAAACTAAACTCCGTCTGTAACTTTTCCAGAAGACAGTGTTTGAAAATTGCAACTTATACTCACACAATGCTTGCAGACACCCTGTATTTCAATTGTTGGAAATTTGTGCCACCAAGGAGCAGAGAGAAACCTGCCCACTGAAATTGCGCCATGTGAGACATGGAGTTGTTGTTATATCTCTTATCTGACCATTATTTCTGCCTTGAAAGCAGTAATGAAATAGACAAGAAGAGGCCTCTCCCTGAAGCAGCAGCCCCCCTGGGAAGACACTTTATACTCATTCTCCCAGAGGGTCAGCAATCCAGGTTTGCCCAAGTGAAAGGCTGAAGTATCACTGTGGATGAGACCTGAATGCTGTTTAATTATTTGCAATAGATACAATGTAGTTATTTTTAAAGTAGACGTTTAAACATTAACCTATCCTTATTCTTAGTTTCTTTTGTCCTCCTCATTCCAAAGAACCAAAACTAGGCCTAGTCCGGGGGAAGGGAGTCATACACCCCTGATTTCTATGGGCTGTTCTATTTAAAGGAAGGCAGCTATTATGGGGAGAATTTTATCTGCCTCCCCCAGCCTCGCTGAACCCTCAGAATGTAACCATATTTAGGGATAGAGTCTTTAAAGAGGTAATTAAATTAAAATGAGGTCCTTGAAAAGTGGGTAGGTCCTACTCCAATATGACTAATGTCCTTTTAAGAAGATGAAATTTGGATGCAGACAAGTACAGAGGGAACACATGTGAAGATAGAGGGGGAAAGATGGCTGTCTACAAGCTAAGGAGAGAGGCCTATAACCCATCCTTCCCTCACAGCCCTCAGAAGGAAACAGCCCTGCTGGCACCTTGATCTCAGACTTCTAGACTCCAGAACAGTGAGAAAACAAATTTCTGTTTTTTCATCCACCCAGACTGAGGTACCTTGTTATGACAGCTGTAGCAAACTAACAAAGCAGCCAATATGTTACTATAATGTTACAATCCCAATCCTCTGTCTCTTTAGCTGTAGACCAAAGATACCACTAGCACTTACCTCATTTGATTGGAAAAATAAATTAGATAATGCACAGTATCCAAAGATAGTACACACTTAATAAATGACAGCCAATAACTACTGTGACTTTTTCCCCTATATGCCAAAAGCAAGATGTAAGTGCTGTACAGTTTACTGCTTGAGGGCAGATCCTTGAGTGAAGAGCCATGACGTAAACTCTGACATTCAATAATCCCTCAAATGACAAAATATTAGAGCAAACGAAATGAAGAACTTCCAGATGTACTGGAGATAAGCAAGAGAAATACATGAATGGGAATAAAATGCTGAAAATAGCAAAAACAAATAGAGCACCAAAGGAAGGTCATTCTTATAATCTGAATTAGTAAAGAACCTACTCTAAAGCAGCCTAAACAGGTGGAAGGAACATAGGCCCTGGAAAACCTTTTGTGACTGAAGTTCTGCCCAGTACTTGTTAGCTGGTTATCTTGGATGCTGCTTCAGTGAGCCTGTGTGTATGATCAGGCCACACAAGATGGCTGTTCTCTTGCTCTCTGTACATCCCCTGATCGAACAGTCCCTGCTTCACCTCACCCTAGTCACAGGACTGACCTTTCCTCTTAATCATAGAGCTTATCAGTATCTGCTTAAGTGCTTGCCCCAGCTCCAACCAGAAATTTTTCTGATTCTTAGAACAGAACGGCTCCAGCATGCTGGGTTATTAAAGAGAAATATCTGCCCCCTTGATGGTTGTTAACCAAAGGGACAGTGAGGGATGTCCTCCTCTGCTGGTTTCCCCGGTAACTGATGAGCCCACCTGACATCAGTCCCCCCTATAACTGGTATACTGATACACCCCCCACCCAACCCCCACCATGAAGACTGCTGCCATGTCCTGTCTGCTGTTGGTACAGAGTGGGGAGTCACTCTAGAACTTTGCTTCAGACATGTAAGATCCCCTGTTCAATAAACCATTGATGTCTCTGTTGCTGTCTCCAGGCATTTTCTTTGGTCTCGAGGCTGGGCAATTACAGGACTTGCAGGCCTACAGGGTGCAGCCTAACACTGTGATTCTTCTGATTACCTGTAAAATGGAGATAATAATAAGGCCCCAGTTCTTAGAAGGATTTTATGAGATGATGTACCCTGCTTCCAAGTGTATTCTTGGGACCCGGGTGAGGTGCACAAATAAAAGTTACTATGAAAAAGACATTACATAGATTTTTTTTTCTTTCAACAAAATAATTATTAAATAATATGAGAAATAAAAATAAGTGTAATTTAATAAATGTTCCACCACAAAGTGAGCTTCCCTGGGTCATATAGCTTTATATTTCCTGAGTTAGACATATAATAGTGGCTCAATTAAATAGTACATTAATTAACCAGTATTTTCTCAGATCTGTACTAAGTATCACTGGGGGCATGGAAAATTATCATAAGTAGTATGTGGACTTTGGTGTTTAAAATGTTGAAACAGAGAGTGAAAATATCATTCTCTTTTCTACTCTCTTTAAATCTTTCTGATTAAGTAACTGGGAAAGCATTAATTTGGTGCTAGCAGATCTTTAAGGCCTTGCAAACACTTGTTAATCCTTGCCCCCTTCCCCAGTCTTTCAACTTCATAACAAAGAACAAGTTTCAGACTCAAAATAGTAGGCAGCAAATAGCATATAACTGAAATTGAATAATATATACATATATTTACATATTTACATATTGTTTTATACTTGTATTCTGTTCATGGTCAGAAGCAGGAATTTTCCACTATGGTTGTCTTTTAAAATACATTGATTTCACTTCTTTTTTTTTTTTTCTTTTTTGACCGAGCAGCCCTGCTTGCAGGATCTTAGTTCCCTGACCTGGGATCGAACGTGGGCCCACAGCAGTGAAAGTATAGAGTCCTAACCACGGGACTGCCAGGGAATTCCCCTAAAGAATATATTTTTTAAAAATATTAAGTAAACAATAATATAGATTGCACCCTGATACAGAAAAAAGAAAAAATCATAAAAGTGGAACTCAAATAACTGAAGTTTGAACAATACTGAATAAAATAAGCAATGTCATAAACCAGTAAATGGCAAAATGGCACTATTGTTATATTTTATACTTCTATATAAATTATAGATCTATATGTTATATAAATTATATAACATTAATATAACACTACTTATGTATAATTGTATAAATAAAATGTAATATAATTAATATTTATTATTATTACATCAAACTATTTAATATTAACTGCTGTAGGAATTTGGAGGGAGTAATATTATTCTGGAATGTGGCAATCTGGGAAAGTTTCTTGGAAGAGGTATAACAAGGTTTGACCTTGAAAGAAAGGATCGCTAAGGTTTCAGTTGGTATATTATCAACTAAATAAGTTGGGTAACACATTATTCCAAAATTGAGCAGCTTAAAACAGCAAACATTTATTACCTCATAGAGTTTCTTAGGGTCAGGAATCTGGGAGCAGCTTAGGTGGTAGTCCGATTCAAGATCTCTCACAAAGCTGCAATCAGGTCATCTAAACCTTAGATTCTAAAGGCTTGACTGGGACTGGAGCTTCTAAAGTCCAAGAAAAAGCTTGTTTAGAATGCTGTTGGCTGGAGGCCTCAGTACCTCACCATGTGGATATCTCTATAAGGTTACTCATGACAAGGGCTGGCTTCCTTCCTCTGGAACAAGTGATCCAAGAGAGTGGGAGTGATCAAGATGGAAGTCCCTTATCGAATCTTGAAAGTGACATACCATTACTTCTGTCATATCCTGTTGACCATAACGCTGGAGCAATGTGGGAAGGGCACCAATATTAGAAAGTAGGGGTCACTAGGTGCCATCTTAGAGGCTACTTCCCACAGTTGGCACAGAAGAGTGTGCCTCTCAATCCTCATAGCCATCAGCATTAGCTGGGGAATTTCAAATACCCCAGATGTCCAGGCCCCTCCTCTGATATATTGAATCAGAATCTCTAGGGGCAAAGCTCTGCAGTAATATATTTTTTCAAAGTTCTACCAGCAAGTTTGATGCATGATTAAAATTGGGAACCACTGGACACAAGAGGAGTGAGAAACTAGGAACGTAAAAGTGAGAGTGGCCCTTTGATTATTACCTAGTTACATGGATAATGTACCATGAGAAGAAATATGAGAGATTTCGCTCTCTTGGCTTGAGACAAGGGTGGAAATAAGGCCAGAAAAAGCTAAAGAAGTTGCAGAAAGGTTAAGATTCAGGAGTGGATGCACGTATTAAATGGTAGGTATGGGTTTGATGTTTGAAAGACATCCTTATTTGTCAGTGGCTCTTGTTTGTGTGGTCCCTGGTGACCCCCAACTGGAAACAGATTCAAAATTGGTGATTCTTTCACAGGAATTTGCTCAGTTCAGGAGGCTGTGGAGAAGAGGACTATTCTGGAACAAAAAGTAACTGCTGGGGGACTTCCATGGTGGCGCAGTGGTTGGGAGTCTGCCTGCTAATGCAGGGGACACGGGTTCGAGCCCTGGTCTGGGAGGATCCCACATGCCGCGGAGCAGCTGGTCCCGTGAGCCACAATTACTGAGCCTGCGCGTCTGGAGCCTGTGCTCCGCAACAAGAGAGGCCGCGATAGTGAGAGGCCCGCGCACCGCGATGAAGAGTGGCCTCTGCTTGCCACAACTAGAGAAAGCCCTCGCACAGAAACGAAGACCCAACACAGCCATAAATAAATTAATTAATTTAAAAAAAAAAAGTGGGACTCCTGATATTCATCCCACTTAAAAAAAAAAAAAAAGTAACTGTTGGGAGTAAAAGGCCTGGAGTTCCTATATCTGTAAGGAAGCGTCTGGTACTTCTCTGGGGTCCCTGATGCCCTGACTTGGCCTGGTAGTCCTTCTCTCTGACTTCTCTGAGAGGTTTCAGCAAAGAAGTAAAATGACACTTCCACACAGAGCACCATGCCCATTGTCCTTTTGAAGTCCAGGATCAGGGGTCAAAATGAGTCACAGCTGATCACCCAAAACCCACAGCTTTCTGCAGCTACTAAGAATTTGAAACATATAAGAATGAAATCCAAAGCCATTATACTGTCATATAAGGTCCTACACATTCTGGAAGGCCCCGTTCCCAGCACTGTTTCCCACCTCCAGCTATTTTGCCACCTCAGTCCCAGTCACATTGGCCACCTGCTGTCCCTTGTCTAACACCGGGTATTTCCCCCTTACCCCACATATACATTCGGGGCCTCTTGTTCCTGCTTCCTTCTGCCTAGAAGAATCTTCCCTAGTGGCCACTCCCTTGTCTCTTCATCTTTGTTAAAATTTCACCTTCTTGAGGAGCATTCTGTGATTATGTTATTTAAAATGGAAGATACAAAACCATTCTTTATCTTCCTTTTCTGCTTTGTTTTCCTCCCAAATGTTTAATGTTCATTATCTTCTGACATTCTTTTGTTGCTGTTTTTTTTTTATGTGCGTGTCTGTTCCCACATTAGAAAATAAACTCTATGTGTGCATGACTTCCTTTCTGTTTAGTTCATTGATATATTTCTGGCACCTAGAAGAGTTTATGGGACATAATATATGCTCAACAAATATTTATTGAAAGAAAAAATGAACTAGAAAACACTGTACCGGCTGAACTTTGAGATTCAGTTTCATAAATGAAGATGACCTTAAGCCTTTCAAATGCCAAATAGATGTATAAGATTCCTTTTTAATATATACAAAATATGTGCATAATAATTCTTAGACATTCACAAAGCAGTCTCACTGATCCTCACAGTAGTCATGTGACTAGGAATTGCTGTTATCCCCAGTTTACTGATAGGGAAACTGTGTTTCAGAGAAGCCAAAATCTTGGCCTCTTAAAGTAAGTGGCAAATGTTTTAGGAATTGGTCTCCTAATTGCAAGTGTAGGTCCCATAGGCCAATCATAACAGTGGACACAGGTAATGTTGATTAAAAATGAATTATAAGGGAATTCTCTGGCGGTCCAGTGGTTAAGACTCTGTGCTTCCAATGCAGTGGTCGGATATCTAGATTCCACAGGCCATGGCACGGCCCAAAAGAAAAAAAAAAAATTGTAAAATAAAATGTTAAATACTGAAAGAATACTCTAGAAATAAATCACACTTCTTAGGTCTAATGGAGATAAAGGCATAAAGATATAGGAAAGACTGGGAGGTCCTGGCTTGCATATAGACAGGGTGTACGTGTGTGGGAGAGATTGAAATAAAAAGGAAAACAACTCTGGAGAAACTTCAAGAAGGTAAAACGATGCAAGTTGGAATAATCAGAGAGGCGATTAGATTTGGGATTGGCTTTGCAGGACAGGCAGGATTTAGATGTTAGAGGAACTGGGGCTTAACAGAAACAGAATGGAGAACAGCTATATGGTGCATTTCAGGAAATAACTGTATCTTTCTAGGCCTAATATTAGTCATGTCTTCACTACCTCAATAACAATTCTAATTTCATATTCAATGTTAATTGATGTAGTAAAGAAATGAACTAATATTAAACTCCATAAATATTCTGCATGTTTCTAGTGACCTTTTTGAGGCTACAGGGAAGGCAATCACTGGCTTTTGTCTACAGTTTTGGCTTAACTCTCCTTTGCTCCTGAGCTCATAAGTTCAGCCCCAGTTTTGTGCTTTCTATTCCCAGAAGCACAAGTCCTCCTGTCTTTTAATGGGAAAAGATTGAATAATATCTAGAAAAACAGTAAAGATGTTGGGTTTTTACCATCTTAATATCTGATAGTCTGTAGCATGTTTGGGACTTATATTTCCCCACTGATTCTTGAGAATGCCTAATTAGCTCTGAAATACGGGCCTAAACACCGGGAGATTGCGCTTCCCCCTTGGAGAAAAATGCCATCCTTCAGGTCTCAAAGACTGCCTTTTCATTTAGAATTTCTCCCTTATTACAAGGGGAAAAAAGGTAAAGAGGAAACAGAGTGAGATGAAATGTGGAGCTGACTTAGAAAAGAAACTGATACTCTTAAATTCTTTTTCCCAATTAAAAAATTTGACCATGTGAAAATAATAGTGAACAGAAATGCCATTCCCAAAAGGGGTGAAACATTAAAAGTTAAGAATAATGCAGCAGGATCAAATTACATGAAAAATCTAAAGGGGACACAAACTGCTTGTTTTCCTTTAATTCATTTTTTGGGGTGATATTTATAAAGCATGGGGAGGGTCAGGGCATGGAATGGCAAGTGTATGACTACTGAAAAATGATGTAAGATAAGTAAACGTTCAGTTACAGTTAAAGAGCATTTGAAATTTGCTAGCCACTAACTTACTCAAAGATCGATCCTCAGCGTAAAGCTGAGCTGGACGGTAAGTGAAATAAGCACAATAAAATTCGTTTTGGGTGATGGCTGTAACATGTACAACTTGTTGTCAGATCATCTTACTGGAAATACCACAAACCCAAAATCTAACTTGTTGCACAAATTAAGCAGCATTTACTAAAAGCTTCAGATTAATATTGCTTTTGTCGACCTCTAAAGCTGTTTAAACTAAGTGCCAGTTCTCTTTGGAAAGCGTGGATGGCTCTGAAAAGAGCCTTTGGATGTGACGGAAGCTGATCAACTGTTTTGCAGCCAGTGGCTCACTTGGAGCTGGTGTACTTGGTGACAGCCTTGGTACCCTCAGACACGGCGTGCTTGGCCAGCTCGCCGGGCAGCAGCAGGCGCACGGCCGTCTGGATCTCCCTGGAAGTGATGGTAGAGCGCTTGTTGTAATGCGCCAGACGCGACGCCTCGCCCGCGATGCGCTCGAAGATGTCGTTAACGAACGAGTTCATGATGCCCATGGCCTTGGACGAGATGCCGGTGTCCGGGTGGACCTGCTTCAGCACCTTGTACACGTACACGGAGTAGCTCTCCTTGCGGCTGCGCTTGCGCTTTTTGCCGTCTTTCTTCTGAGCCTTGGTTACCGCCTTCTTGGAGCCTTTTTTCGGGGCAGGAGCGGACTTGGCAAGCTCAGGCATGGTGAAGAGAGGTTAACAAAATCCTCGAGAAACAACAACTGAACAATGCGCGAGGCGAGTCCGTTTTATTTACAACTGCATATGCAAATGAGACTTAGTAAAGTTCTATGTCTGATTGGCGAATACTGGTAATGACGTCATTATCAATTTTGTCCAATCAGAACGCGCATTTAAAGGACCGACACGTCCTCTTTTAAAACGGAATTACTACTTTGCCCAATGGAATAGCTCCTTTTTCGCGCCCAGCTGCAGCTATAAAATATGCGTTTTTCTTCTTTTCCCTTAGTTGCTTCTGGCGTAGGCTTTTAAAATACTGCATTATGTCTGGACGTGGCAAGCAAGGAGGCAAAGTTCGCGCCAAGTCCAAGACCCGCTCTTCTCGCGCCGGGCTCCAGTTTCCCGTGGGACGAGTGCACCGCCTGCTCCGCAAGGGCAACTACGCTGAGCGTGTCGGGGCCGGCGCACCGGTGTACTTGGCGGCGGTGTTGGAGTACTTGACGGCCGAGATCCTGGAGCTGGCGGGCAACGCGGCCCGAGACAACAAAAAGACGCGTATCATCCCGCGTCACCTGCAGCTGGCCATCCGCAACGACGAGGAGCTCAACAAGCTGCTAGGCAAAGTCACCATCGCTCAGGGCGGCGTCCTGCCCAACATCCAGGCGGTGCTGCTGCCCAAGAAGACCGAGAGCCACCACAAGGCCAAGGGCAAGTAAGGCCTCAAGAGCAACGCCTTCGAAACCAAAGGCTCTTTTCAGAGCCACCTATTTTTTCTGCAGAGGAGCTGCGACAGTAGTTTCACTTAATTCCATTGTCATTACTGCCTGGGGAAAAGAAATTAATGTAATTAATTTGGCAAGCAGTTTGAGCCACTTTTCGAACTCCTGGTCATGGTCCTCGGAATGTCAGGAAGAAATCAAGAGCTTTAGTAAGGAAGTGAGTGCAGTGTCAAGGTGCAAAATCAATCTAAGTATCTATCTTTAAGGGCCCCTGAAGACACTTTTTTCTCGGCCTATTTGCAGTAACTCGACCTCTGCCAGTGCTAAGGTTCTGCTCTGTGCCTTGATTCCTGCAACATCAAATTAAAAATAGATGTCTAAGAAGTCATCTTTTGTTGAGCTTAAAACAATGTGCAGTGAATTAGGTGGCTCATAAACCGGAATAAAATCGTCTACCATTTGAACAAACAGTTGACCTATCTGAACGTGACGCGGGCTTTTTAACTTTAAAAAGTTCCTTGTAGCCAAACACCCAGGAACCAAAATGTCTTTAAATGGTCAGCAACTCACATTTAACATGTTTGTGGACAATTTTGCAGAGGTTACTGGATCCAGAAGATCAAATTTTCTAACTGTGTTGTATTTTAAAAAGAATATCATGTTTTTTGCTTTGAGTTCCAAGCAGGAGAAAAGGTGAAAATATTGAGTGGAAGTAGAGGGCAATTTTTCTTGGCGAGCGGCCGAGAATAAAATATATACGTTACTCAGTGCACAGCTGTTTTCAGAGATCTCTGGGTGGCTCTGAAAAGAGCCTTTGGGGTTTGCTTCTTAAGCGGCAACTTCCTACTTCTTTTTGGGAGCCGCCTTCTTTGCCTTTGCAGCTTTGGGTTTTGCTGCCTTAGGCTTGGCGGCTTTGGGTTTCGCCGCTTTTGGCTTCACTGCCTTAGGCTTCGCGGGGCTCTTAGCAGCCTTCTTCGGCTTTGCCGCGGCTTTGGTTTTCTTGGGACTCTTGGCCACCTTTTTGACGCCAGCGGCTGCGGGCTTCTTCGCCTTCTTGGGAGTCTTCTTCACCGCTTTCTTCGCTCCCGCAGCCTTCTTGGGCTTCTTAGGGGTGGCCCCTGCAGATTTTTTCGCTTTAGCAGCCCCCGCCTTCTTGGCCTTCGGCTTGGCTTCCCCAGTGGGCGCCTTCCTATTGAGCTTAAAGGATCCGGAAGCACCCGTGCCCTTGGTCTGCACAAGGGTACCCTTGCTCACCAGGCTCTTGAGACCCAGCTTGATTCGACTGTTGTTCTTCTCCACGTCGTAGCCGCCAGCTGCCAGTGTCTTCTTGAGCGCTGCCAAAGAAAGGCCATTGCGCTCTTTGGAGGCGGCCACAGCCTTAGTGATCAGCTCGGAAACTGGGGGGCCGGTCGCCTTGCGCTTAGCCGCGCCACCGCTCGCGGATTTCTTAGTAGACTTCTTCTTGGCAGGGGATTTCTCCACCGGCGCCGGAGCAGCCGTCTCAGCAGGAGCGGTTTCCGACATGGCGATGGGAAAAACTGCTAGAAGAAGAGAGATTCAAAACCCAAAGAGCAAGTTTTGCAATGCTACCTTGCTCGGGCCCGGGGCTTATATAAGCCGGTGCTGCCCTGTGATTGGTGGAGCGTCCGATCCACCGCCCTCAGGCAGCCGGCTCTCGTGGTTGGACTCCCAAATTGTGTTTGTTAGTCCCAAAATTTGATTAAATGCTAAAAACAATGGTACAGAATTTGACTCTTTGAAGCTCCAAAGGAGGAAAACAGCCTCCATGTTCACATACTTGTTTGTGTTTTTATGAATCACGCGCAATTAATGAACGATATTTTTAAAAATCCCTTCAGCTTTTCATATGTGTCTATCGGGCGTAAGGCATCGAGCTAGTTAGTTGCATGTTGCAATAAATTTTTACTAAATATCAAGTGACCGTCTTTTAAAAGGCTTTGTCCCTAAGTTCGGCCTTTGATTTTTGCAAGAGGAAAGACAATAGGTTCCGTGGTTTTGCCATAAACTTTGTTTCAAACTGCGGCAAGTAACACAGGCGCAGGACAGCTGGTTGCCTACAGCCCAAAATTAACCATATAGATCTTACTTTAAAAACCGGTTCTGCCTCCCAAGGAGTTTCCACGTGCCAATGTCTTTAGAGAATGGGATTTTGCCGCTAGGAAAAGTTCTGTTGCCAAAGTGACTTCTTCCAGGAGGAGTAGAAATTGCTTTGGCTACAGGATCCAATGACCTGCATTCAAACAAATTTGGTTTGTTTTTGATTGAGATGCTTTCTCTCCTTAATACCTAAGCGAATCCAATAAAGTAAGAACAAAGAAAAATGCTTAGCCCCGATAATGTATTTTAGAAAAAACCCTGAAACCTGCTAAAAATTATTCAAGGGCTTCCAGTAGCCCTCGAAAGCGCAAACTGTTTAGATGGCGTGGGACTTTGTCCCTCTTTCACGGTGCTTTTCCCAATGCTCTCAAACTCCTTACCTCCATCAACATTTAACAAATTGCACGGTCAAAACACCCTCTTTTGTAGGACATCAGTATGGATATTTTTGTGTGTTTAAGTGAAGATAGACCTGTATCTTCCAGTGAAATAATTGGCCACTGACTAAGTGTGGACTGGCTCTTAAGGGACTGGAGGTTATAGAAGTTTAAGAGAATTCAGGAAAACATTAACATCCAAGGGAACTGAGGCAATGACCAGGAAGTGGAATAGAGGATGAAGTTTGCTATTTATTGGGAGGTGGGAGGGGGAGGCATGGACAGCATTTTGTGCCTGGATGGGGTGATGATTAGGATCTCTCATGCAATCAACAGTCAATTCTCTCCTGTGAAAAACTGTAGGCCAATACACTTCATCTCTTCAGGAGCTCCTGGAGTTGAAACTATAGCCTACTATGGCCAAATCTAGACAGTGGCCTATTTTTGTATGGCCGTCGAGCTGAGTTTTTCTATTTTTAAATTGTATTTTTTTAATATATATACTTATTTATTTATTTATTTATTATTTATTTTTGGTTGCGTTGGGTCTTCATTTCTGTGCGAGGGCTTTCTCTAGTTGTGGCAAGCGGGGGCCACTCTTCATCGCTGTGCGCGGGCCTCTCACTATCGCGGCCTCTCTTGCTGCGGAGCACAGGCTCCAGACGCGCAGGCTCAGTAGTTGTGGCTCACGGGCCTAGTTGCTCTGCGGCATGTGGGATCTTCCCAGACCAGGGCTCGAACCCGTGTCCCCTGCATTGGCAGGCAGATTCTCAACCACTGCGCCACCAGGGAAGCCTCTTAAATTGTATTTTTAAAAAACTGTGACAGACTATATGTTGCCTGCAAAACCTAAAATATTTACTATTTGTCTCTTTTGCTGTTTTGTATTCCTTCTCACAGACACAGTTCATGGTGTGTTGCTATAGGCCTGCCTCTTTCAGGACTATGCAAATCGAGATCTAAAGAAAAGGAGATTTTAACAAGAAAATGTTCCAACCAAGTATTTCCCACTTTTTCAATCACAAAACTTTCAGAAAATTTGGGAAGGGGGTTGGGGGAAGTCATGCTTTACAGGAGAGGAGCATAATAAAAAGAGCTAACATTCATTGAGCATTTAAGTGCCAGGAACTAATCTAAGCATGCCCTACAAACTAATTCGTCTGCTACATTTTACAGCTGTTCTAGGTGAGTCCCAGAGAGAAGATGAGTAATTTGGCAAATATTATACAGCTAGTAGTAATTGGCAGCTGTGAGGCTTGAACCTCGACCACTATTTCTTTCTGCAACAGAAAGGCAAGAGGCACATTTTCTGAAGTCAAGGAGCTAGGGTACTTGGCAAAAACAAACAAAAAAAACCCTTTATTTGCCATTTACACAATTATCCACAGAAACCAATAAACTTTCGCAAGGTATGGGCCAGTTTTCCTTCAGTCGCTTCGTGTAGCCAAAGGCTTAATGGTTTTGTCACTTTAAGGATGCTTTCCCAGAAACAGCTCGATAGGCTGACTAGGAGCACAGAATACAGTAACCTCCGTCTGCAGCTTAATCTCCAAATACGCAGCACTGAAGTGACAGTAACAATTAGGCCCACAACAGCTATTTCATCAAAACCCTCCTGCCATTTTTCTTTTGGGGGTAACATGTATCCTCTAAAATGAACAGTTCCTTTTTGGTGACAGTTGAGGGGCTCTGAAAAGAGCCTTTTCGGATGAGGTATATTAATAGGAGACGGTGTAAGATTTAAGCTCTTTCCCCGCGGATGCGACGGGCGAGCTGGATGTCCTTGGGCATGATGGTGACGCGCTTGGCATGGATGGCACACAGGTTGGTGTCCTCGAAGAGCCCCACCAGGTAGGCCTCGCACGCCTCCTGCAGCGCCATCACGGCCGAGCTCTGGAAGCGCAGGTCGGTCTTGAAGTCCTGCGCGATCTCGCGCACCAACCGCTGGAACGGCAGCTTGCGGATCAGCAGCTCCGTGGACTTCTGGTAGCGGCGGATCTCGCGCAGGGCCACCGTACCGGGCCGGTAGCGGTGCGGCTTCTTCACGCCGCCCGTGGCCGGCGCGCTCTTGCGGGCCGCCTTGGTGGCCAGCTGCTTGCGCGGCGCCTTACCGCCTGTGGACTTGCGAGCGGTCTGCTTAGTGCGAGCCATGCACAGACAGCGCCAATTACTTAACAGTAGTAAGAGGAGCCAGTCGTCCCAATATATATATGGACCCTCGCGTCTTGATTGGACAATAGACTGCTGCCTCCCTCGCCTGCCCCGCCCTTCCCCGCCCACAGAATTGGTTCTGGGCTTATTCCTCAAAGAAAAGGAAGCGTTTTCCCGCCTCTACTTCGGTCATTAGGATAATGTACAGAGGAAATATCTTGTTGGCTTTAAAAGACTGCAGGATGAATCAAAATTCTTAAAGTGTTATCTAAAGAATCTCAAAGTGCCTTGCACTATTTTAAATACAGTACAAGATGTCATGACTGGGTTCTTGACAAGAATAGTTTACTGAATAACATAAAAGGGAACCAGCTTATGATAAAAGGAGGCATTGAAAGTCGAAATCCAGCCATGTTCTATGCTAGTAGTCTCAAACTTCAGCGTGCTTAAGAATCTCTCAGCTTATTAAAACGAAGGTCGGCCAACTTTTTCTGCAAAAAAGGTATGATAGTATTTTAGGCATTGCTCGCTATACTGTATCATTACTTTGCCCTTGACGTGAGAGTGCGAGCGCAGTTAGGTTAAATAGGTTAAATGAGTTCGGCTTACACTAAACTTCTGTAAAAACTGGCAACGCAGCTAATTTATCAGAGAATTTGCCACTGTAGGTGGAAAGGCTGACAAGGGACTGCCTGGGGACTGCGACCACGCGCAACTTAAACTCAACTTCAAATTTTTAGCCCCCCCCAAACCAACCCAACACTACTGCTCCAAAATACTTCAAATAGGCCTTAATGCCTACAGCTCCTTAACAGATTTCGTGGGTGGCCCTAAAAAGGGCCTTTAAGCGACGTTATAATGCCTTAGAACAACTCTAGCCACCAAAGCCGTACAGAGTGCGTCCCTGGCGCTTGAGCGCGTAGACCACGTCCATAGCGGTGACAGTTTTGCGCCTGGCGTGCTCAGTGTAGGTAACGGCGTCCCGGATCACGTTCTCCAGGAACACCTTCAGCACCCCACGGGTCTCCTCATAGATGAGACCGGAGATGCGCTTCACCCCGCCACGCCGAGCTAGGCGTCGGATGGCGGGTTTGGTAATCCCCTGGATGTTATCGCGCAGAACCTTGCGGTGGCGCTTGGCACCGCCTTTCCCCAGGCCCTTCCCACCCTTGCCGCGACCAGACATCTCAACAACTCGAGTTAGTATAATACTCCAAGTCACCCGGGCGGTGTTTTATATAGTGGTATATCGGACCTGGTTGGGAACCGCTCAGGCCAGCTGCGTCTCTTCAGGGAGGATCCAGACCCGAAGCCCCGCCCACGTTTTCAGCACACTGGAAAGGGCGGTGCTTAAACTACTTGGTCAGAACCGACGCCTAATAAAAATCCCTCAGCCCAACTTCTGCATTGTGTTGCGCTCGCCCGCCCCTGGAGGACCTTTCTTTTGGTTTGGTCAGGACTTGCTGTCCGTTTTGTTTTGTTTTGTTTTGTTTTCTGCCGTCTCTTAGCGACTTGTGGCTGCTGGAATGAATGGCGCATCTCAAGAGCGATGATTGTAGTCATTTGGGAGCTTTTGTGAAACCTCGTGGCTGGCTGCCTGATTATAGATAGCTTCCAGGTGGGGTTCTTCGTCGTTCTCAGCGTTAGTGCCCTACCCCTTTTCCTTACTCATCCTATCACCTTACTTTCCCTTCCCTCACTGGCTGCCACATTTTGGGGGGTAGTACTGGCTTTTTCAAATTTTCTTCATCTCACTTAGAAACACTTCAGGAAGCTGTTTGAGGAAGGTCATCTTTTACCTGCAGTTTCCTTTGGTGAGTCCATGAACAAGTGAAATGCCTCTCAGGGATTACCGCCCTGCCCCCCTCCCCCCGCCCCCCGCTTCTCTCCTTTGTTGAACTGAGAAATCAAGTGCACCCAAAAACTCCATGCCTTTAATTTACAAATACAGTTGCTTTGCCAATGCTTTGCCCTGGAAATATTTATAGTCACATCTATGTGTCCCACAGGTGTGATTCTCTTTGTTAAAATAATTTGTTAAGCCTCTTCTCCCACCTTCATGGAGGAAACAAACTGACTGCAGATTTCTCAGCTTAAAAAGTTTGAGAATCTTAATAACCTATAATGGAAAAGAATCTGAAAAAGATATCTGTATGTACATAGATATATAAATATATTTGAATCACTTTGTTGTACACCTGAAACTTACATAAAATTGTAAATCAAATATAATTCAATAAAAAAAATTGAGTTTGAGAATGTTATCTTATTTAAATTAAGTACTGTTCAAATGCTTCCTTTTTGTCTTTCTCAGCAAATAATGATATTGCCTGATAAATTCTTGTTCAATAATTGGGATAAATATTTAGGAGTTGTTTGTTTGTTTCTCACATTAGGAGAGATATTCTTTTCTGAGAGAAATGTTGGCAATGCTTTACAGTCCATAGAATTCCTTTCCCCTTCAATCAGATGAATAAATGAGGTATACTTGCCTTTCCAATGTTCTGAGGGTTGCTACTGATTCACACTTGTCTGGTTGACAATTCTTAATGTTCTTAGTTCCAAGTGTTGGGCTCAATCCTTTTCATTATCACTGTATTTTCAATTTGATGTGCCACACGTTTATTTTCTTGACACTTGATTTTGTTTTCTCTGTTTTGGTTAAACCTTTGGAATTAGCTGGTAGATTGTGTTTACATCTCTTATTTTTCTTTTTTGTTTTTAATTTTTTTCTCTTTTATTGTTCTTTAATTGTTCTTCATTCAAAATTAGTTTACTGACTAGTAATTAGCACCTTTCCTAATTCTCATTTCTCCTGTCCCCAAAAACACACACACACTAATCCAAAACACCACTAGCCATTTGGAGTCTTTTCAACTCCATGAACTTAACCTCTCAAATCTTTCCTTCCATTCCATACAGTCTTATTTCTCCACATAGATTGGCCTTTTACCAAGTCAGAACCTTAATGGAAGCATAAAGTTTCCCTTCTTTCTTGGTCCTACCTCAGAGCAATCACCATCCTTACTTTCATCTTTAAAGTTTCCTTAAGCATTTATGCCTCCATGCGTTATCAAGACCAATTTAAAAATTTTGAAGATGCAGAATCTACTGCCCTTCCTGGCCTCTTCCTCTCTTCATCTTACTACACCTTCTTTTTATTTATTTATTTACTTTTGGCCGTGCCACGAGTCTTGCAGGATCTTAGTTCCCCGACCAGGGAATCGAACCCGGGCCACAGCTGTGAAAACACTGAGTACTAATCACTGGACCACCAGGGAATTCCTCACACCCTCTTTCTTGAAGTTCACTCTGCCCTGTTCTTGTCTGCTCATGGCTTGAAATCTGATTTGCAAAACCCTTTAAGAAACCCCTTACTTTCTCCTGAAACTCTCTCAAAACCTAAATGTATTCTCTAATATACACAGCTTTTCATGCTTAACACTCCCTTCTTGTTTTATATAATGTCCTACCTTGTTTCCAAAATTTTATAATACCATGGTCTTTATAGTCGCTTCTAAGTGTCTCCTAATTTAGCTAGTTATCATGCCTGAAATATATCAAACAATAGCTGCCAGAAACTCTGATTCCCTTTCATTCACTTCAACTTACTAGCATCTGCAGGGTTGGATACTGAGAAAACAAGAATCAAAATGAAGGTGTGGGTCCCTTGGGGTAGGGGTCCTCTGCTGCCTCGCCCTCTTGGGTTTACAACAGGGACAGAGGCTAAGAACACAGTTCCTAAGCTTCTAATCTTTAAAAGCAGACTGGTTTCTATAGACTGAATGTTTCTGTTCCCCCAGAATTCATATATTGAAACTTAATCTCTAATGTGAGGGTATTGGGTATTTGGAGGTAGGGTTATTGGGAGGTGCTTAGGTCATAAGTGAAGGGCCCTCATGAATGCAATTAGTGCCTCTATAAAAGAGACCCCATTGTCTCTTCCACACTGAGAAAATAGCCATCTATGAATTAGGAAGTAGGCTCTTACCAGACACTGAATCTGACAGCACCTTGATCTTGGACTTCCCAGTCTCCGGAACTGTGAGAAATACATTTCTATTGTTTATAAGACACCTAGTCTATGGTATTCTCTTACAGCAGCCTGAGCAGACTAAGACACTGGTACTCTACAAGTCATGCTTTAAAAAAGTACTCAGATTTTTTGCCTTTGGTTTTGGTGGTTATTCTGGATTTGCTTGTTTGTTTGTTGTTTGTTTTTTTAAAATAAAGCTAGAAAATGCTGTTGGAGATCCTGGCACAGGTGTGCCCAGGTATGGACTGATTCTTGGGTCCAGCTCTTATTTTTGCCATTTATTGGTTTCTTGATCTCAGAAGAAAGAGGGAATTTCTTATTATGTGCCACTATATTTTATTTATTCCCTTGTATTAGACCAGTGAAGTCTGTCAGATAACTCCTAACTGTTCTTGTTTTTTCTCTTGCATCTGTTATTTATTATTGTGTAGTGAATTACCAGAAAAGTTAGTAGCTTAAAACAACAAATGTATTATCTCACACAGCTTCTGAAGGTCAGGAATCAGAGAGTAGTTTAGCTGGGTGGTTCAGGTTCAGGGTCTCCCAAGAAGTGAAAAGTCAAGCTGTCAGCAGGGGCTGCAGTTACATGAGGTTTGACTGGGCCAGAGATGGCTCACTCACACGGCTATTGGTAGTTGCCCACTGACTGTTGGAGAATGCATCAGCTTCTTATCGTGCCGGCGTCTCCACAGGGCTGCCTGAATATCTTCCCAACATGGCGGCTGGGGGGTTCCCCCACCCCATCCCCAGCAAGTGACCTGAGAGAGGGCAAGCAGGAAACACAGCACCTTTTATGACTTAGTCTACAAAGTACTTATTGTCACTTTGGCTTTATGCCACACCAGTCTCTAAATCCAGCTCACATTCAAGGGGAGAGGAATTAGGTTCCTTTTTTTTTTTTTTTTTTTGGCCGTGCTGCACGGCTTGCGGAATCTTATTTCCCCAACCAGGGATCGAACCCGCGTCCTCGTCAGTGAAAGTGTGGACTCCTAATCACTGGACCGCCAAGGAATTCCCTAGGTTCCATTTTTTGAAGGGAAGATTATCAAAGAATTTTTGGATATTTCCTAAAACCACCTTTTCTACAATCAAACTTAGGCTTCAAATAGAACATGTCCTCATTGACCCATAGTACACTTCTGAGATCTGAAGTTCAGATCTCAGAAGACTCCCAAATCCCAGCAGATGTCCTTGCTGAGGAGAACTTCTGCCTTTCCACTTAAAGGAAATCAGGCTTTTCTGCCCAGCTCTTTCTTTCTTTCTTTTTTTTTTTTTTTAAACGATTTCTCCTCCTTTATTTTCCTACAGTCATTGGAGGCTTACCCAGATCTCGTCCCCTTTCAGGGTTTGTTGAAAGAATCCCAAACAGATTTACTGGCTTTGTCCTCCCAATACTTGGCTACCTTTAGAAAAGACAGACTTTTTTAGAGCTAGTGAAGGATTTATATGTGCCTCATCTAAACCCGGGGAGCTATTACCAAGTTCACATATGAAAAGACGTGTGAAAATACTTTGGAAACTATAAAGCTTTATATAATTGTTGTCATCAGTATTATATCTACTCCCCATAGAATTCAAAAAGAATCTGTGATGAAATGTGTAATGCAGAAGGTGGGAAGCACTCAGTGACTGAGGCTATCTTGTGTCTACAAGGTTGCTAATCAGCAATACATTCATTCAACTAGAATTTAATGAGCACCTGCCTGTGTCAGGCTTTTTCTATTCTGGAGAAACAACAGTGAACACGAAAAAATCTTTGGCCTTATATGTATATGGTGAGAAAAAAGGGGCAAAACTCGACTTTTAAAACAGGTTCACACAGAGTTGGGAGACTACGCTCCTGGAGCTAGTATTTCATACTTGTGAGTGTGACTTCATGTAAGGGATAAGGAGACACGGGGAAGTCCACACGTGGTGTGGGGGGTATTACTGTCCCAAACGGGCTCACTGTGGCTTCTGCCTCAGGGAAGTCACCAGATGTTGATGGCATGCATGGTGCCTGTGGATTACTCCTCGCGCACATCTGCATTAGGGGGCTCCTGAAAGCTGTCAAATAAAAAACAGCTAATTTGTTAATTTTACAGTATTAAATCTTGGAATGGGTGTGAAGGAGAGTAAACAGTTCAGAGCTTTATCCCGTAGCGTTACGAGGTGCTACTACTAAACAGTTAGAAATGCAATTCTCATGAGAACAAATATGCTTAGTTTGAACACCCTGTAGCTTCAGCCAGATTCATTCTTTCCTTTTGGAGTTGTATAAAAGAAACTGAATTAGTACATTAGAAGTCTGCCCACTACTGTTAGATCCCGGGCAAACCACCAACATTGTCTGGCTTAATCGAGATGTACTCTGCCCCTCCTGGGACCCTGGACCTGGACAGTTCAAATCAATAATTGATTAGGGCATGCAAAGTGCTTGTCCTTCCATGCACTGCGAATACATCACAGAACAGTCAACCAGAACTCCGCATCCCGACTATATCCGAAGTGGGGGAGGGACTGGCTAATATTTATGCTCTGAATCCGTTTACTTGGTTGACACAGTTCTTTTGTTGACTGATTCCTTCTAGTGAAATCTTTGATTACTCAGGGTCCAGGTGACCTCAATGCTGGAGACACTGTTGCCCTTATAAGCTGCTGTTCAGCAAGTCCTTTTAAATAGCTAACAAAATGAACACGGCATGTGTAGCCTTGGCCAGTACTCTGTATACCCATTTTGCATGACAAATATTATGTAGTTCCTGGAGAGAACCCTTCTCCCCCATTTTCTAAATGCCCATCCTAGTATAACAGCTACTCTCAATGAGAACAGAAGTGGCTCTTAAAAGAGCCTTTGGGAGGAAGCAAATGCGCCCAAGCCAGATAGAAAGGACAGTTTATGCCCTCTCCCCGCGGATGCGGCGCGCAAGCTGGATGTCCTTGGGCATGATGGTGACGCGCTTGGCGTGGATGGCACACAGGTTGGTGTCCTCGAAGAGCCCCACCAGGTAGGCCTCGCACGCCTCCTGCAGCGCCATCACGGCCGAGCTCTGGAAGCGCAGGTCGGTCTTGAAGTCCTGCGCGATCTCGCGCACCAGCCGCTGGAACGGCAGCTTGCGGATCAGCAGCTCCGTGGACTTCTGGTAGCGGCGGATCTCGCGCAGGGCCACCGTGCCGGGCCGGTAGCGGTGCGGCTTCTTCACGCCGCCCGTGGCCGGCGCGCTCTTGCGGGCCGCCTTGGTGGCCAGCTGCTTGCGCGGCGCCTTACCGCCTGTGGACTTGCGAGCGGTCTGCTTGGTCCTAGCCATGCTTCAAAGCTAATGCCGCGAAAGAAACAACTGAGCGCTTCCAGGACCAGACTTTATACAGATGATCCGATCCTGATTGGCCACAACTTTGCAGGAGTAACCTGATTGGCTTTTAATTCAATCTTTATTTGGTTTTTACCGCCTCTGAAAAGGTTTTGTTTTCCATACTATTAATTTTGTGATTTCTATTTTCGCAGGAAAGAATTATGGCTGTACTCCATCCTGAGTTTATGGTTTTCGACCAAAACGTTAAGATTTCACCAGTAAAAAAGGAGTCTGGTTCAGAATTTGTGGAAGTCAGCGCCTAAATTGTCCTAAAAGAAATACATTTTTTCATTGGAGAATTTTTCCCTTTTCAGATAATGTGGGGGGAAATTACAGCAAAATAATGTATTTGCTAGTCTCTCTAAATAGTAGTTCCATTTCATAACTGCATCAGGATCTGCTTTTAATGACTGTACCAAGACCTAAAATAAAGTTTCAGAATAGACTATGGCACACCGGCCTCCTGAACACAGAACTTTGCCTAGCGTGGTGTGGGGAAGGGGGAGCTTGATGTGTGCTTGACTAAATACTAGTAAATGACTATCTGACTTCATTAATTGATTTTGATGCAATCAAATGGCTGATTGGCCTTTAATATGTAAATTGTGTACTTAGCAGGCCTGGAGTAATGATACGTTTACATTGATCAGTGATTAGGTGTTTTCCTGTAAATAGGGGTAGCTCTGAAAGGAGCTTTCGAGTAGGGGCAGTTTTAGTTAACTAATGGACCATCGGGTTTTAACGATGAAGACCCAGAAACAAAACAAAATTGGTTTAATATGTAACATATTTGCTGGAACAAATAATCACCGGAAATGTGTTCCTGGGGAGGGGACAATAAATGCGGCCGCTTTCATGGTTTTACAATCGAGTAAACTGCAAACTAGTTTTTACCAGATGAGTTAACGCATGCTCGGTCAAATCAACAGGGGGACTACATATTGCAACATACAGTACTGTAAACTTAGCCAGGGATTCGTGATAGGTTTCAGGACAGTGTTCAGTTCTTCAACAGAAATTGTGGGTGGCTCTGAAAAGAGCCTTTGTTCTTAGAGATTGGAGTATTAATTCAGACCTTACTTGCCCTTGGCCTTGTGGTGGCTCTCAGTCTTCTTGGGCAGCAGCACGGCCTGGATGTTGGGCAGGACGCCGCCCTGAGCGATGGTGACTTTGCCCAGCAGCTTGTTGAGCTCTTCGTCGTTGCGGATGGCCAGCTGCAGGTGGCGCGGGATGATGCGCGTCTTCTTATTGTCGCGGGCCGCGTTGCCCGCCAACTCCAGGATCTCGGCCGTCAGGTACTCTAGTACCGCGGCCAGATACACCGGCGCGCCGGCCCCGACCCGCTCGGCGTAGTTGCCTTTGCGGAGCAGGCGGTGCACTCGGCCTACGGGAAACTGGAGCCCGGCCCGCGAAGAGCGGGTCTTGGCCTTGGCGCGAGCTTTGCCGCCTTGCTTACCACGTCCAGACATTGTGCAATGCTTATGCACCTACACCAAAAAAGACTGAAGAGAAAAAAAACCCCACAACTTATAACCGCAGCTGCGCGCGAAAAAGAAGCTATTCCATTGGCCAAAGTTGCTGTCCCATTTTAAACAAGACAATGCAGTTCCTAATAATGCGTGTTCTGATTGGACAATATTGAAACAACGTCATCACTAATATTAGCCAATCAGACAAAGAACTTTACTAACGCTTATTTGCATATTTTTGTAAATAAAAAGGACTCGACCGACTCACTATTCTTACTTTGCTTCTCGGGAATCTTGTAATTTTTTTCATCATGCCGGAGTTGGCTAAATCCGCCCCGGCTCCGAAGAAGGGGTCCAAGAAAGCGGTGACCAAGGCCCAGAAGAAAGACGGCAAGAAACGCAAGCGCAGCCGCAAGGAGAGCTACTCTATCTACGTGTACAAAGTGCTGAAGCAGGTCCACCCGGACACCGGCATCTCGTCCAAGGCCATGGGCATCATGAACTCATTTGTCAACGACATTTTCGAGCGCATCGCGGGCGAGGCGTCGCGCCTGGCGCATTACAACAAGCGTTCGACCATCACTTCCAGGGAGATCCAGACGGCCGTGCGCCTGCTGCTGCCCGGGGAGCTGGCCAAGCACGCCGTGTCCGAGGGCACCAAGGCCGTCACCAAGTATACCAGCTCCAAGTGAGCCGGCCCGCTACCACACATGACCCAAAGGCTCTTTTCAGAGCCACCTACACTTTCAGAGAAATAGCTGGTGCACTTGCCTGTAGTCTAGCTTCTCTCGGGAGAATAGGGTGCTGGTTTGGGAGCGGAAAACGGGGTAAAAACTTAAAAAGCCCTCCGTAAACATTCTTCTATACGCATTTATGCAGTGTCATGCAAACTTCGTATGGATTCTTTGGCGTCCTTTGAAAAAGATTTTCAGTTTTGCCCTCAGCTGCAGTAGCCAAAATTTTGCTTTTGTTTACCCTTTTTCAACGCAAGGAACGCTCCCCGTCTCTGATTGGGCAGCAGCACTATTTGAAAAGCCCGCCATGGGCTGCAATTGGCCAGATAGTCTGCCATCAGGGTTGTGCGTTTTGAAGAGATTTTCTCGAAAGTAAAAGGATGACTTGCTTTATCTGCGGGAATGCACCGGGCTCTGGAGCCAAGAGCCATAAAGCTGACAATTAACGGTACTGTGTTCTGCAGTCGGATCCTGGGCGAAATTAACCTCTCGATGTCTATTTCTCATCCACTACAGAATGGGTATGGTAACATTAGACTTGTCTATCCTACGGAGATCTTAGGGTGAGTTGAAATGATTTATGTCAAAGTGCAACGGGAATATTAAAGGTCAGGGACGTTCCTTAAGGAGAAAAGGTTGAACAAGGAACCCAGCAATTTGGGAAAGCCGCGTTCTTCCAATGTTTAATCGATGTGCCGGAAGGAGATATGCCAGGACTCGCTAGGCCGGGGGAGTAGTTATCTGGCAGTGATTTTAGAATCCACGATTTAAAATCCCGCGATAGAAGTCAGAGAACTCAGTATTTAAGAGAAGGGCATATTTACTTAACGCATGGACTAGCTAGTAATATTAGGGAATGGAATCTCTCAAGGCATGATCGAAAGTCCTCCAATTCCCCTCTCCCCTGCATCTTTCAACAGTGCCTAAATTCTTTTTTTTGCAGTTGGAAGCATTAACATTTTCCGCTACCCTGTCATCCCCTCTCACCAGTAGATGACTGCTATTGTAAATCTTTTTTTCCCCCATTAACAGCAAAATAAGCCCCTACTACCACATCCCCCATCCAGGCTGTAACATTTCCTGTCTTTCCCTGTTGTCACTTCCCTTAAAGTTGTAGGTATAGACCCTATCTCAGACAGTCTTGTCCCTGTCACAGGCAACAGGCCTCCAGGAATTCATGCCAACAGGTCAATGGGTCTGCAAAATATACGGGTTTGTCATTCACTCCTCTAAAATGAGATTCTTTTTCCAGTCCCTGCGCCCCTGTCATTAGGTCTTGGGAGTTGGCGACAAAACCTACCGACAAGCTACCCTACTTGGTGGAGAGCAGTCCCCTAATTTCATCCTGAACTCATCAGCATCATATTCATCCCCTCTTTCTATTATTTGCTTTTTCCGAGATTTTTTTCTTCCACTGTTAAGAGATCAGAGGGATAATTAACCTTCAGAGTGGGTGAGATAAGAAGTATTGCCCTCTTCTGCCATCTTGTGGCAAGAAAACAGAAGGACCGATCCAAGGCGTCGTGTTTTCCAGATCCAACTGAAATGCTTCCTAACTTCAACTTTTTACTAACAGTGAGTTAGGATGAGTAGAGTGATCATTTCTGTCTCCCTTTAACCGCCGGATTTGTTAGTCACTTCAAGAGTCACTTGTGCGCATGTGAGAGAGGGAGAGAGGTATTGTTTTGTGCTCTGGTCAGAGCTGTGGAAATAAAAAGGAATAAAATTTAAAAAAAGAAATCAAAATATTCTGCACCCTAAAATAAATAAAAAATAATAGGGTCATGCTCACCCTAGTTCTGGTCCTCAAAGTAATAAATACTTGAATGTTTTCTGTAAATCTAAACACCTGACAGAACAATGATACCCTGGATTTTGCTAGACTGCTCTTTGAAGATGTGTCAGGACTTGTCGGGATAATGATTACCATGTGAGTTGCAATTTTTCCACCATGAACAGGCCAATGTGCACGTGGTAACCTCAGTCATTTTGCAGCTCCCCCTCCGACACACACCATTTTAAATACGTGTGTGTGTGTGTGTGTGTGTGTGTGTGTGTGTTTTCCTCAAAGTCTGACTCTTGACCTCTTTGCAGGTAGACTCTTTCCTTTCCAAATGTTTCTGTCTCTTAGTCCTGCTTTGACAGTTTCTACTGCCTAAGTCCAAACAAACATCCTATTAAAATGCTTGTATTAGTTTGCTAGCACTGCCACAACAAAATACCACACACTGGGTGTCTTAAACAACAAAAATTTATTTTCTCACAGTTCTGTAGGCTAGAAGTCCAAGGTTAAGGTGTTGGCAGGACTGGTTTCCCTCCTTGGCTTGCAGCTGACTGTCTTGCTGTGTCCTCACATACTCTTTTTTCTGTGTGTCTGCACCCCTGGAGTCTTTTCTTATAAAGATACCAGGGCTTTCGGATGAGGACCCTACCCTTATGATCTCATTTAACCTTAATTACCTCTTTAAAGGCCCTATCTCCAAATATAGTTACTTTGAGGTTAGGGCTCAAAACAAAGGAATTTTGAGGGAACACAATTGAGTCCATAACAGCATTTAGGCCATTTTTTCCATGCTTTGATCCCAACTTTCTATTCCAAATTGTCTTTCATAAACTGTTTACATTTAGCTTTAACTGCAGCTAAAGAGACAGTTGTGATATTCCCTAAACCAGAGGTTAGAAGTCAAATGCTCATGGGGGCCTAGCAGATAAAAGCAAAACTGGCTACAAGGTGCTTTTTGCTATTTTTCTTGAAGTACAAAGACTTCTGACACTGTATTTCACCTTCCCAGTTTTAGTAGCATATTTCACTGTTCTCTTAATACTACCCTACGACAACCACAGCACAAGGATGTTGATAAACGCCAACTAACACTTGGAAACTAAGGGGACCAGTGGGAACTGCAGAAAACTGAAGGCTACAGAGCCTATGCACTATGATTTCACTTGACTGTTGCCTCATGGGGCTGCAGGCTCAGTGTCAGTGAGTCTTTCAATTTTTTCAAGAGGATTTGCATTTTAATAAGGAATACTTCAAATTTTCAAAACTGGCAATTGTCAACAAAAAAATTAATCGGTCGATCTAAGAAAGAAATGGAAAATTTTATTCAAGCCAAATTGAGGCTGATAACCCAGGAACAGTCTCTCAGAAAGTTCTGAGAACTGTTCCACTCGTTAAAGATCAAAGCACAGTTAAGTTTTTGAGACTGAGACCTGTACATACAATGATGTGTTATTGACAGTTTACACAATCCAGATCTATGCATACAAATCAAGTAGTGGGTCAGGGCCATCATGGCCCCTTATGAGATTACGACATTACGATGGAAGGTTATCTCCTAAGGAGTAGTGACCCTTGATGAGATTAATAAGGAATGTTATCTCCTAGGGAGATCTGGTTAATACAGATGCACAACACACACTAAAGGGGAGGGAGGAGGCCCAAATAGGCAAAGAAAAATTTTATGTTTAAAATTTTCTTGTCTTGCCATAAAATATGAATTTTATTTCATCACAACTAATAAAAAATGTATAACACTGTGGACTAAACAAAAAATACCTGAAAGCTTCATGAAAACCTTAATCCCACAGCTGGAGAACTCTGGACATTAACAGAGATTTCTGTGTCCATGTCAAGCTGTCCAGTATACTCTCCATACCACCAAAACCCAGATCAAATGCCTGGATCTCCCCATCCTCCTAAATCCTCAACTGAAAAGAATCTGTTTCTCACTTGGCAGCTCTAGACAGAGCAGAGGGTCACACACACAGCAGGCATTCAACAGCTTTTTTTTTTTTTTTTGGCAATTTAAGTAAATGGATACAAAAGTGAACTAAACAAATAATAAAAAAAATTTAAACTCCCTACCAACAATGAGGTATAAGTGGTGAAAGTTGTTTGGAATAGTTTGTTGTAGATTAAATAGTTAATAAATAAACTCATTCTTTTCTAATTATGTCATATTTGTCTTACTGTGATGTATTCTCCTCTACCTACTTTTCTTTGGTCCTTTCAAATTTTTCTCCTTTTTTTTTTTTTTTTTTTTTTTTTTTTTTTTAGTAACTGTTCTTCTTTCTCCTGTCTTACAATGAGTAAAATGAAAGGGGACGGTAGAGGCAGTACGGATCTTAGCGGAAGCTCCACCTCTTCCCTTCCTGGTTCCACTGCCTTCTGCAAATGGCCCACCCTTGTTCCCTGAACCCAGCTTGCCCCTCTCTCTCCTTTAGCTCCTTGTTTCCTCTATTTACATGAGGCACAGACTCAAATTCTGTTGAAATCAGCTCTCTAGTGAATCACTGATTTCTTTTAATATTTTTTTACTTTATCTCCACGCATATGGGAGAAGTAGGAAAAACCAATTGTCTTCTTCTGATTAACAAATATCACAAAGATAAAGATCTTGAGGAAAAAAGGAGCTGCCAATTAGCAGCTTATTACTAGGGCAAGACGTATTCTTTGAGAAAGACAATCACTTACAGACTTTTACAATTTAAATGTTACTTCGTAGTAACATGGGTCATAGTGACAATCTCTGAGGTCAATGTCTTTGAACATCATCAGAAATAGCCATTTTACGAAGCCCTACAGGATGTGTTCCTCTCTCCAGCACTAAAAAGTGTCTGTGTTTTCAAGGCTAGATCCTGGAATTCCACTGGTCAGTAGAGCGATAAAAGCAGGCCTGAGAATGAAAACTTGGCATTGGAGAAGTAAAAGGGGAAAGGAGGATTATTAAGAGAAGGTGTATGAGTTGTCAGAGTAAGTTACCAAACTTGGAAGTGTGTGAATGGGAGCTGTGGACCAAAAATGTCACCTGTCACATCAGTAAACAAAGGATTTTACTGCAGCCTTCAAGCCATCAGCCACTGCCACGCACTGCCTGTGCACCCTGAGGGGCTTCAGGATGGAGAAAAGCAGGATACTGGCCCTAGGTAGTTAAGATACATATCAAAGGAATGATTTCAATGAGCCCAGACTCTTGCATCTTCCCACACATAAAAAAGCACTAAATTCATTAACTTGTGATGTCTGGTTTTCTTTAATTAGCAGTAATATTTTGATGTTAGACCACCCGGTGTTTTTGTTTGTTTGAACTCCTATATATCTTGACTCCTCCCTTACCTCTTCACAGCAGTCCCTCAAAGCTATCTGAGAGGCTGCATCCTGGGCTTAAGTCCTCAGCAGGTCCACGGAATAAAACATAATTCTCAACTTTTAGGTTGTGCATTTTTTTTCAGTCGACAGCTCGCAGGGAGTCCTTTCAGTGGTGCCCCGTGGGGTGGCGCCAGGTGGCTGAGCCTCCAGGATGATATGATCTATGGAGGTGTGCATCTTTGATTGCCTTTGAATGATTAGGCTATTTTACAACTCAGAGATAGAATGTAAGTTGTAGATAATTAATAAAATGCAAATGATTCCAGGTGATGGGTGTGGACAGGAAGGAGGGGGACAAAGGTAAACTGGTCTGAGTCCCATTTTCTTCCTCCAAACCTTATTGAATAGACACTCAACTCTCAGCCAGCCGATTATTGCCCCACACAAGCAGTTTCTAGGCCTCTCTAGGAAATTCTGAGATTTGGAAATCTCTATAGTCCAAAGCTATGAAGTGAAGACTATAATTGAAGAATAACACTTTGCGGAATCAGAAGGCTTGGGTTTTATCCACCACCCAGCCCTGCTGTCACTGCTACCACACTCTGTGTAACTTACTGGACGGTCTCATCTTCCTGGTCTGTTCCTGAACTAAAAGTGATCTCTGAAGTCTCTCTTCCAGCAGAAATAATCTGTTTCTAAAAATAAATCTCCTTCTTGCCGGTCACTTGAAGCTACTGCTAACAAATGTAACAGATGACAAACTTTGTTTCAATCTTGCAAAATGCTTTTTGTGGGAGCTGTGCTATACACAGAGAGTGTGCTTGGAGGCCCCACGATAAAATGACTATTGTGAGATAAAATTCACGTTTTATGGCAAGACAAGAGAACTTTAAACATAAAAAATTTTCTCTGCCTTTTGGGCTCCTCTCCCCGCCCCCCCGCCCCCCACCTCCCTCCCCCCCGCCCCCCACCTCCCTCCCCCCCGCCCCCCACCTCCCTCCTCCTCCCCGTCCCCCTCCCCATCCCCCCTCCACTGTGCATTATGTGTCTGCATGATTCATCGACCAAACCACTCCCATCAGCAGAAATACTGGCCTCAACCGTAAAGAACAACATTCTCCTATCACCAACAAGACAACTCCTTAAAAGAAAACCTTCCTTCTTGATCTTGTAAGGAGCCATGATGACCCACAACTTTGTACTTGAAGATCTGAATTGTGTAAACTGTAAATAATACGTCGTTTGATGTACAGCCCTCTGTCTCAAAAAACTTATATAACTGTGTTTTGACTTGTAATGGGCGGAACAGTTCTTGGAGCTTTCTGAGAGGCTGTTCCCTGGTTATAATTCTCAATTTGGCTTGAATAAAATTTTCCATTTCTTTCTCAGATCGTCGGCTGATTAATTTTTCGTTGACACTATCATAACAGAGCTCTTCTCTTCATTTTTATGCATGTCAATAAGAAATTCTAGGTAAGCATGAATTTGCCACTGTGAGAAGATGCTCAATCTATGGTTACAATATCCAAGAACGGACTGAAAATTTATTTCTTAAATAGAACCCAGAAGAAAATAGTGAATAATATTTCATCTTTCTGGGCAATTTTTTCCTTTTGATTAATCACATGTTCCTCTGGTGATCTGTGAGATTAGAAAGCTTGTTACTGAAACACCTCAGATGGAAATTGTGTCTGCCATGGGCATCCATGTGAGCAAGACTGAAAATGAAATGAGATCTCCCCTGGTACCTAAAGTGATGCTTTACTGTGATAGGACTTTCATGTGGAAAAAAACTTAAATACAAAAAAAAAAAAAAATTTTAATACGATTGATAAAAGAACTTTAATGACAGGATTTCTAAAACCTCTATTGCCAGGTTCACAAAGATGTTGCCTTCACTTTAGAACCACCTGAAAATCAAATATGGCCCTTTGGCCTCTCAGTCCAGACATTTATGTAGACATTAGGTATACTCATGTTTAGTTATAGATTATTACATAGAAATAGACTTACTGTCAATGGTATCATAAAGGAAAGCCTTTTATGTGGGCACTTTGTCAATACTTTTGAAAATAAGCATTGTGTTATTTAAATGAAAACTTTAATATGAGTTGTTCTCAGGCTCTTTGCAAATAAAAATTATTCATTAAAAAAAAAAAAAAAAAGGAATGGGAGATATGCACATCAAATTCATGGTAGAGTTGCCCTGAGAAAGGAGATATTAGGACTGGGTTTGCAGCTGAAGAGTACTTCAATTTTATGTTGTTGTTGTTTTCCTTAAATATAAAAGAAATTTGTAGTTTATATACTATAATGTTAAATAGTAGATAGATTCTGTGTGGTAATTTTTGTACTCTTTTGTAATTTTTTAGAAGGTAAAAGAAGAAGGTGAAGAATAACGAAGAATAGTCGTGTTTGGTGTATTAGAAATCGTAGCTTTTAACGTATTTAACAAACGAGCAACGCCCAAGATGTGACAGGCCATGTTGTAGATACTACAGGAACCACAGGGGGACTAAATACTGAATGAATAAATAAAATATACTATATATTACATAGTGATAAGTGCTAAGGAGGAAAACAGAGCAGGGGGGAGAGATTGCTGAGAACTGTCATTTTAAATAAACCGCAACTCCCTTTAACCAAATCTCTGAAACTGAAATCAGCTATATATGGTTCTTTTTAACTCAAAATTTAAATTCTCGTTTACAATACAGTAGTAGGTAAAGATGGGCACCTTTCAGCGGATGGATTAATATTAATTCTCTGCTCTCTGAGATGGGGCACATGACATTAGAGACTTTCTGATTTGTGAATTATTTTCGTCTCAAAATTTTCTTGGAATAAACATCTACCCCTGAATTACCCACATTTTCATGAGGTACAGAAATAAGGAAAACAGGGTTGCTAAGACTACAGTGGTTCCCTCCCCCCCCCCCCGAAAAAACAGAAGCACCTAGCAGAGGATGGTTTCGATCCATCGACCTCTGGGTTATGGGCCCAGCACGCTTCCGCTGCGCCACTCTGCTAAACGCGAAAGTCAACGTTCGCAGGAATTCCTTTATTATATTTTTATTTAAAGGGAGCTGTTTTTGTAAGTTGGAAAAAGTTTTCTTTCCCTCAGAGCCCATTCGCTGGCTTTACTCATGCTTCAAACAGAAGAACGAATCCAGAGCAGATTGACTCCATATATTCTGAACACAGAAAATTGGATGTTTCTTTTAGGAAAACAGCCCGTCTCCAGCCAGCCTGCCCCTTCCACCTAGCAGAAGTGACTCTGGGTCTTATGGTCACAAAACATATGAGTAGGTCAAAATTCGAATGTAGAAAGTATCCGATTTCAAAACCAGAGCATTTTCAAAATTGGAAGGATTTTCTGAGAAACAAAAGTCCCGTTGCATTGGCCGGGAATCGAACCCGGGTCTCCCGCGTGGCAGGCGAGAATTCTACCACTGAACCACCAATGCCCACGCGTCAACTTTCTGCACACTTTCCACATGACTTTTGCCTGTTATTTTTATCGCTACATCGAAACAATCCGAATTTTCTTTCCGAAAAAAACGTTTAGTTTTTTGCTCTTACTGACTAGAACCTTGTAATGTTCCTTCTTTTCAGGAAACCGTCCCTTCCACTGCAAGCTCAGAGCGTCCCCCTGCGACACCGGAGGCTGGCCCGGGTGTGGGCGGCCCGGTCTCGGGCGCGTCTCAGCGGCCGGTAACCGCCCCCCCACGATGTTAGCCCCTTGGACCCTGGGTCGCGGGCGCCCTCGCATGTGTAGGGGCTCCTGTGTGTGTGCGTATGTGTAGGGGATCGTGTGTGTGTGTGTGTGTGTGTGTGTGTGTGTGGAGGGGCTCCAAGTCCGGGATCGTGTGTGTGTGTGTGTGTGTGTGTGTGTGTGTGTGTGTGGAGGGGCTCCGAGTCCGGGATCGTGTGTGTGTGTGTGTGTGTGTGTGTGTGTGTGTGTGGAGGGGCTCCAAGTCCGGGCGGGTTGTGGAAGGTAAGGGAGCAAGAAGAAAAGGGAGGAGAGGATCGAGGAGGAAGAGAATCGAAGAGAGGAAGGGAAGGGCGTGGGGAGCAAAAGGAGGAAGAAGGGGAGGAACGAGAGGGACGGGGAAGGGAAAGGAGCCTAGTGCTGTTCCCCTCTGGTCACCCCAAAGGATAGGCTGTGGGAGATTTAGGACTTCTGTGGGTTTGCTTACCTTATGCTTCGGTTGCCATGGTTATGGAGGTGGCACTAGAAACTCCTTGCAGTCAAATAAAGAACAAAGATCTTATTAAAGGGTAATTTTCCCCAAAAATATACAATCATGACTCTCATACAAGTATAAAAATGAACCCCTTTGAAAAGATTTTATGTAACTCATTAATGAGGTAACTGGTGAGGTGTTACTACAATTCAAAGGAAAATTCGAAGAATGGAGGCCATTTATAGATCAGGAATATTGAAATTAAAGCGTAAATAGGGCCCAAGCTGGCCTTTACACGGTTGGGGATTGGTGAGGTGGGTGGACTAGGGAGGGAGAAAATGTCCCACCAGGAGACAATTAATTTGCATGTCTATAGACAGGAGTTATTTTCTATTGCTATCAGATATCTACAATCTACAGAATTGTAAAGTAGCTCTCATAGAATCAGAATCAGATGACACAAAAGGGTGCGCTATAATTTTCCTTTGAAGCACAAATTTCCCTGACAGTCCCTTTCTTTCTCAGGAAAATTCTGCCGACTCAGCACAGACAGAAGGGCTAAACTCACAAATTAAACACACCGTTTAAAAGCTCACCATAGCTCAAAGCCAAGGGCGCTGGTCTGCTGTTTCTGACCATCTCCCCTTAGAATCTAGGGTGGGGGATTCTTAACAGGTGGGTTCACAGATCCTTGTAAGAACTGATGAAAGATCTGGATAAACTCCTTAGAAACCCGTGCACATACACACATTTGCATTCGAGTTCAGGTTTGGGGCCTAGGATAACAGTCCGTGATCCAGTAGTTCCAGGGTCTCTGCTCTCCCTCTTTTAACCTGGAAGGTGGTCTTCATTAAGTACCATCCTCTGCATACTTCTCATTCACTCATTCCGGCCATCACCCACTTCAGGAACTGCAGCCTCTCTTTTATGAAGGCCCCACTTGGGGGCTCAGCGTAGTTTAGGGGTGGGGTGGATGGGAGCTAATGTATAACTAGGTGTAGATCAACCTACATCCCTTAAAATCATGTCCAATGCCCTACATGCCTGCCTTACCCACACCTACACACACGTTGTATGATTAGGCCACTCAAGGTGGCTGTTCTCTTGCTCTCTGTACCTACATCCCCTGCTCGACCAGTGCCTGCTTCACCTACACCCTACTCACCTGACTGACCTTCCCTCTTAATCATACATCCTAATCAGTAAATACCTATGTACTTGCCCCGGTCCCATCTAGTGACTGTTCTAATCTTTAGATCGGAACTATCTCCACTATGATAGCTTATCAAAGGAGCGGTGAGGGGCACGGACCTCTGCTGGTTTCCCTGGCAACCGATGAGCCAATCGGATGTCAATTCCCCCATAACCTGTAACCTCTCTCTTCCCCTGGGAACAAAGACTACTGGCATGTCCTGCCTGCCTTCTGCCGCTGGCGTGTCACACCAGGACCTTGCTTCAGATATGTAAATTATGGGAAGAAAATACGCAGGGAAATTAAGAGAACACAAGGGTTATTTTACTGAAGTATCTTTGTGCAGACTCATCTTGGTGCTGACTTTCCATCTTCTTCATGGCCATAAAATTCCCCTGGAGAAGGGATTTATGGCAGTCCTCATTTCTCAGAATTTTCTTTTAGTCAGAAAAGGGAAGTTCCAAGATTTCTTTCTACATCTGTTGTTACCCGAAAACTGGGTTCACCTCTCAGCGAATATAGCCAAAAGACACAACCAAACCAAAGATCAGGAGAAGGAAGGATTTACTACTTGCAGCAAGTCCGGAGAACACCAGGGCTCTTTCCCAAAGCAGTGTCTCCCAAAGCAGCAAAATTGGGGAAGTTTTAAGCTAAGAGTACATGCATATTCATGAAGGGGCTTGAACAAAGGAGAATTCAGCATAGAATTGGGGCAAAGGTCAGCAGGGTTCAAGCTTTAGTCAAAGTCACAAGGGTCATAAAGGGTCAACATCGTCATCCCTTAGGCTCCAGTTGATCTGGTGGTTGAGCACTTGGATTTAAATTCTGCAAGACAGCAGGAGAATGTGCTTCAGGCTAATCTTTATCACAGAAACAGAACTGGGAGTACTGATTTACTATCTTTGCTATTGTTACCTCTCTTGCCTGATAACAGTCCTTTGTTCCTGCATTCTTTTGTTCCCTTTAGATCATTAATTACTGAGACCTGTTCAAGGGCAAAGATCGTGACCAGGTTTAGATCCATTATGGGCCGTTTTCAGGCAAAGCAGGGTAAACCAGGGTATGGTTGTTATGCATATTTAAGTCAGTGCCTTCTCCATTGATAACAGTTTCTAGAGATTTGATTATCTTGCTATTCCTGATACAGAGAGGGAGACACCCTTGCAAATAGAGATTTCCCTTATAAATATAAATGTCTCTTACGAAAGCGGAACTTTTACTCAGTTTTCAGAGTTTCTCCTGTGTCTGCAGGTTGGTACTATTTGATAAACAAATATTTGCTAGGTCATATACATTAATATGTATAAAATAGATAACTAATAAGAACCTGCTGTATAAGAAATAAATTAATTTAATTAAAAAAAATATTTGCTAGGTCACGCAGAGACAGTGGTCTCTGATCTGTAACACCTGCCGAGTTTCCACTCCACGCCTAGCCCATATTTGTTGCAGTGTAGGGGAGCAGAATTTGCCACCCTAAAATATGTCTTTGACATATTAATTGTTTTAAGCCGGTTATTTTCTGAGAAACAGCAGACAAGGGATGTAATCGAGCAGTACCCCATGGAGCCTTCCAGGACAGGCCTTCCTCCATATCCTCTGCTTTAGTTCCTCTCTGAAGTACCTAGATAATAGCATTTGATGCACATTTCCTGGGTTGTTTCGCAGATGAAAAAAACCTCCCCCTCTCAAACAAATGGAAGATGTTAACTACTTGAGGACCATAAGCACATAGACCCAGGCCTCCTGGAGCCTAAGGACTGATAATGTTAACCCCTGTGACACCACCCTGCTGCCCCACCATCAGCCAATCAGAGAATTGTGCACAAGCTGATCACAGACCCTGCAAACCCTCCCCCCCCCCCAACTTCCTTCAGGGATCTTGGGGCTTTTTAGGGCATGAGCCACCTGTCTCCTTGCATGGCCTTGCAATAAACCTTTCTCTGCTCAAACTCCGACGTTTCAGTTTGTTTGGCCTCACTGTGCATCGGGCACACGAACTTGTGTTAACAGAGAAGGGCTCTGAATATCAAGTAGGAGCTGCCCTTTTATATGGAACATTTACATTTTTTAGGAGGGGACTTTGGATGGCTTTATGGACTTCTGTTATATCTCCTGTAACTAAGAAAAAATGTCTGGTGTGTGTAAGTGTATTTGCATGTGTCTAAAAATGTTGTTTCCTAAGGTTTTATTCTAGTCTCACAGAAATCTAAGACTCTTCACCAAGTATACACACCAGTGTCTATAAAACCGGAGACTTTAAATATTTTAAGGTTACACTATTTTAGGGGATCATAATGAACCAGGACTTGTGCAATGAATGTATTTAGGCAGTAGGAAATAAGTGTAGTTTTCTGTCAATGACATTTTATTTGAGGAAGGTCACCATAATAGTTCTTTCTAAGAGTAGTCAGACTAAAGCAACTTGGAGAGAATTAAATTATTAAAATACGTAAACTTCAAGTCTTTAACAAGGCCTGTCATTTGAGTATTCCTATTTCTTGATTAAGAAAATCCTTGCAATCAACCTCTTAAATGCTCCCTTTACGTCTTTGTTTCTAAGTGTGTATATAAGGGGGTTCAACATGGGCATGATGATTCCACAGAAGAGGGATACCATCTTTCCTCGGTCCTTGGAGGCAGGGGATGGTGGTTGCAGATACATGTAGATAGCAGTGCCATAAAAAAGTGACACCACTATTAAACAGGAGCCACATGTTCCAAATGCCTTTTGCCGACCTTCAGCTGATTGTATTCTCAACACTGCTTGTACAATAAAAGCATATGATATGAGTGTCAAGGGTATTAGAAGGAATAGCACACTGATAAAGAATAGTTCAGCCTCATTTGCTGTTGTCTCTACACATGACAACTTGAGCAGAGCAGGGACTTCACAGAAGAAGTGATCCACTTTGTGGCCACAGAGTGGCATCTGCAGCGTCAAGGTGGACTGCCATACTGAGTTGCTGAAGCCTCTAATCCAGGATGCAGCTGCCAATTGGAGGCAGCGCCTTTGGTGCATGATGACTAAGTAATGGACAGGCTGACAAATAGTTTACAAACCTATCAAAGGACATGACGGCCAGGAGGAGACATTCAGTGGAACCCAAGGCCGGGAAAATGAAAAGTTGGGCCACACAGCTGCCATATCTAATTACCTTCCTGATGCTGCATATGTTTACCAGCATTTGTGGAACTGCACTTGTGGTGTAGCAAAGGTCCAAGAGTGAGAGATTGGTAAAAAAAAAAATACATGGGGGTATGGAGTTTGAAATCCAGACGTAACACGAGAATTATTGCCGGATTGCCCAAGATGGTCAAGATATAGGAAACCAGGAACACCACAAAAAGTGGAAGCTCCAGCCACGGTCGATCTGAGAAAGCTGAGGACAAACCCTTGGGAGACACTCTCATTGAGCCTATTCATGTTAAATAGTTCAACTCTTGGTTCCCTGGAATATAAAAAGTCAGTAAGTTAACAAGCACATTTATTTACTGTCAGTTAGTTATAATCATTTTGCTAACAATTTGCATAAATTTACAGACTGATGCTATTAATAAGGTGAAAGTATGTTGACAAAAATATACATATTTACCTCTCCAAGTATTTCAAGTGTTTCTATTTTTGTAACGGTGTATTAGCAAAACAAATTTCAAAAATTTTAAAGTATACCTTCAGCTTCCACACTCACAGAATTTATTTTTTATAAAATATCAAATTTTGATTTTTTGTTATTTTGCAAATTCATTGTTCTCACCTCTTTCTACCTAGGTGCATACTATTAGATAGATACAGACACAGTTCCTGCTATTTGAATTCATTCTAATTTCTCCTTAATGCCAATGAGATTCCCTGTTTGTATGAATCAACTAAAATTTTGTAAATCTCACCCCCCCAAAAAAACATGTAGAGAGTATCTAATAAGTTATCAGACACAGTTAAGGACATATTTTCTTTTTGTTTTAGAAGCTCAGAATTCATCTAGGATTACTTAATAATATGGAACTGGAAGTCTGGCAGGCTTGGGCTCATATGCTACCTTGCCTAATTAGTCACATTACCCTGGGAATGTTTCTTATCCTCTGATCTTCAAGTTCTTCACTTGTAAAATGAAGATAATAATGCTTTTCCAAGTTGTCTTGATGTGAAGCATATATTCACATTGCTTAGTCTAGACCCTGGCCCTTAGAAACAGAGCGGTGTGGATGAAAGAGACTATAGTGATTCAAGGTCTCTGAGGCTGCTCAGAGAGGAATTACTTATGGTTTACAAAACTTTAAATTTTCTAAGGTCACCAATGAAAAATGGCTCTGCCAGTCGAAAACTCACCTTCCTTTTTCTTCCTTAGCTCCCAAACCATCAACCCCCAAAATAAGGATCATAGTAACCACCTGCTGTGAAGTGTAAATGTGATTTTCAGTGAAAATTGCTTGGCATAGTGCTTGGCACGTAGAAACACAGTTGTGTTAGTCAAAGTATGATAGTGATGTGGGAACTCTGACATGCTTTAGGCAAAAGCTGTTCAGAGCCCTATATTTCCCAGAAGTACTAATATGTCAGCTCCACCTGCTAAACATGTATTCATCCCAAAGAAATCTTAACAGGACACTCTAAATTATTTTATTATTTTATCAATAGCAGAATATAAATTTTTCATTATTATTCATATTCATTAGAATGTTAGCAATTTGTATTTTAATTTTGTTCTACTTGCTCTAGGACTATTAGTCCGCTAAAAATTGCATTGCTCTCATTTGACAAAAACTTTGAGATACACAGTCATAAGTATAAAGTGTTCAAATGTATCTTTAAATGAAAAAAGATAGCTACTGAACATTTGTATAGCATAATTCTATCAACTTAAAAAAGAATATTTTATATATACATACATAAAAGTATTAATATATAAATTTAAAATTACCTTGAAGAATACAGAACAAAGTGTTACTCCTGGGAAATGGGAACGGGGGGAGAGTAAAGCAGAATTATTTATAAATTTACCTGTTTATTGTTCTAATTTTTTTAAGTCTTTTTTCTTTTATTAAATATTAGATACAAAAAAATATTTGTGAAATATGTATAATAAATAAAAAGAATAATAAAATAAAAGCCAGTAAATCCAAACACAGTATAAGAAAGAGAACATCACCAGGATCTTTGAAGCCCAGTGAGTACCCCTCCCTCACCCTATCTTTTCTTCCGCAGAGGTAACCCCTATACAGAATTCATGTTTATCATCATCTTGCATTTCTTCACAGTTTTAACAACTCTGGCTGAAACTATCACAAGGCTGCTCTATAACACTTCAGAGAATAAGCAAGTATCTGAGCATGTCTGCTGAAGTGGAACAATGCAGGCCAGCATCGCTCTGACTCGCAGCCCCAAGAATACAGTGCTTAGTGTTGCGAATTTTAAACTTTATTTAATGGAATTGTACGATATGCACTCGTCTGCAACTCGCTTTAGGCTGCTCAACACAGTCTTTTGAGAGTGAGTCACCATATACTCCTGGTTGTAGTTCATTTATTTTCACTGCTGAACAGGATTGTGCAGGACCAATGGACCAGTCTCTATACATTTGCCTACCTTCGGGCATGTGGCTGGTTTCTGAATTTTTGCCATTATAGAATGCTGCTGTGAACATTTTGTAGCTATTCCCTGGAGCACATGTGCACAAGTGCTTCCAATGCAATCCTACGAAAGGAATGTCTGTATCTTGGAAATGTACAACTTCAGTTTTACTAGATAATGCCAGATTGTTACCCCACAGCAGTAGATGGATTTTTTGGAACATGTTTGCCAAAACTTGATTTTGTTAGACTTTAAAAAATTCTACCATTCTGACTGAGTGTAAAATAGCATCTCATCATGGCTATAATTTGGATTTTCCTGATTAATGATGGGTTGAGCATCTTTTCATATTTTTAAGAGACATGGATGTTTTTTGGTGAAGTATTCCCTCAAGTCTTTGTACATTTCTCTTTTGAATCATCTTTTTTTTTCTATTGATTTATAGTAGTTCCTTAAGTAGTTTGTATTCTAATTCTTTGTCAGTTATATATGTTGCAAATATGCTTTCCCAACTTGTGGTTTATGTCCATTTTTTACAATGAATTCTTATGGCAAAGTTCCTAGTTTTACTATGTCTACATTGTTTTTTCCTTATGATCTGCCTTTTTTAAGCTTAAGAAATTTGTTCATATCTTGCAGTCATAAAGATATTCTTCCATATGATTTTCTAAAATGTTTACAGTTTCATGTTACACATTTAAATCTTTAAAGCAACTGAAATTAATTTTTATGTATTGCATGAGGTAATACTCCAATTTCTTTCTTTTTTTTTCTCCACAGTTGTGTAATTAACTGTCTCAGGACAGATTATTGCAAAGCTTATGCTTTCTCCTTTGCTATACAGCCTATTTCTCTAGTTTAGAAGCCTGTGTGTGGACTCCCTGTTCTGCCTTGTCAGTTCACTAATGCCATATTGTTCCAATTTTTAATGAGCAGATATTACTCTTTTAACCTTTTTATTTTTTATTGCTTCCTACTCTGCGTCTCATCCTCCTCTTTGGGACTCAGAAACAAGTCGAAGAGGCCCACTTTGCAGTCAGAGAAGGGAAAGAGGGATGGGACACAGAGAGGGGACACGGAGGGGACACAGGGAGAGGGTAGGGGGTGGCGGTGACGCGGGGCCAGAGTCGGGCGGACATGCGGCTGGTTGCTGTTTTAAGCCACTAATGTTTCGAGTGACTTGTTATATAGAAAAAGCTAACCGATACATACCCTTTGGCATCTGAACACGTATGTTATAGCAGTGGGGACACACTACTATATATTGGTCATTTTTCAATGTATATACAACACCCTGGAGTACAGCATCCCAAAACTTCTAGGTGTTACCCCCAAGCTCACACATTAGCTGAGGCTTTAAGAGGCCATTCCACTGTTACATTAGGCTGAGTGCTTCGCGGGAATGGAATATATGGCAAGACAAGTGAATCCTGACCATGTGCCGTTGTCTCACCTCCTTTGCCACAAAATGGGTCCTTTTATCTCAGGCGTCATTGATAGATCAAGCATTTGTAAGCCCAAGGATGGTGTTGCTGACAGAGTGCTGAAGGCAGGGAAGATAAATCCTATATTTAGAGAGTAAGTCAACCCATGCCAGAAAAGTTTATTTGTTATTGATGTAATGTTTGATATTTGTTCTTTCAGGGCCTCTTGGGAGAGAGATGTGTTACAACCTGGAACACATCCTGGAAGGCTTCCTGGAAGCCTGTTAACAACTTCCAGATCTTTTAATTCCCTGAATCTCCTAGATAATTGTCTGCCAGGTACCTTATCCCCAGGATTGCAACTGGGAAACCCACAAGGGGGATGAAGTAACTGTTACTGAAGTTGAGGGAGCTTGTCAAGACTGGGTTCCAAGAAGCTACAAAGAAGCTGTAAATTTCAATGTAGGGAAGTCCTGTGGTTACTCCAGTTCTCACTGCGTCAGATATACCCTCCCTAAGAACCATCCCATCCCTCATCCTTGTACATCCTGGGGGAAAGGCTACATTCTCTCTTTTTTACTTTTCCCATCACCATTGAGGGAGACTTGGAAGCTAAGGTCTCTTCCCAGAAGGTTCCTGATATAAGCATCTGGTAAGTACAATGGGAAGTGAGTAGGTTTGAGAAAAAAGGAGAAAGCATGTCTTTACTTAGATAAGCAAAACAAGTTCAGTTGAGTTCTACTCAAGGTCACCAGGCATTATCTAACATATAGTAGGTGTCCAATAACCATTTATGGAATGAATGAATGGATTAATTAATCAGAGCCTGCCCGGTGAAGGTATGAAATATCCTAGACGCAATAGTGGCTTAATGAAAAGTGAGCTAGATTTCAAATCAAGAAATCTTAATTCAGATCCTGGCTCTGCTAAAACTGTGTCTATATAATGAGGATATGTGCCTTATATTATAGAGTTGTTATGAGAATTAACAAACTATGAAAACATTTACCATGGTATAGAGTACTTGATAGTGGTAAGTCTTGTCTTTACATTTTTTTTTTATCTTGGTGAAAATTTTATAATTTCTACACTGCTTTAGAATTTACTCAGCTGATTTCATGTACTTTTCATTGTTTTATCATGTTTCCAAGAGTGAAAACACTTTGTCCTATGGAAAATTGAGGGGGAGGGATAATGTCTTTACTGTTATCAGCAGTGCCACCACCCTCGTGCACTGACAAAATCAATAAATGTTTATGATTATGCATCCAAAGTATTTTCACATGGATATAACTCCTTTATGTCTCCTGTAGATTTTATTTATTTATTTATTTATTTATTTATTTATTTTTGGCTGCTTTGGGTCTTTGTTGCTGCGAACGGGCTTTCTCTGGTTGTGGCGAGCGGGGGCTACTCTTTGTTATGGCGCACGGGCTTCTCATTTAGGTGGCTTCTCTTGTTGCAGAGCATGGGCTCTAGGCGCAGGGGCTTCAGTAGTTGTGGCACACGGGCTTAGTTGCTCTGCGGCATGTGCGATCTTCCCAGACCAGGGCTCGAACCCGTGTCCCCTGCATTGGCAAGTGGATTCTCAACCACTGTGCCACCAGGGAAGCCCCATCCTACAGATTATTGAAAAGCTCATTCTGCTCCCTCCGGAGTATTTATTTCCTGGACTATTTCCTTTGTTTCTCTGTAAATGAATGTTTCAATACTCGGATTAGTTCTTTTTTTTTTTTAATTTTTATTGGACTATAGTTACTTTACAACGTTGTGTTACTTTCTGCTGTGCAGCAAAGTGAATCAGTTATACATATACATATATCCACTCTTTTTCAGATTTCCTTCCCGTTTAGGGCACCACAGAGCATTAAGTAGAGTTCCCTGTGCTATAGAGTAGGTTCTCATTAGTTATCTATTTTATACATAGTAGTGTATATATGTCCATCTCAATCTCCCAATTCACCAGATTAGTTTTTTGTTGTTGTTGTTGTTGTTGTTTTGTGTTTTTTTTTTACCAGATTAGTTTTTTAACAGAATCCTACAAACAGCTTAGGATAACAGGCTTGGGTGAATAATGAAAGAATACTAGGGGAAAAAAATGTACCTGCCATTGAAATGCCAATGGGTATGAATTAGGCCAATGGGTATGAATTTGACCCAAACTATGAACAAAAATGAAGTAACATGTGTCTTCAGAACAGAATTTAGGCAGAATCCAGAAGGTCAAGGCTGCAAAGGTGGAAGGGAAAATAAATAGGGGGAAATCCCTTTAGTTTGTCAAAGCCATTAAGAAATGAGTCTGGGGCTTCCCTGGTGGCGCAGTGGTTGAGAATCTGCCTGCCAATGCAGGGAACACGAGTTTGAGCCCTGGTCTGGGAAGATCCCATATACCGCGGAGCAACTGGGCCCGTGAGCCACAGCTACTGAGCCTGCGCGTGTGGAGCCTGTGCTCCGCAACAAGAGAGGCCACGATAGTGAGAGGCCCGCGCACCGCGATGAAGAGTGGCCCCCGCTCGCCACAACTAGAGAAAGCCCTCACACAGAAACGAAGACCCAGCACAGCCAAAAAAAAAAAAAAAAATTAATTTTAAAAAAAAGAAAAGAAAAAGAGTCTGAGTTGAAGAATATCACTATATGACTCTCTACCTTCTTCATCTACTTTATTCTTCCCTCTCTGCAGGCAGGTTTCCTCTATTATTCAGTCCACACAGCATGAAGTGGCAATAGCTCAAATTCTAAATTTTCTTATCTCCTCGGTCCAAGAACTAACCCTACTTCACCTGGCCATTCCCACCATCCCCCAAAGATCCCTGACTTTAATGGAAGAAGAGAAAAGATTACAGGGGCCATTTTCTCTTGGAGATTTCTCTTTAAGCAGACGTAAAGGATCTACACACTAGAAACAGCTACTGTCAAGGTAGAGAGGCATTCTACAATTTATGTGCAAAGTGGTGAAAGTCAATGGCACTTTGGACTCCAGAGAACTCAGGACTACGTTAGCATTAGTCACATTAGCACCTGTGAGAGCATCAGTGCCATGACATTGCATCATTTTTGTCAAAGCAGGCACTGGCAGAACAGTAGCGATGAGCAACTTAGATCAGAAAAGGAAGAAAATAGAGGGTTCCCTCCACCAGGGAGAGGGCAAAGAGCTCATGTGAGAAATTCCTGGGGACTCTAAGTAGAAATGATGGCAAATGATAAACGCCTAGATTTCTGTTGTGCCGGTGCAAGACGTGGAGGTGGGGAAAAGTACAGCAAGAAGAAACCTCCCAGAAGGGACTTTTTAATAATTTTCTTCTTTCTGCTTCTTGCAAAGCTCAGAGCCCACCCTCCCCTCCATCTATGTCCACTTGATAGTCCATGGTGAAATCTCGTAGTCTCCACAGATGTTAGAGAACACTTTTTCAGCTAACATTTTTGAATGCCCCCTATGTGGCAGGAGCAATACCGAGTGATATGATACAACTCTCACCTGTGTTTCCTGAAACTATATCAGCCCATAGGCCCAAGAGTGGTAATAAACAGCAGGCTGTTATTTTATCTACTATTACAATCCCTGCGGTCTGTGGAAAATTGCTTTAATTATTTCTGGCAATTCCCAGAAAGTTCTCACAAGAGCTCTGTGTTCTCTGGAGCCCAAAGTGCCAATGCCTCTCTCCACTTTGCCTATATGTGTGTAGAATACCTCTCTCTTCCATTCAGTTTCGTTATTCAATCATTGAAAAAATAGTCCAGGGAATTTCCTAGTGGTCCAGTGGTTAGGCCTCTGCGCTCTCACTGCTGAGGACCCAGGTTCATCCCTGATCCAGGAACTAAGATCCCACATGCCTCGTGGCACGGCCAAAAATAAATAAATAAATAAATAAATAAATAATCTTCTAAAAATTTTTTAAAAAAAGAAAAAAATAGTCCAACAGAGTTCCTCCATTTTCTTTAGTTTAGGTAACCACATTGTCATGCAGGAAAAACAGCAGAGAATAAAATTGCTATGTAATGAAAGGTTCAAACTATAACTACAATGTGAGGTAAGAAAAAAGAAGATATTGGTAAAGGCTTAAGAGGTCAAGTAAAACTTCAGGGAAAAGACAACACTTTAATCTGGGTCTTGACCACAGATGAGTTTTACAAAGGAATGATGAAAATATTCAAAATATATGAGGAAGAAGTGTAGGTAAGGAGGACCATGGTATGTATGAGTAAATGTATTGAATAAATTAATCTTAATTAAGGGTCCATATTAGGCATTGGTGAGAATGAGGGATGGATTATTTCTTCTCACCCCAATGTTTTATTCATGTTTTATGTCTATATTGTATGCATTTCCTATGATCTGTCTTTATTCCCTTGTGTAAAAAGCAGGATTTATATCTGTTGTCTATGTATATATATATATATGTATATATCTTCATGGTGGTCTACAAAAAATTACCTGGGAGGCTATTAATTATCATTTTAAATTTTTAAAATCTGTGTGGTTATTTACTCTGGGATATGTATAAAGTAGCCTATATGAGAAGTAGACCCCACCAGCAATAGAAAGCATGTGCCCTTGTGATTTTTGATTTGGAAATCATATATGATTTAACAGATTGTTTTCCGTGTCCACAATGTCCCCCAGAGCCCTACAAAGTGCATTTTTCCATATGCCATATGTCTCATATTTTAAGTCATACCATCTGAAATATCTCTTCAAAGCTGGTTTTTGAAAATGCTCAATCATTTTTATATGATGTGATACCTGAGAGAGAAATAAAGATACAAAGATAGAAATGAGATAAAGATAGAGGTTTTTTAAAAGATATCCTGCTATAAATATGTATTTATTTGTTTATTTATGAATAGAAGACCTTCTACAAATTATCCTTGTGGTTTTTATCTTCTCTGATGAGAAAGAGATCAGAAAAATTTGTTGGAGCATGTAAGGACCAATGTAAATAACACTAGGTGCAAAGACAGAAGCAACAGCAAAAATGAACCAATCAGTTCCCAATTCCCTATCTCTTGAAAGATCTTTGTATGCACCAGATATCTTAGTTGCAAAGAAGAAATCAATTCTTCTTAATTAAGCAGAAATAAAGTTTACTGAAGGAGTATTGAGTAGTTCATAAAATTGCTGGAAGGGTTGGAGAAGCAGTCTCAGAGGCTCATAACCAGACCAGAGCCAAAACAACATACATAACCCTCCTATGAGTTGACCCAAATCACTGTCATTAAACACTGGATGTTACAGCTTGATCCACTGATGCTTTATGCCATGGACACTAGATGCCTATGCTAGCCTACTGCCACTGCTGACCCAAGAACTGGCCATTTCTGCCACTGCTGTCACTACCAGAGAGATTTTTCCACTGCTTCTAGTTTTTGTATCACCTATCTTTGATCCAAGTTGCAGTGAGGCTGTATCTGATTGGTCAAATACAGACTATGTGCCCTTGCCCTAAGTACAAAAAAGGCTGAGAAAGAGAATATCTTCAATTTTTCCCTGCGCTGAACACCATGCTATGCCTCCCAGATCCCCTTTCAACACTGACGGGCTTATTCTCCCAGTTGCTGGGAGTGTTGCCAGCTGGTAGCCCTTTCTGACAGCTCTCAGTGTCAGTCCTCTCCAGTAACTGCCCTCAACTGAAAAAGACCAGCTTGGTCCAAGGTAATGACCCCTCCCTAAGGGCAAGCTACATCCAAGGGACTGGTCTCTTGAGGTGGTATAAAGACCTTACCCCTCCACCCAAATCAGGACAATTCTAAAGGACCATCTTTGTTCCATGGGAACAGTAGAGACTTTTGTTGTGACTGCATCACAGCCCAACTTCTTCTGCCCAATGCTACGGCCTTCAATCCCTCACAGGTGTTAATCTCCAAATCACTACCTATAAACTTCCTGCCTGCTAATCTGTCTTTCATAGTATGCTTCTCTTGGAAGCCAACTTGTGACACCAACTATAATGAAATAGTTAAGTAAGCATTCTCTGAATATAATTCAATATAACTAAAAATTAATGACATTCAGAAACAGAAAACATATTCCTTCATTTGAAATCTTTTTAATTCTCTCAGCTATTGATTCAAAGAGACAATATAAATATTTGAGAATATCTAAAAAATTGTGATAATCAAAACACTACACCTGATAAAGTCTGGGAACAACTACAGCAGTGTGCAAAGAAAAATTTTTAGCCATAAACATTTAAATGAAACATAGATGTACTTTAAGAATCCAGTTGAAAAGAGACAACAAAATAAATAAACTGAGGGACTGCAGCAGAAATTGAGATAAAAGCAGAAATCAGTGAATCAGAAAACAGAAAAATAAAACTTTAAAAAAAAGTCCAAGAGCTGTATATTTTAAAAACGATTAGTAAAATTGAGAAACTACTATCTAAACTAAGTAACAAAAAGAGAAGAGAGGGCTTCCCTGGTGGCACAGTGGTTAAGAATTCGCCTGCCACTGCAGGGAACATGAGTTCGAGCCCTGGTATGGAGCAACTAAGCCCATGTGCCACAACTACTGAGCCTGTGCTCTAGAGCCTGCCAGCCACAATTACTGAGCCCACGTGCCACAATTACTGAAGCCCACGCGCCTAGAGCCCGGGCTCCGCAACAAGAGAAGCCACCGCAATGAGAAGCCCACGCACGGCAACAAAAAGAGTAGCCCCCGCTCGCTGCAACTAGAAAAAGCCTGCGCAAAGCAACAAAGACCCAATGTAGCCAAAAATAAATTTAAAAAAAAGAGAGAGAGAGGAGAGAGCAAACATACAACACAAGATGATGGTAGAAGTTCCACATGAGGGAAAAATGATATTCTGATTTAAAAAAACAAAAACAATATCACTCTGGCTGCTCCATTGAGAATGGGCTGTGGGGGAGACAGGCAGAAGCAGAGGGCTCACTTTAGAGTTTACTGCGGTAATCCAAAAAGAGATGATGGTGTTACCAACCCATCTTAGGAGAAAGGATGAACACAATGATATATTCACAAATGGAATACTATACAGTAATGAAAATTAATTTTAACTCAACAATATGTGTATATCTTAACATATTGAGTGAAAAGAAGCAAATTCAGATTACCTATGAAATGATGCCTTTTAGACAAAAAACAACTAAAATTAAAAGCCTATGTTGTTTGGCCATGAGTATGTATCAAACAGAACTATCTTTTCAATAAGTAAGGGAACACAAAATACGGAGGGAGACAAGAGAAAGAGTTGTAGTAAAGGTTAGGTTATTGTCAATGTTCTAGTTCTTATAGATTTGGTAATGGATTAAAGAATGTTCACAATTTAGGGTAACGCAAAGTCTTAAGCCAGGCGTTATGATCAATGCCATTTTGCATATCTGCGGTCCACCCGGGTTGGGGGAGAAACCAAGGATTTGCGAAAAGTTTCCCATCAGTCCAAAGGTGAAGTTTGAGCCGCGTCCCTGCTGCGTGGGCTTCCAGTTCACGGGCCCATACTGAAATGGGATGAAGTCCAGGATGAGGCCCGCATGGGAGCTGTAGAGGCAAGCTTACTACTACAAAGAGAAGAAAAGACGCCTTCTCCTTCAAAGTCTGAGGACTTCAAAACCGTAGCGAAGACGCCTGGGAAATGGAGTCCCAGCTCCTGAGGAGGTCCGAAGGCTTCTGGGAAGCGCAGTCCAAAGCCGGCCCGTCTCCTTCTGCGCAGCCTCAAAAGTCTCTGTGGAAGGACGCCTTGGTGGGTATTGCAGCTCCGTCCTTCCACCGGAAGTGTCCGATCGGAACCAGCACTGTGGGAGAGGTGAGTCCGGCTCTGGGGCCTCAGATGTCCGGCCCTTTGTCCCCTTTAAACACCCAGTCCCTATCATGTTCCCTTCGGGATTGCAGCAGCCCTGTGGCGCTCTGGACCGGAACCTCAGAGGAATCCCGAGGAAAGGTGGAACTAGGTTTGGCGTTGGGAGAGCGTTCGCGCCCTCCTATTTCGGGAAAGGATAGGGGTTTCCATAGTTACCCCCGCCGCGCGTGACGTCATCGTTGAGGGCTAAGAGGGCGTGGTTTGGGGGGTGGGCCTCGGGCATTCCTGCTTGCGGAGATTATAGGGTCACTGGTAAGAGGAGAGGCCTGACCCAGTCAGGCAAGGCGAGGAAGGGTGGCATCTGTTTTGGATAGGCTGCGTTCTGCCAGAAGAAAACTGCCCCACGGTCCGGCCCTGACTTCTGCTTCTCATGGGAGGAGTAATCCGCCTTTTCGCAGGAAAAGTGGGGACAGCCCGGCATCCTCATGAAATTTACTCACGCAGTAAATATTTAGTGAGTGTTTCCTGTGTAGCGGGGAGGCCGCGAAACCAGTATTGAAACCAATATCTCGTTCAGAATGAGAGAGAAGACAGCAAATCAGGCAGTTGTAAGACTGGAAAGTGCCTCAATTTGAGAAACGCAAGGTGCTGTGAGAGCTGTGAATCCCCTGCTCTGTGACCTCTACTGGATTTCCCCTAACTGCCATCCCTCCGCCAACAAAACTCCTCCCCCCACCCCCGTCCTCCTCCTACCCCAACATACACGCCCAGAACCTACCCATTCACCAGGAACCTACTCATCCAACAGGAAGCCTGCACTTTACCAAACTTCCACCTTTCCCAACGTAACTAATTACTCCCTACTGTCTGTTCTAATGGCATTCGTTTACATATCTGCTTAGGTATTTTTGTAACTCTGCTCCAACACAATGATTGTAAAGCACTAGATGCTCAATAAATGTATATTAGCTTGAGGTTAGTAAGACATTTGAAACCCAGCTTTAGGGGATATATATCAAATCCTTGAGAACTAGATGATTTTATCTAGAGTTGTGGACTGTTTTAAGTGGATGAGAAGTGATTAAACATCTGAAGACAGAACTTTCAGCTATGTGAGGAGATATATGTTGTAGAATCAGCTGCTTAGCATGATAATTTAAGTTTAAGCTAGGAATTGTGGATTCTGTAGGCCTACTTTACTGTTCATCTTCCTACACTAAATGAGATAATGCCCATAAATATTTAGGACACTACCTGGTAAACACTTAACACGTCTAGAAAACTTAACAAGAAGTGAACTTAGGTCTCTATATCAAAAGAATGTCCCCATAAACTATGAAGGATTGAGACTGATATATATACCATAGCTCTAACCCCCCATTTTCCTCCTCTATCATTGCTAAATTTTGTTCGTACTTTCACCCCCTCAAACTCTGTTTTCCAAGGTTCAATCTGAGCCTGTGATCTTCATTTCATACTTTTGGAGAATTATCCTCAATATTTATCTTTAACTGCCCTTTCCATGGATCTTATCTAAATTTGTATTTCCATTCCTAACTCCTTTCCATTAAAATCTCTTAATATCTGTTGGAAATGTTTTTCTAAGTGGATGTCTCATCATCTAAAATACAGAATATCCAAAACACAAAGCAATTAGGAAACTCAAATTTCCTAATTTACATTTTTATCCAATAAATCAACAAATGTGGGAACTTAAGAATAAATATGAATAATGCATGGTCTTTAACCTCATGGAGCTCCAGTCAATTGATGAAAAAAAAAAAAAAAGAAAAAAAAACCAGCCAAACAACTAAAAATAATACAGGTTGATATGTGTTGTATCCACAGATGTTATGTGTTAGGAGCTGTAGGAACTCAGAGTAGAGTTGGTGAATTCCTTATCAGAGGTAGTGCAATTCTTAGTCACTCCAATTACACCCTGCAGGCTGGTCTCACTATCAATCTGCTGTTCTTTCTCACTTCCTCAACTCTTTGCTCTCCCTTCCCTTTTGCCTTTCTGGATCTTTCTCATCCTTTATTGTCCAGTTTAAGCCCCACCACCTGTAGGAAATATTTGCACACATACACACACATTCTTTCCTTACCTCAGAGCTATTAAGATATTCAGTGTCTCTACCATGCAATTTGTTTAGTACTTCGGCTTTCAACATTTATCAAACATTTTCAATGTGTGTCACATGAAACTTGTTTTGTTATTTAAATGTTTTGTATCCATGTGTGTTTTATGTCATTTCTTTCCAACTATTTTGCAAACTCCTTGCAAACTCAAATACTATTTTTTAAATTCCTTATATCTGTACATCAGAATAGAGAATATCTAGGCATACCCCATACTAACCAGGTCAGCATCTCCAGGGGCAGGGCCAAGGAATCTGTTTCTAACAAAGTTCCCACATGACAGTTAGGCAGTGAGCTCAGCTCTGAATTCAGACTTTCTTGGAAACCACTGCCATATAACTTCTAGCCCAATGCTTTGCTGTGTTAAGATTCTTAATAACGTCCATGTCTGTGCAAGAATCAATAGTCAGCTTGGTGAAATGTTGAGTAGAAGGACATGAAAGATTGGTACTTGTATTTTGCTATTGTACTCTGGGGCTTCACCTCTAAATTCCTTTATTCAGTTTTTCAGTTCAGACACCAGAATGACCATTCCAAAGTGCTGATAAGACTTGAGGAACTCATATCTAACAAAAAGACTAACAAAATACCGATAATCAAGTCTTGGTACTGGTTTATTATAATTTACTGGTGATATGATAGGCCTCAATGTCCAGGACATAGACAGAGCCATGAAACCAGAAAGGCAGAGAAGGAATTGTTGGGACAAAAGGAAACCTACCTGAGACTTTTAGGGAAGAAGCTAGTTACACTGACTGAAATTGTTAACCTCTGGCTGTCAAGAAAAGTTGCCCTATTTTATTATTTAAGAGATGTATAAGTAATCCTAGTTCCACATTCTGAATAGATAATTATAACATTCTAAGCTTGTATTTCCCACACACTTTTATGAGTATAGTAGCCTCTTTATGTTTCTATCTTTTCATATTGTGGTCCATCCTAGAAATAAACAATATATCTCCACAAACAGTATTTGTCAGGCCATTCTGCTCAGAAGCTTTTGTTGGCTCCCCAGTGCCTAAAAGATAAACTCTGAATTCATGAACTTGACATTTGAAGCTTTCTTCAATAGGGCCTTTGTCTCTATAATCTCCTTATACAAACCTACTGACATTTTGCTTTCCCACTTCTGTGTTCCTACCATTAACCAGTTGTTCAAGCTTGTAATTTCCTATTTCTTTCTCCCACATCCTAGTCAAATCCTATCCATTCATCAGAAGTTAGTTTTTTAATTAAGCTTCTCCTGACCATTGTAACCTACTGTGCTCTTTTCCATCTCCAACTTTATGAAGCACTTCTGTCATTTTTCTCTTTTGATGGTTATTTTCTTTATGACTAATAAATAATTTAATTGCATGTGACAAGTTAACATTTAATATTGCCTTATATTTATATTGTCTTATATTTAATATTTGTAATTTAAATTATCTTATTTTTAAAATAAAATTTTAAGCTGCTTTTAGGTAGAAATTATGCAACAGTTGTATTCCACAAAACAGGTATTTCAGTGCTTTTAAGTGTATAATGAAGAATAACTATTTCTATGATGTGATATTTTGTCTTCCTAGACAGTAATAACAATTTTCTTTATCCCTGAGGAGAGCTCTTTAAACTAAAAAAGGCCTTTCACAGAGCAGAAGTGGGATTCTGATCATACATTTTATCTCAAGATGACAACAGAATCAAAGAAAGCTGCAGCTCAGAACCTTCAAGAGCATGAAGGACTTCTGATAGTGAAGATTGAAGAGGAAGATTTTGTCTGGAAGCAGGACACTTGCTTACAGAGAAGTGATCCCCTCAGGCAGGAGCTCTGCCGGCAGCTGTTCAGGCAGTTCTGCTACCAGGATTCCCCAGGACCCCGCGAGGCACTGAGCCGGCTGCGAGAGCTCTGCTGTCAGTGGCTGAAGCCAGAAACCCACACCAAGGAGCAGATCCTGGAGCTACTGGTGCTAGAGCAGTTCCTGACCATCCTACCAGGGGATCTACAGGCTTGGGTGCATGAACATTACCCAGAGACTGGAGAGGAGGCAGTGACCATACTGGAAGATTTAGAGAGAGGCACTGATGAAGCAGTACTCCAGGTACAAAGGGGATGGGAGATCTAAGACCTCCAGGACGGGTGGAGTCCCACAAAGGGAGAAAACGGCCTGAGATTGATATCTAGTAAGCTTTGTAGGAACTCTTAGTTCAGTATGCAGTTATGTCTCCTTCCCTCTCTGTTTGGTACCATACTACCTTTTATAATTGAGTCAGACTTAGTTCTTCCTTCCCCAGTTTTATATTATTGAGTTGGCCAAAAAGTTTGTTCAATCCGAACGAACTTTTTGGCCACCCCAATACTACAGGAGGTTCTCTTTGGTTTTGGAAGATGTTTAATTCCAACAGGGATTCTCTCATAAACTCAAATGTACTTTGTTTTTCTCAGATTCCAGTCTGTGGACATGGACAAGAACTATTCAGGAGAAAAGTGGCACCTCCTGGACCACCACTTAGTGTCCAGTTCCAGCCAGTGAACACCAAGGTCCTTCATGGTTCTTCAGAACCCCAACTCCTACTGGACCATGGTAAGGGACAATACTGTCTGTGGTGAGCGTCCCTGAAGAACTGGGACAGTGAACCTCCCTTCTCATATTAGTCTTTGTAACTGTAGATGGTCCTTTCCTTTATTACTTAATGAGAAATAGAGAACTTTTTTCTTGTGTGTCATTGGCCAACCAGAAAAAGAGGAGAAAACTTTGTTTCTTATCCAAAATGTCTCCTTTTTTTCATGTGTTCTTTATCCATAATATTTCCAAAACATGAGATGTTTTCATGTTATGAGCAAGTTAAAGGAAAGAAAATGAATGAGTTGAGATGTCAGAGAATGAGAAAAGAAGCAAAAGGGAAAGAAACACATACACAGAAACAAAACATGTTCATAGAGAAGCACATACAATGATAGAGAAAAAGAGAGGCAAATATGTGATGATATACTCAGAAATAGAATATAATTCACAGATATGTAGAACAAGATCCATATTGTTGCCTTTTTTTAATTTTAATCTTGGTTTTACAAAACTCTTTTATGTTTTTGTAGAAAGTTGGGCATACTTGCACTGACTACCTCCATAGAATCCTCATTGCTATTCGAAAACTCATTGTTTAAAAAGTTCATGGACTCAATATCACTTTAGGTGTATATGGTCCCAAAAATAAACCCAAGAGTAAATTACAGTAATTTTTTTTAATTACCCAAATTCTGCTTTCAAGTTTTCTCTGGACACATTTCCATTCACCCCACCTAAAATTGTAAATTTTCCCACCCTAAGACCAGCACTGCCTAACCCCCTTTACTGCCTAGCTTATTCTAGACAAAGGACACCCTATAACAAAGAGGGGCTGCTTGATTCCAGCATAATATAGAGTCATGAGCACAGTATATGGTTGATGAGCTAGAAGGTAGGAATTTTGAGGACTAGATCATAGTCCTGGAAAACAGTCTGAAGAGCTCAGGTGTGTTGTAGAAGAGATTAAGGGTTTCTGAGTAGGGTGTAAGAGGATGACAGGGTTTTTGTTGTTGTTGTTGTTGTTGTTGGTGTTGTTTTATTTTTGGCTGCATTGGGTGTTTGTTGCTGCACGCGGGCTTTCTCTAGTTGCAGCGAGCTGGTGCTACTCTTCGTTGCGGTGCACAGGCTTCTCATTGCGGTGTCTTCTCGTGTTGCGGAGCGTGGGCTCTAGGTGCGTGGGCTTCAGTAGCTGTGGCACATGGGCTCAGTAGTTGTGGCTCGTGGACTCTAGAGCACAGGCTCAGTAGTTGTGGTGCACGGGCTTAGTTGCTCTGCGGCACGTGGGATCTTCCAGGACCAGGGCTGGAACCCATGTCCCCTGCATTGACAGGTGGATTCTTAACCACTGCACCACTAGGGAAGTCCCAGGATGACAGGGTTTAATGACAATTAGTCTGGTAAGGGTATTTAGGATGACTGGGAAGAAGAATAGCTCAGAGTCAGAACAACAAGGAGGCTGTTACAGTTATCTAAACAGGAAGCGGTGAGGTTCTATAGTAACAGAAATGTAAAGAAAGGGAGGTATATAGGGGACATTTAGCAGAAATGACAGAATTTGATTATCCATGAATGATGAAGAAGAAATGGAAGGGTGGATTGGATGGATAGATGGATGGAGGTTTTTCCCACCACATACATACCTCAGAGTCATTATAACTTTACTTTTCTCAATGCATCTATGTCCTCATCTGCTTTCTTTGAGATGGTGCCTCCCTTTCATCCTCTAAGCCTAACACTAGAAATATCATAGACCCAAAGCTCCTCAAGAGCCCTCTCAGTCACATTGCATGGTTCTTTCTCCTTACTTTGTTCCCCACCCCCATTCTTGCTGGTGGTGATCCTCTTCCTAATCTTTTCTGTTGTATCTGCTCATCCTCGGATGTCTGTTTCCTCTCTCTGCCAACCACTGCATAAATTACTTGCTTTTACCAATTTTTCTTTCTTTTGTATCCTCATCCATCAGTCCTCTCATTCCAAAGGCCACACATTTTTAGAGTGGCCAAATGAAGTACCAATAGGTAACCATCTTGCGTGTACCTCAAAGTTTTATTTTCTATCAGCTCAGCAAACAGGTATTTACCCCTTTATTTTTTCATCATTATTTTAGATAATGAGAGTGAAAACAGTGGATCCATGCCAAAGCTGGAAATTTATGAGAGAATGGAATCGCAGAGAATTATATCAGGAAGAATTTCAGGATTTGTAGCAGAAGGATCTGCTGAGCCTCAAGACATCTGTAAGTCTACAGGCAGGATAAAGAGACAACAGGAAAAAGAATCAGGGGAGTCTCAGAAACCATCATCTGCTCAGGATGGAGGTTTTAGTAAAATCCTCACCCACAAAAATACACTTACAGGTGAAATAATAAGCCATGATTGTTGTGAGAGAAGCCTAAATCTGAACTCAAATGAATTTTCACACCAGAAATCTTGTAAACACAGTACCTATGACCAAAGTTTCAAATGGAATTCAGATTTTATTAAGCATCAAAGAATTTATGCTGGAGAAAAAATTCACCAATATGGAAAATCTCTCAAGAGCCCAAACCTTATTAAACATGCAGCAATTTTCAGTGGAGAGAAAACCCATCAGTGTAATGAATGTGGGAAAGCTTTCAGACACAGCTCAAAGCTTATTAGGCATCAGAGAATCCACACTGGAGAGAGACCTTATGAATGTAATGAGTGTGGGAAAGGCTTTGGGGGGAGCTCAGATCTTATTAGACACCAGAGGATTCACACTGGGGAAAGACCCTTTGAATGCAAAGAATGTGGGAGAGCATTCAGCCTGAACTCACATCTTATCCTGCATCAGAGAATTCACACCAGAGAGAAACCCTATGAATGTAGTGAATGTGGGAAAACCTTCAGAGTGAGCTCACACCTTATTCGACACCTGAGAATCCACACTGGAGAGAAACCCTATGAATGCAGTGAGTGTGGGAGAGCCTTCAGTCAGAGCTCACACCTTAGTCAACATCAGAGAATTCACAAGAGGGAAAACCTATTAATGTAAAGAACTTAAATTCATAAGGAAATAGCAAAACGTGAAAAACATTGAATAAAAAATAAATACTTGGTGAGATGAATGACTGTAAGACCAGTGTCTCTTTATTCTCTCTCTCATTCTCAGTTTTCTGTTCTGCATATGATCTTCACCTGTATGTGTCTGCTTTCTGTGAGACGGTGTTCTCCCTCTCATTCTCATTTTTCTGTTCTGCATATAATCTTCACCTCTATGTGTCTGCTTTCTGTGAGACAGTGGATGTACCTCTTCTGTTGACCACTAAAATCAAACCAAAATAGCAGAATTTGGGGGAGGCTAATAAATGGGTTAGTCTATGGCAATGAAAATAGAAAAAGAGGATGCTCTTGGGAAATAACCATGATTACAGTGTGGGGGGAAGAAGATTCAGGTAAAGAGACTGATCATCAACTCTAGTTAATGATTCTCCACAGGAGGAGGTAGGCTAAGCCCAGGAGTGGAATAGCTTGAGCAAGGTACTGCAGAACAGTTCTTTTGGAAGATTCCTTTAAAGAATGAAGACATAGCACAACTAAATTAGACAGTCGTGTCAAACAAGAGGACATATACAGTGGTGGCATTCCAATATGTAAGCCAAAATCTGTGTCCAGAGGTCATGCCAGGAAGTGAACAACCGGAAGAGCATTTAAAGCAAGAGGCCATAATCCAGAGATTCAAATAAGACAGGAGGAGAATAGAAGCAAATTAGGCAAGAGCTAGGGTTAGAGGTAAGGAAAGGTGTTCAAATTGAACTAAACCTTAGAATTTGGAGGAGATACACAGTAGTATAACTGGGATTTTACTGCCACGTATGCTGTGGGGTTTTTGGCACCTTCCTGGGGTAGGTGGATAGAGAGTGTAGTTCTGGGGAGCTCTCTTGACAGAAATAGGGTTCTCTGGCTACTGACAATTGTGGAAGAGGGCTGAAGGAATTTGTACTAAAAATATAGGTCCTGAAACTTTATTTCATTGCTGCTGGCTGCTATTCTCTCCAGAAAAGACCTAGAGGAGAGTGTAGAAAGGGTAGGTATCTGAGAGAAGAGTGGAGAGGAATCTGCAACAAGTTGGAACTCTACCAATGATTTCAGTATATAAAGGTGAATCCTGCTCTACTTGTTTTACCTTTTAGATGAAGCACATTTGAACTAATACGAGAAATAAAAACATATTTAAGGCCTAAATATTCTATAGTATATAATGCTTTTATATGAAAACTCTCTGGCTAGAAACAGAACTTCCATATGAGAAGTATAATCTAATGAACAAAATTTTCCACTAAGAGGCTTTATAAAAAAAGTCTTAGCATTTATTTTTCAATGCCCTTGAACTAGAAATGTCCTGATAGTATCTAAATAACCCAATATTTGTTTTAAGGTAATGTTGAACCCATAGTTTCTTTTTACAGGCGCTGTGCTGATAAAACCTGTCTCATGATTGTACAAGTGCTGTTATTTTTACCATTTTATTTTATTTTATTTCCCATTTTATAGTTGAGAAAACTGAGCTGTAAAGTGTCTGGCACAAGAACACATAGTAAATGGTAGAAACGGGATATAAACACACATACTATTCCAGTGCCCTAGTTCTTAACCTTAACCTTGACTATGTCACTGACAGTATGACAACGGGATATAAAATTAGAGAAGACAGTACTGGGGAATTCCCTGGTGGCCCAGTGGTTAGGACTTGGCGCTTTCACTGCGGGGGGGCCGGGATTCAATCCCTGGTCCGGGAACCAAGATCCCGCAAGGCGCGCGGCACAGCAACACAATTTTAAAGTTAGGGGCAAGGGGTTTGTATATCACCCTTTTAGAACACTAATTGACCATACGTTTCAAAATCAAGGCGGCAGCAGGGACCTGGTAGGCTAGGCGGCGACTTTGCCCTGGAGGCCCCGAGAGACTACCACGAAGACTACCACCCGCCTGGTTAGCAGGCATTCGGGCTTGTGTGGCCCGGGGGCTGTTGCCCAGGGTTTAACTTCCCTCAGGGCTGCTGTTGAGATTCAGGAACAGGATTCCAGAGGTGAAGGCGGCAGCTACAGGAAGGGGCTGCGACTTAGATCGCCCCCCCTCACACCACACCACACACATGCACACCCACACACCTGTCTGTTTATGTTGCTAGTGAACGTCTGCACACCATTTGATCATTTACTAATCATGATCAGAAGTCTTATCTGTAGATTTATTTCTAGTGGAAAACACCAGCGTGCTCGGTTTGGTAGTTTTGATTTCATCCCTTTGTGGCCAAGCTTCACATTGTTTCCAAATTATAAATTGTATTGTTTGTCTTGCCAAGTTTGTGCTTTCTGTCACATGTGACAAAATTCACCAGCATTGTCAGTTTTCCTTTTGAATTAATATTTTAGTGGTTCATTCAATGAGTTTCAAGATGACTAGACTTCTTTAACCTCAGTTAAAGATTTCAGTAACCTTTGGCATTTCTCTACGTTAGTAATGATTTATTTTGCCTTAGGAATGACCCCGACAAATCAGCCCCAAGGACAATCCCCTTGAAGCAGAGACTGCCATATACCCCCAACCCCTGGAGTAAGAGTTTACTCAAACTGTCATAGGCCATATTGGCTGCAGCCTTGGCTATTAAATATCAAAGGGAACAGAACAGTCTCCTGACAGTAAAAGAGGAGGACAACACGACTGTGGGAGCAAGGTTGCAAAGCTTCAGTCTCTATTCACCCTGACTAGATATATTAGTCTCCGTGTTTCTACTTCCTCTTGAGGATGGAATAAGACTGTGCACATTCTTTGTCTATTGTACGCCCTGAGAACTGTTCCCTAAGATGTCTTTCTAAGGTATTAACTCTGGTTCATTCATTGAGTCTTTCACACCCCAACCATATCTTGTTTCCAGGCTGTAGCCAGTGCCTGTGGAATGGGAGTGCATTCCGAATTTCCTCATCAAGAGACACAGGAGCCACCAACTATTCCTTTCCAGACTATGAAAAAGACAGCTTAAATGGGAATATCCAGAATTCCAGGCCATTCATGAGCAAGGTGAACATCAGAATCCATCTTGAGAAGAAGGGAGTGGTTGAAAGTTCTGCCAGTTATCCAGATTGAACAGCATCAGGAACACTTTAGACATAAGAAACACCATGCTGAATCAGACTGAACATCCATCCTCTCAAGTATTGCATTCCAGCTTGGGTTGCATCAACAAAGGACATGATGCAGAATAACACAGTGCTGTCCTCCCTGTTATCAGCATCAGCAGGAAGCTATGCACCAGCTTTCCTAACTTCATTTAAAAACCTATTCCTGACTGATCTCATAAAATAAAAATTATCTTTATTTAAACCTATTTGTATTTTCATCATGTGTAATTTCATAGTCTAACCTCTACTGTACATTTAGTGCTTGCTCTGTAAAGTAAACTTACTCTTTTGTCTTAAAATTTTTGTACCCTCTTTCCTATTCCCTTATAATAGAAGCCAGATCATCTACCTGATCCTTCAGACTCACCTAAGCCTTGTTTGTTTGGGTTTTTTCCTTTAGTCCCTGTAGTCTTAAAGGGTCAGAAATGATTCTAAAATATCTCCTAGATCTGTCCTCTTCAGTATTACCTCCTCAACTGAAGAAGGGCCCTTCTTCAATTTACCAGTTACCTGGAAGTCCTGCCATTTACAACAATATGGATGGACCTTGAGGGCATTATGCTAAGCGAGGTATATCAGACAGAGAAAGAAAAACACTGCATGATATCATTTATAATTGGAATCTAAAAAAACTGAACTCATAGAAACAGAGTAGAATGGTTGTTACCAGGGGCTGCAGGTGGGGGAACTGGGGAGATGTTTGTCAGAGGGTACAAACTTGTAGTTAGAAGGTGAATAAGTTCTAGGGATCTAATGCACAGCATTGTGATTATAGTTAGCAATACTGTATTATATACCTGAAAGTTGCTAAGAGGCTAGATCTTAAATGTGCTCATCACAAAAAAAGATGAGATAATCATGTGAAGTGATGGAGGTATTAGCTAACACTAAGGTAGTAATCACATTGCAATATATGTGTATCAAATCCTAATGTATACCTTAAACTCACACAATGTTGTCAATTATATCTGAATTTTTTAAAAAGACAAACACAAAAGTATTTTTTAAATGTCAGTATCTTGAAATGGATTCATTCTGACATGAAACATGTTTTCCCAAATCCCACTATTCATATGTCATGATTATTAGCTTTTAGATTAATAATAAATAAATGAAATTTTATTTTATTTATTTTTTGGCTGTGCCATGCAGCTTGTGGGATCTTAGTTCCCCTACCAGGGATCAAACCCAAGCCCACTGCAGTGAAAGCGCTGAGTCCTAACCACTGGACTGCCAGGGAATTCCCATAAATGAAATTTTAAATTCATGCTATACCAAAAAATGGGATTTAAAAATGACTCTTCCTTTATTCTTTTCATTTTAAACCAAAATTTCTCAGTCTCAAACGTAACTTCTTCTTATAGACCCAAGTTTTGTTTTGTTTCCTGAAATTTAAAAAAGTCTTAAAATATTAGAGCCCATCTTTCCCATCTGAAGGCACTGCTCTTCCATATTTTTTAAAGAACGAATATTTGGTTGGAAAGACAGCAACGTTTATGTCTTCTGAATGTGAAATTTTTATAAAAGCATCATAACAAATGCTCTGCAATATATACCTTAGGAAAAAATTTTGGTTTATATTCTGGAAACACAATTGTAACCTGTTTCTTAAGTGATATTTGTAAGGTTTTTTTTTTTTTTAATATTTATTTATTTATTTATTTGGATGTGCCGGGTCTTAGTTGCGGCCCGCGGGGTCTTTAGTTGTGGCATGTGGGATCTGGTTCCCTGACCAGGGATGGAACCCGGGCCCCCTGCACTGGGAGCACAGAGTCTTAACCACTGGACCACTAGGGAGGTCCCTGTAAGCTTTTAATATGTATTTTATTTTTGTTTATTTCTTTATTTAATATGTCATACTTTTTCTGTTCGTCCATTTTGCTTTGGCAGAGCCAATACTCACCTCTACTACAACATTCTTAGACCAGCACAGGAATGCCTGTATTCAAGATGCCTTTCACATGATACCTTCTTTTATCCTCATAATATCCTTACTCACCACAATTACAAGGGTTTTTTCTCCAGTATGGTTTCTCCTGTGCTTGATAAGATTTGAATTCCAGCTGAAATTTTTCCCACATTTATCACCTGTTTGTTTGAAGGTTTCTCCACAGTTGCCTCCCTTGTAAGGTTCCCCACTGAGTCTGCTGGATGTGTAGTGCTAGCTTCAAATATGTGTGACTTATGCAGTCACACAATGCCTTAGCACTCACAAGTGTCCTGCTTTCAGAAGGTCAAGAGCTTGGTTTAATGCCCTGTTGTCACAGTCTTGAAATTCTTAACTTTATCGTTCAAACTGTGTTTTGTAAGTGAAGTAAAGTAGGACAATAGAGCATGTGCCTGAGCAGAGGATATGCCCCCATTCACGTGTAGCATTTGTAATCCCTCATGAGCACAAAATTCCAGTGGACCCACAATTCATGAAGAGTTCAGCAAGATGCAAAGTGAGTATGAAGTGGAGCAGAATAGGCTACCCAAAAATGTGCCACTTTGTAATGTGGATTATTTTGAGTTGAAAACTATCAAGACCCAGCAGATTCAGGAAAACTTTTACCTCTCCCTTAACTACCGGAAATAATTTAGACTGGGGACCTGTGCTGGAAAACGAGCTATTAACAGAGATAACTTTTTTCATCTAAAAGACCTATCTGCATGGCAGGGCAAACATCTAATTACCAAACATCTGCTCTTCTTATCATCCTGTTAATTACCCTCCTCCCCTTTGAAGCCCCAGACCCCTATCCCATTCATCAGCTCAGGATGGCATGTAAGCCTCTCTTATCTTCAGGGCTCCTAGACATAAAAAATTAAATTTGTTTTTCTTCTGATAATCTGTTTTATGTCAATTTAATTATAAGACCAACCAAAGAACCTAGAAAGGTAGAAGGAAAATTTTTCTTCCCCAACACCTGCTTCCCACTCCACTTACCAACTTAAAAAGCCTACAGAGTAGAAGCGTTCTTTACAAGCTACAGACCATCAGTTGTTAAATTTTTCCAGAAGACTCTATTCTCTACCTGGGGTTCTAATTTTCTTAAAGAAAACTTTTACGGTGTCCGAGCCCTGCAGCAGTCTCACTTGTTCATGTCAATACACACGATAAGCCTGGAAATTGTCATTTTAACTTGAGCAGTGGTGGTCTCTCTCACTGCGGCCACGCTGCAGGGATCCCAGGACAGGTCTTGGTCACACATGCGTGGGGTGCATCCTGTCCCTGGGCTGTGCAAACTTGGGCAGGTCACTTAAGCTTTTTGCGTGTTTCCGGTTTGTAAGTAGAACACACAGCACCGCACCCATCAAAGCGTGCCTTAAGCCTCCTCCTTTCCCTTCCTCTCCTTGTGGGTCATTTATGATCCAGACGGAGCGACTGTACTGATGGGAACACTGCGGACACATGCTGGTTGCGCGATGTGCCTGCCTGGTAAATACATTCAGGTTGACGGAGGTCGGGACGGAGTGAGGGATGCTGTCCAGGGAGGCAGGGATGGGGAGAGGACTCGGGGTCGGGGAACTGGAATTAGAGAAGTGATGCTCGGAGGGCAAGCGCGCCTAGGAAGGTCCTCGCCCGCTGCCCCGCGCGGGGGAGGGCGGGGGGACTCAACGACGCGGAGCTGGCGCTCGGACCCTCTTTTTAAGATGAGGCGAGTTACAAATCAAAACCCCATAGGCCTAGGCGTCCTGATGTGCAGACCTCGCTGCAGGCACGGGGCGCTCGGCCAAGCCAAACGGCTCGCACCTTTCCGAAGCCGCCGGAAGCGCAGGCGCAGGGCTGGGCCGGGTTCGCGGACGCACTTCCGCCGCCGGCAGGTCTGGGGCTCCGAGGGGCTGGGTAGGTCCGGGGCACCGCCTTCCCCGGGCGCTGGTAAGACTGGCGGGAAGACGGCCCCGCGTCGGGGCCTGGGACCCCCAGGTCGGCTGGGCGCGGGCGGGGAGGAGCCACCTCCTTGCTCAGTCGGCGCTGGAAGTGCCCGCGGAGACCCCGCAGCAGCCGGCCGAGCTGGCGGCCGGCGCCGCAGAACGTTTCTAAGTCTCGCACTCCTGGGTTACTGGTGCTAACACGAGTAGTTCTATGCTGACCACCCGTTTGTCCAACGTGGCCGCCTACTGCCGGAAGCCTTTTGTGGTCTGCCAGGTCCTTGTGGCTTGAAGGACACAGACAGCCAACACCTCCTGAGCCTTGCGCTCGTGGTTGGTCACAATGATGTGCCAGTGCGGTAAATGAGAACGGGGTTTGTAGTCTAGCCTGTTAACTCACTAACTATATTGTCTTGCTCTTTCGAAGATCCAAACTAGTGGAAGACATGTATAAGTGGCTCCATGTCCTTTATCTTGAATGATTCCTAAAACAATCTTTCTCCAAGCCCAGTCTAGAATCCCCTAAATTAATCTTTAGGGCCGGGAAGGTGAAGGTGTTTTGGAAAGTTGCCCATTGAGTAACAGATGCTAGGCGCAGAGAAGGCACTAGAGGGCCTCCTTGCATCGTCCTATATTCTGTGCCCGGAAACCTAGAAGTGTACCTGAGCTCCAGACGTGATCCCTGGAGCCAGCACCTGGATGACCAATTCACAGTGGTAACTGCATCCCTCTAACTGAGGTCTTACTAAGTGCCAGGCACTGAATTTAACTGATTCTCAAAATAACCCTATGTAATAAGGTCTGCCGTTTAGTTAATCGCACTGTAACATTATTTTCCTGGTTTTGTAATTGTGCTGTGGTTATGTAAGATGTTAACATTAGGGGAAGCTGGGTGAAGGTTATGGGGATTGTTCTGTACCTTTTTTTCTGGCAATTTTCTATAAGTTTAAAATTATTTAAAAATAAAACGTTTAAAAACCTCTACGATATTTTTGCAGAGGGGAAAACAGAAGTTTACAGATGTTAAGCCACCACACATAAGAAAAGAGGATTCAAGCCCAGGTCTTTTGGAATCCACAGCCCGCGCCCTTAACCACTGCCTGCCATGCTAATTAGTTGGTAATCCACATTTCCGCAAACCCATAGGCCCTGCTTAAGTCTGTTGCTACATGGAAAAGTGAAATCACATACCCCCACACAGCCTACTACCTACACTAACATAATTTGACTGTTCAACTGTCTTCCCTAAATGTAACTCCACTATTCCACTTCTTTAGCAACATACCTTTACTATTCCAGGAAATTCTTGCCCTAGAAAGTAAAAGTTGCCGATAATTATATGTGTTTCAAGAACTTGCCCCTCAATCCATTTATGTGAACATCAAACTCTTCAACTTTCAATGGATAGGATCTAGACTTTTTGTAACCGGCAACTCAAATTCTGCACCTTGCTGTGCCCATCAATCCTAAACTATTGTATCATGATCCTTGCCCAATCCTTATCCTGCTTTGAAAGATCTGCCTTAAGCCCCCAAAACCTCATAAATACCCTGTCTTTGCCTTCCTCCCTGGGAGACACCACTAAGACTCTGTCAAGTAGTGCTCTCTAAGAACAAACTTGGGTTGGCCTTATCAACTGATTGTTTTGGTGTTATTTGGAGGAAGTAAGCATCCAGCAATATTCCCAGTATTGTCAAAAATGCAGTCTCCTGACAAACTTCCCTTCTCCTACTTGGAAAAAGGTTTGAATTGCCTTAAACTTTTATTTTTTTTTTAGTTTTCTTTATTGAATTCTCTTTAATTTGGGATTGAGCCTCCTGTTTCTTCTAAAACAGAAAGATTAGACTTAGTGTGTGAGCTCAAATATTGAATCAGCCTGCATATACGTATGTTTTTAACTATGGTTTCTGTAACCTTAGGAGTGTGCCCTAAAGGATAACACGTATCAGCAATCCTCCTCTTGGCCCATTGGAGTGGGAATGGCTGCTGTTTTCCTTCCAGATGTTCCTGAAGAGCCAAAAGAGCTCTTTGAAGTAACTAATAAAAAAGGGCCTGCTGTGGGTCAGAGATCTGGCACAAAAGGGAGCAGCCAAAACAACCAGGAGTTATTCTGCCAGTGCTTCCAACATTTCTGCTACAAGGAGACTCCCGGGCCCCATGAGGCCTTGAACCAGCTCTGGGTGTTCTGCTGTGAGTGGTTAAGGCCTGAGATACACACCAAGGAGCAGATGTTGGACTTGCTGGTGCTGGAGCAGTTCCTGACCATCCTGCCTGAGGAGCTCCAGGACTGGGCACAGGAGCATCAACCAGAGAGTGGGGAGGAGGCGGTAGCTCTGCTGGAAGATCTGGAGAGGGATCTGGATGAATCAGGCCAACAGGTAGGAAAGGGCCCTATGCTCAGCGGAGGGATAGTTGGGAGTGAGCATCCAAGCTGGTCCTTTGTGGGGTCTCTGGGTATCATTTACTCTGTGGGCCCTTCAGATGCCTAAATGAGCTTGCTTGTCCTCAGGTTTCAACCCAGGCCTGTGCACAGGAAGTGCTTTCTGAGACATCAGTACCTCTGGATCCATCTAAGAAAGCAACATATCTACAGCCTCAACCCATGGAGATCCAGCTTAAGGGTGAATCTCAGGACCCTCTACACCAACAGGATTGTGGTTAGTGTTGACACTTAGGTCATATGGCTCCCCTGGAGACCTTAGAATCGTTCATCATTCAGCAGATGTATATTGAGTACTTATTATATGCCAGGCACTGTGCAAGGCACTATGTGTAATAAACAAAGTGGACATGATCTTTGTTTTCATGGAGCTTACAATAGTCTGACGACAGAGGCATTAAACAAACAACCACACAAATAAATATGCCATGATAGATTGTATATGGGGGGAGAGGGATGACAGAGAAGGTCTCTTTGAGGAAATAACATGGTAACTGAATCCTAAAAGTGGAGTAGGAATTAACCAAGTGAATAATAGAGGGGAAAAGCATTCCAGGCAAAAGAGCATGTGCAAAAACAAGTGTGAAATTGGTGGGTTTGAAAGACGGCCAGTGTGACTGGAACGTGGAGAGACAGGCAGAGTAGCAGAGAGAAGATGGTCAGGAGCCAGAAAATGGGGGCTTTGTGGGTCCTGTTAGGAAGTCAGTAAATCTGTACCTTTCACTGTGTGTAAGCCTAACTCTGGGTTCTCTGAGGATCCCTGCCCTAAAGGGGTTGAGTATCCATAAAAAGATAGCTGTTGATTTGAGACAGTGAATGATTATGTGCCAAATTGGAGATCATGGTTCTGAGGAGAAGAAATCTACCTCTTCAGGCCCTGGTGGTAGCAGAATGGCTGGGATTTGAACTGGGTCGTAAAAAAAGCGGGTAACATTTCACTGGGCAGAGAACATCAGGAAGGCTGTTGCTCATACTCACTCCTCTTCTAGCTCTCTCTGTCCAGAGACCCTGTTCTTCAGCTCTTCAGTGGAGATTTCTAGTTATTTAGCCCTTTTTTTTTTTTTTTTTTTAACTTGTTTATTTATGGCTGTGTTGGGTCTTCGTTTCTGTGCGAGGGCTTTCTCCAGTTGCGGCAAGTGGGGGCCACTCTTCATCACGGTGCGCGGCCCTCTCATTATCGCGGCCTCTCTTGTTGCGGAGCACAGACTCCAGACGCGCAAGCTCAGTAATTGTGGCTCACGGGCCTAGTTGCTCCGAGCATGTGGGATCTTCCCAGACCAGGGCTCGAACCCGTGTCCCCTGCATTGGCAGGCAGATTCTCAACCACTGCGCCACCAGGGAAGCCCGTTTAGCCCATTTTTTTTCCTCCCAGTGCTTCTTTCCTTCCCTGTCCTATCAGACCCATGACATATTTGGGTTTTGCTAATATGCTCAACATTCTCCCGGCCACCCTCACTGCACTGCCACACACATCACCATCCTGTTGGACTCATAAAACACCACCTGTGACCATACCTTCTCCACTCGCCTGCCAAACCAACTCAGAGCTATTCTTCAAGACTCACCTCAGCTGTCGCCTCCTTCAGGAAGCCTTTCTTGATACCTTCCTACATGTTTGAGTTATGTGATACCTCTTGTGCATACCTCTGTCACAGCAGTTAGCATATTGTATTTCCACTTCACTTGTCTGAAGCTCCTTCCGTTGATTACAGTTGGTCATTCTTAGGAACCAGTTTCTTTTTTAAATGTGAAATGGACATTTTCTTTAATAGTAAGATGTTAGTTAAGTTTTCTGACATGTTTTATCAATTTCTGAGGCACCGTCCTTGTATGCCAGCACCTTTGCTCTGGATTCACTCTTGTTGAAGTTCATCCTTTAATAATTATTTTATTGAGTCATTTGTTGAGACGTGGATGGATCTAGAGACTGTCATACAGAGTGAAGTAAGTCAGAAAGAGAAAAACAAATATCGTATATTAACGCATGTATGTGGAACCTAGAAAAATGGTACAGATGAACTGGTTTGCAAGGCAGAAATAGAGACACAGATGTAGAGAACAAACATATGGGCATCAAGGGGGGAAAGTGGGGGGGGGGGGCGGGTGGTGTGATGAATTGGGAGATAGGGATTGACATGTATACACTGATGTGTATAAAATGGATGACTAATAAGAACCTGCTGTATAAAAAAATAAATAAAATAAAATACAAAAATTAAAATAATAATAATAATAATTTTAGCAAGATTCTTTGGGTAGTAGACTTAGTCTTTGCATGTCGGAAAATACCCTTATTTTGCCCTCCCTCCTTTTTAATCATGGTTTAGCTAGGGTAAAATTCTAATTGATAATTTTTTTTCCTCAGCATTTTGAAGATACTACTTCACTGTCTTCTAGCTTCTATTTGCTATTAAAAGGTTACTATCAGTCTTACTGCCTTCTAAATTTTTTTAGGGATTCCATCTTTATCCATTAGTGGCTTTTAGATTTACTCTTAACCTTTATGATCTGAATTTTCATTAAAAAGTGTGTCCTGATAGGGTTTTATTTTTGTTTGTCTTGCTTCATCTGAAAATGCTCTTTTGCTCTAAGATCTCATGTTTTTCTTCAATTCTTGGAAAATTCTCAGCTACTAATTCTTTAAATTGTGCTGCTTTTAAAATTCCTTATATTATTTTCTTCTGGAACTCCCAGAATACACTGATTAGAACCTACTTATCAATCTATTCATTTAGCCACTTTTTCACATATTTTATGTCTTTGTCTCTCTGTGGTACATCCTAGTGGATTCCTCTTCTGTTATCTTTGAGTTTATTGTCTCTAGTTTATCCACTTCTAAAATTTCTATTCAGTTTTTATACCACATATCTTTGTTTCATTTTTGCTTATTTTATTTCATAATTCCATGCTTATTTGCCATGGATGGTATGTCATCATTTATCTCTTTTAGGTATCTTTATTCTACTAATATTTTCAGGATTTTTGATGAAAATAACCTCATCTGGATTGAATTCATGTTCCAATTGACTTTCTGAACCATCTTTCTTAGTGTTCAATTCATTCTGAAATTTTCATATCTAGGCTCACTTTGAGTGCTTTCTGATCTGTTTTACATCATCTGCTTCCATGTTTAGCTATTCTGTTGTTACTGTTACCTGGCCCCCTGGAACCAGGTTTTAGGGCTCCTGTTTCATGTCATACACAAATATCACCAGTGTAGTCACAGGCTTCCAGGTGGCTTGACATGGTTCTTGGTCAGAGTTGTATCTTTCTCTGTATGGGTCTGTGTGCTTGTGTATGTGTGTACCTGCGTGTCCCACCCAGCCTCTGGCATCAAGCAGTGAGCTGGTGCTACTCCCTCCTTTCATGGAGTACTTGTAGGTCCCCATTTTCCTCTGGGACTAAGACTTCAGTCACTCTCTGGGGCCCAGCAGACCCACAGCTTCAACTGTAGCCACCATTGTGTATTTTTGTTTCCTTTCTGGTCCACAGAGATGTTTATCTTACTTTTTAGCACAGATGGGTTTTTAGATTTATTTTCATTTTTTACTCAGTGTATTTAGAGCTGAAGTGTGAACTCATGGCGCCATCCTGCCTAGAAGTATACCATTTTCCCCAACCTTTTTTAGACAGTTAGAAATTGAATTTCTATGCTGTACTTTTTTATATTAACCCATAAATTTTTTTCTCATGCTGATACGGATTTTAGTTCTATTATATGTGCAATGTTGTTTTGCAACCCATCTGCAGTAGCCATTTTTTATTTGCTAATGGCTCTAAAAGACTATGTTCTTGCATAAATGCGTCTCTTCGTGTAATTTGCCTTTAAATTCTACACAGATATATCTAAGGTAACTGTAACATAAATTAAAGTTTTAAAGCACCTAAATACTTTAAGATAACCTTATATAAACCACTAACAATGAGGGTTTTTTAACCGTAGTGGCAAACTGGTTTGGTGAGGAAATTATTGCAGGTTCCTGTCCTAAAAGGAGACCCCGAGGAAAGGCTTCTCTCACTTTTGGCAACATTCTTTCTCAGCTCTGCCTTATCTCTGGGTTTCTGCCCTTCACAGAATGGGCGCTCCAGGACCCAGAAGTGGCTGTCACTTTTCTCAGGCAGACTGCCAGTGAGCTTCTTCCCTCATCCACACTCTCAGAGATCTGGAATCTGCTGTTTGACCATGGCTCCTTCTCATCGCTCATCCCAGAGTCTCTTTAGACAACCCATTTTGTCACAGTCAGCCCAGTGTTTCTGCTCAGAGTTAGGTCAGACTTGTACTACATCCTAGATCTTCAACTGGCTCCATAGTAGTCTTTCCATTTTTTTCCCCATTGAATATCTTTTATAACACAAAGCAAACCACTTTTCCTTGCATTATTTCTACATGGTTATAAATTCTGCCCTTTACTCTGGGTCCTAAAAATGTGATTACTTCAGGGAGAACCTGGCTTGAATGGGACAATCTCACTTTTTTTCAGAAACTGTTGATCATTGAGGAAGTGGCCACATCTCCCACCCTGGAGGAGTAGGGGGTGTTGGGACTCTGCTCAAAGGAACCTCTGTAGGAAAGAAAGGCAGAGGAATTATGGAATCATGCTTTCCTTGGGTGAGGTCAGATGGGAGTCTAGGGCCTGCTAAAGAACCTTCTCTGTGCTAGTACTGGTTTCCTGGGAAATCTCGAATGACCCACAGAGTGTAGCTTCAGGTCTGACAGATTTCCAGTGTTCTTTGCAAGAAGAGTAGTAATGTCTCTGGGAGCTAAAGCAATTTCTGTCTGTCCCCACATGAGAACATCCTCTTTTACCCCATGTGTCTAGACTCTAATCTCTTTGTCCTGCATGTTTACAAATGTGATACTTCTCTGTGGCTGATCCCAGAGGCCTTCAGAGCAACCTGAACAGAACTGTTTCATGACTCCAACTTGGTACCTGCCACTGTCAGCTTCCTGTTTTGTTTTGTTCCTCCCACAGTTTCTGTTCTTTCATCCCTCTCTACTCAACTTTTGGCCTTCCTGGTGAACCCATTCTTATCTTAGGTCTCCTTCTGTTGTTTATGATGCTTGTTCATTGGACCACTCTTAATCCTCCCTGATTTTTCTCCACTTTTTTCTTGAATCACCCCCTCCCAGTCCAGCCACTGCTAGTCCTCTCTTCCTTTGCCATCTCCCAATTTCCTCCTCAAACGTTGTAAAACCATTTTGTTGGTATATTGAAGCTGTGTACTTCTAGTATAAGAGTTTCATTTTATTTCCTGTATATTTCAGTGACATTTGAATACTGTATTTTTTATTTCAGATGATGTGATACGAATTGAGAAAGAAGAATTCGTTCAAAAGCAGGAGCTTACTGTAGATATGGAATCCCAAGAAAAGTTATCAGACCAGATCAATGGAGAGGCTCTTGAATGTGGAGAAACCCAAGAACATGAAGGATGGACAGAAAGATATCAGAGAAACACTTCAAATGACAGAAGATATACATGTGATGAATGTGGAAAAAGATTCACTCAAAACTCAAGCCTCATTAGACATAAAAGAATCCACACTGGAGAGAGACCCTGTTCATGTAATGTATGTGGCAAAACTTTCATTCAGAGCTCACAACTTACTGACCATCAGAGAATACATAGCCAATTAAAACCGTATCAGTGTGATGAGTGTGGGAAAGCCTTTTATTACGGTTTACACCTTGTTCAGCATCAAAGGACCCACACTGGAGAAAAACCTTTCCAATGTAATGATTGTGAAAGCTTTTCATTACAGCTCAGGCCTTATTCAACACCAAAGGACCCACACAGGAGAGAAACCATACCAGTGTAAAGACTGCGGGAAAGCTTTCTCTCTGAGCTCACATCTGATACAACATCAGAGAGTCCATACTGGAGAGAAGCCATACCAGTGTAGTGAGTGTGGGAAAAGCTTCAGCCAGAGTTCAGGCCTCTTCATCACCAGAGAATCCACAGTGGGGAGAAACCATATGAATGTGATGAGTGTGAAAGGCTTTCAGTCATAGTTCAGCTCTTGTTGGACACCAGCGAATCCACAGTGGAGAGAGGCCCTATGAGTGTGATGTGTGTGGGAAAGCTTTCAGATATAGCTCACATCTTCTGGGACACCGAAGAATCCACACTGGAGAGAAGCCCTATGAATGTGATGTGTGTGGAAAAGCTTTCCGGCAGAGCTCACACCTCACTGTACATCAGCGAATCCACACTGGAGAGAAGCCCTGGTGATGTCAAGAGTGATGTAGAATTTTCCATCTATGCTCATTCCTGTGGGACATCAGAAAAGCACAGCTAGATGTAGGGAACTCTGTGATCACTATTGCAATTTCAGCAGTCTTTTGAAAATACTTATAGAGGCTGAAATAGGCAGGCACCTGACAGCTTACCAAGCAAGACGTTGTGATGTTCTGCCACTAAGCACATCATGTGATGAACTGGGACTTTGGAAGGGCTCATTCCATATTCTCAAACTTTTCTTCTCTGAAGCAAGTGGCTCAGGCAATCTAAATGGTCTGTTAGACAAACAACAAGATTTTAGAGATTACTACTCTTTCTTTTCCCCTTCCCTTTTTATTCTGCCGTTTTCTTTGGAGATAGAATAATAATCTTGTCTAAAGTGTGAATTTAGAATTAACATCTGATCTGCATTTTTTTAAAAAAACATGAATTTTTGGTTAGCTTGATAAAATACATTAACCAATCAATTACATACACTAAAACATTGTGCAATACAAAAGCCACTTTGTAATATTGGAATGAACTATGATTTGCGCGGGTAGGATGGGTTAGTGGCAGTAGAGCAAGAAGATTTACCATGCAATTTCCCAGTGACCTTTCACATCTTAAACCAGAGAGGGCAAACAGGCCAATGGGCTGTAGTTGGCCTTCACATGCATTTTTCTCACAAAGTTTTTTTGTTTTTTTTGGTGAGATAAAATTATTGCAACTACTTAAGTTCACATAAACTCTGACTTTCCAGATTCTCTTACAAAAAGGCATGATGTGGCAACCCTGGGCACCACATTCCCATGTGGGATCAACTGACTGGAGCTGATTATCACTGTTGTCTAGTTGGACATGGTCCCCACTGCCACACAGATTCCTACTGTCTTATGTACCCCCCTTAATTCATTTTGTCTGTGTGAACCCTGCCCCTGCCCTAAGGGTTTCTCAGAGAGGCTTCAGGGCTCTAGGTCCCTTACCACCAAAACAGCTTCATTTTAATTAGTTTTAAATATTGGCCTCCTAAATAAGATTTCTCTGAAGAAAGGGTTTTCTGCTAGCAACAGTTTGAAGATTTAGATTAAATAATAAATTCTAAAATGTAACTTTTGAGCACCTGAAGGTAGAGGAAAGCCACTTTAAAATTTTCTTTAGATAGAATTTATAGGTAATCTATTGAAAGTCAATTATAATAGCCTCTAACCAAATTCTTAGAGACCAGTTAATCGGGAGAGATGAAAAACATAAAAACACACATGAAGGGAGTCAACATTAAGTGAAAAATTGAAAAAACGCAAGGCCAAAAGCAGAGACCATTTGGGAAAGAGAACCGTTGAAATGTGAAACATTCAGTAATAGGAGCAGTTGTGGGAAAGCAGTGGGATGAGGCCTTAATGGGAGAGTAGGCAGAAGTGAAAAGAAAAAGCAGCTAAGAAATGGAAAGATGGGGATAAACTCTACGAGAGGAGGAAAGCGAAGAGAAGTTAGGGAGAAAAGGGAAAGACCAGAGATGCCAGAAAAACAAACTTCGAACAGGAAATGGAAGCAAAATTAGTGAAAACATAATAAATGAAAAAGCAACCTTTAAAGAAACATGAAGGGGAAGTTGAGGGTTTGTAGAGGCTAGAGCCCATGTTTTGATCGTTGACCTCCCAGTGACTTCAGAGTAATAATCAACCCTTTATTTCTATGCCATGTAGGCCAAATCCCTCATATGAAAGATCCTAACCCAAACCTGAGTTCACTACTCTATGTACCACTCAGGATCCTGGTCCTGCATGGGTCTCTGAGTGTTGAGACACAGGACGCCCCTCTTTACCACTCTAAGCCCCAACTTGTTGAACTCTGCTCAGCCTGAACTCTACCTTCTTAGCAAAACCAAACAAGCAGAAGGATTCTCCTGAGGAGCAATAGTATATTCTTGGCCTCTCTCTGCGAGGCATGTGGCTTGCCTGTTCCACTAAAGAGGAAAAAGCATGTTGTGAGATAGTAATATCCATTATAAATTAAATAATAATATACGCAAAAGGAAAAGCCCTTTGCAAAGTATAACAATAATAGCTACCACCTGTTGAACCCCTGTGTCCCAGACACTATACCAAGCACCTTATGGTCAATATATATCTCATGTAAACTTTCCATCTCTTCTATAAGCACTATTTATTATATCTCAATGTCTACATATAATTTATTCTTATGAAAAGCTTGTAATAAAATGAAAAGTTTTTATTACATTAAAATGTTAAATAGCCTGTTAAAGTGCTTTTAGAATAAAATCACACAACTATGTAAAACAGATTAAAAATATCAAAAATTGGAAGGGAATGACAACAAAATATCAGTAGTGACTGTATTTAGGTGATGAAAATGGAATGATTCTCTTCTTTTCTTTCTACTTGTCTTATATTCCAAATGGAAAAGTTAGAATTTGTCCTACACATGTAATAAATACTTTTAAAAAAATTAAAATGCTACAGAATTTTCTGAGCCTTTCTGGAGATGATTCTATGATAGTTTTTTCAATTATTTTCTTTAGGACTGGTTTATTTAGATTTTTCTACTTCTTGAATGAATTTCGGAACGAATGGTTTTTTCCCAGAAAACCATCAATTTCATTAAGATTTTTTTAAAATTTTGGTAGCATACTTACCTCCTCATCTGCTATTATTTGTCATTGATAACTTAATTTTCTTCTCTCACTTGGATTTACCATAGGTTTGTTGTTTTTATGGGCTCATTTACAAAGATTTCATTCTTGGATTTATTTATTAATGTGACTTTTTCTATTTTTAATTCATTTACTTTTATTTTTCTTTTCTAACCTTTTCCTTGGGAATTTCTTTCTCATTCTTTTTCTGATTTCTTGAGTTGAATTCTTAGTTCATTTATTTTCTCTCTATTGAAATAATGAAAGCAAGTGAGTATATACATCTACCATGTGCTGATATTTTTTAAAAATTGTCCACTAGTGTTTTTTCTGGGGTTTTGTTTTGCTTTGCTTTGTTTGTTGGTAGTTTTGGAAGATATAACTAGAGGGGGGGGAGGAAGGACTCTCCTTGTCATACATAGACTGTCTGCTTATGCCTTAGCAAAGAGGTCAGAGAGGCTTTATCCAAGTAGAGGAAGGACATGCCTAAGCCAAGGGCAGAGCCAGGATTTTAACAGGATCTGTGACAGTGGTTGGAAGCCTCATTTTGTCTGGTGTTCAACCACTCAAGTTACCACAGCTGGTGCTCCAAGGCGCTGGTGTGTTGATTCTCTGAAGTTGACGAGTGACTGAAGCCAGGGGTAGCTGAAGAATACTCTGGGCTACTCAGTAAGTTCACGGCCTCTAGCAAGGTTTGTGTTTGAAAACCTGATAAGAGAATTTGATACAACAAGGCACTAAATAAGGAGAGAGAAACATGCTGATAGTGCACCATGCACTAAAGGGGAAACAGGAAATAGTTAAGCATTTTCTAGATTTTTTACTTGCTCGTTTGTCTATGAGGGACATATTATGCCACAGTCAAGGGAAAGGGCTTTGGCTTTCCATCATGTAATTCTAATGAAAAAAGAACAGGGGTTATCCTTTGTCTAAATTTTTCTACCCAGAGAGGAGAGTTTTCTAAAGCTTACTTGAAAGTCACTCATTTCTACGCTTTCTAAATGTTCCACCCAGGTTTACTTGATCACTTATATTTGCCCAAAGCACAGGGAAGTTAGATCTGATTTTCATCTTAAAGGAGTTATACTCTTTTACAGGATGACTTGTCAGGCAAAGAATTTCAGAGAGAAAAAAGAGATATTGATGGCATTCTCCAAACAGGAAAATTGTAAGTTGTGAAGAATAAATAGGGTTTAAAAACAATTATCTTTTTCTATTGACACCAGTATTAAGTTTTTATAAAAAATTAAACCTTAACAGAAATATATAATGTGTAAAATGCAAGTTCTCTGTAAGTTTACCCCAAGTGATAATCACTGAGAACACGTTTAAGATGATTATTTGACAAAAATGATCATATCATACTGTTTTGTAACTTACTTTTTTTACTCAATATGTCTTTGGCATCTTATAGTTTTTAGTTTTAAAAGTGATTGGGTATAAAGGCTTCCCTGGTGACGCAGTGGTTAAGAATCTGCTTGCCAATGCAGGAGAAATGGGTTTCGAGCCCTGGTCCAGGAAAATCCCACAGGCCGCGGAACAACTAAGCCGGTGCACCACAACTACTGAGCCTGCGCTCTAGAGCCCATGAGCCACAACTACTGAAGCCCGCACGCCTAGAGCCTGTGCTCCGAACAAGAGAAGCCACCACAGTGTGAAGCCTGCACATCAGAACTAAGAGTAGCCCCTGCTCACTGCAACCAGAGAAAAGCTCACATGCAGCAACGAAGACCCAACGCAGCCAAATAAATATAATAAAAATTTTTAAAAAGTGATTGGGTATATAGAAATTTAAATTCCCAAATGCTGGATATTTGGGTTTCCCAGTTTAAATAAAAACTGTCTTTTTGTACACATGTTCAAACATTTGTATAAGTATTTTATATGGATAATTCAAAGAAGCTAAGTTGCTGGATCAAGGAGTACGGACATATTAATTTTAAGAGGTCTTGTCTTCCAAAAATACACAACAGTGCCTCTATTTCCACACACTTTCTAATATTGAATATTATCGATTTTTTGTCTTAAGTAATCAAAAAGATTTTTTAAATCTCATTATTGTTTTAATGTAAATTCTTTAAGTAGTAAACTTGAATACTTTTTAACAGTCATTTTTGTCTATCAATATTTGTGTTCTATAAATGACGACTTAGGTCCTTTGCCAATTTTTCTACTGGCCTGTTCACGTTTTTCTTTTCTTTTTTTTTTTAAGAGATCTTTGCTTATTAGGAAAATCAGCGCTGTGTCTTTGAGATGTGTGGTATATTTTACTCTGAGCTTATATTTTAGGTGTTTTTTTTTTCATTCAAAATTCCTAAATTTTTCCATCACCAGTTCCGTTTATCTTTCTCTTCATGGCTTTTCAGTTATGTCTTCAGGGTTTTTTATGTCACACTTAGAAAGTCCCTCCCCACTCCAAGGTAGCAATAGCTTCACACTTACAAGTTTATTTTTAACACAGCAGCCAGAAAATCTTTTCAATGCCTAAGTCTGATCATGCTACTCCTCTGCTCAGAAATTCTGAATGGCTTTTCATCTTGGAGTACAAAACAATATCCTTGCACTCACACAAGACCCTCATCTCTCTCTCTCTCTCTCTACTCCCAACACCCGTTTGCTCCTTCAGCTCCAGACACATAAGTCTCCTTCCTGTTCTTCGATTATTTCAAATACTCTCCATTCCAGGCCTTTGCATTTTCTATCCCTCTCCCCGACACGCCTTTACCCCTAGGGCCCACTCATCTCCCTCAGTCTTTGCTCAAGTCAATGTACTAATGAGGTCCTCGATGACCACCCCTTTAAAATTGCATTACTACTTCATTCTCATCCCAAACTCCATATTTTCTTTATTTTCTCCTGAGCACTAACAACCACCATCTGATACACTATATATTTTTCTTGTTTGTTTATTGCCTGCCTCCCTACCCCCGCCCCCCCCCACACACACACACTTATAAGTTTTATGAAGGTACGGGCATTGTTCTACCTTAAACTAGTTCCAGCTTCTAGAACAGTGCCTGGCACAGTAGGTGAATAATAAATATTTGTGAAAGAAAGAGAAAGAAGGAGAAAAAAAACTAAGATTTTCTTACCCATCAGCTTGGCAAAGATCAAAATATTTTGTAACATTGTGTTGGCAAGTATAGGTAAACATCGCAGATGCATTCTATGATTAGTAATTTGGCACTAAGAAAAGTACAAATGCCCCTACTCTGTGCTCTAGTAAATCTTTTTCTAGGAATATATACTATGGGTATATCCTTACACACAAGAAATTATGATGTTCAGAGTAGTTTATTGCAGCATTGTTTGAAAAATAAAAGAATGGAAACAACATACTTGACCATCAATAGTGTAATTATTAATAAATTATGGCATAATTGAATACTATGTGATTATTCTTTTTAAAAAAGAGTAAGATGGAAGAAGCCCTTTATGTACAATCTCCAAAATCAATTAGTAGGAGGCAAAAAAAAAAAAAAACAAGTTGCAGAACTGTTACCATTTGTGTATGGGTGTGTGTATTTGGGGGTGAAGGTGAGGGAATCTAAACCTGCGTAATATACCTATGGAATGATATAGTATATGTCACGAAAAACGGTTGTCAAATCTAGATGCGGGGGCCAGTTATCCTTTTTTTTTTAAATCTTTTTTATTGAAGTTTACTTAATTTACAGTGTTGTGTTAGTTTCGAGTGTACAGCAGAGTGATTCAGTTATACCTATATTCTTTTTAGATTATTTTCCACTATAGGTTATAATTCTTTTTAAACATTGAACCATGTGAATGCATTACATACCCATATTACTTATTTAATAATTAAGTGGGGGAAAAAATCTTGAGAGGGAAAACTTTTTTTTAAAGAGCAAAAAAAAAAAACCAGCTTGCGGGCGCCTAAGTCCCATCAGTCAAATGTACAGGAACCGGGTCCTCCGCGGGCTAGAGCTGAGGGTAGGAAGCCCGGCAGAGGCCACCGAGGCGAGGCTTCCTAGAGCGGCCCGGAAGTGCCCAGCTGACAGCAACCCAGCGCCGATTGGTCGGTTTGAGTCTAACCTTTGTTCGGGCCGCCCAAAAGACGCTAGCTGTCGCACCTCTACCTCTCCGCGCGAGGTGAGTCTCTCCCTGCTCCTGGGTGGAGGAGGGGGCAGGGCACAGTCGTGGTCTGCAGCAGCTGTCTCCCCACACCTCCCCATCACAGGCTGTCCCCTCCCTCCAGACATAGCTACGAGAGAGGACTTGGGCCGACATCCCGGGAGAACGGAGCGAAAGGGAACACTGGTTACGAGTTGCTCTGCGAGGACATTCATCTAACCCCCATCCTGAGTTGGCGCATGTACCCCACAACCAGTGCATCCTAGGGACCCGTACATCTCAGGTTGTGGAATGAAAGAGCTTTTTAACAACGCTGTTAATACTTAGCGTTTATTTAGTGCTTGCTCTCAGGCCAAGGACTTTGCATACTTATTTAATCTACACGTCGACACTATGAGAAACACGAGAATTTTTACAGATGAGGATCTAGTAACTTGCTCTAAATTACACAACAGCCCAGATTCAAATCCATGCTCCTGCTTCAGTGTTCTTATTTACAGCCTCCTATCAGACGGTTTTCTCTACTCAATTCTGGTTGCTTCCCTTTATCAGTGTTTATGTTCACAGCAGCTTTTGTCATTTCTCTATGGTAACAGATTTTTCTCTGAGACAAGATTCTAAGAGATTCTCCTTGAATCAGTTCCAGATAGAGGCTTAATCTTCTGAAAAACAGCCCAGAATGGCCACATCCCTGGAACCTGAGGAACAAAAAGGACTTTTAATAGTTAAGGCAGACCATTATGGGGGACAGGACTCCATCTCACAAAAGTACAGTCCTCACAGAAGGGAACTCTTCAGGCAGCACTTCAGGAAGCTCTGCTATCAGGATGCACCTGGACCCCGTGAAGCTCTTACCCAGCTCTGGGAGCTTTGCCACCAGTGGCTGAGGCCAGAATGCCACACAAAGGAGCAGATTTTAGACCTGCTGGTGCTTGAACAGTTCCTGAGCATTCTCCCTAGGGACCTGCAAGCATGGGTGCAGGCACACCATCCAGAGACTGGAGAGGAGGCGGTGACTGTGCTGGAGGATCTGGAGAGAGAGCTTGATGAACCTCGAAAGCAGGTGGGAAGGGGGCGGTCATTTGGCTGTGAGAGATCAGGGTATAGACCAAGCCAAAGCAAAAGCATATGAAAGAACACCTGAAGGTATTTAATATGTTACCCTAGAGAAGAACAAGGCTTAGGGACTGACTGCCAGTGTCAAATAACTGAAGTGTGACTAAGTAAAAAGAGACACTAGACTGATTCTATGTCAGTTTGGAAGGCTAGGATCAGTGAGAAACTGTAGGAAGGCAAAAAGGTATCAGAGGAAAACAAACAATTTTCTAACATTCACGGTTACCTATACATAAAATAGGCTACCTTGTAATAAAAAACTCCCCTTCAAGGTGTGGTTCAAGTAGATAATAAGGATAATACAGAACAGCATGGTCTAATTGTGACCCATTCACATTTAATACATGTAATTAAATATACATTTAATATATGGTAATTAAATATAATGTGAGCCCTATATGTAATTTAAATTTTTAGTAGCCACATTTGTGAAATTAAATATATTTCATTTAACCAAAAATAAGTAATCAATATTAAACATGAGGTATTTTACATTTTTTTATTTCAGTTTTCAATATTTGAATGTATTTTACACTTCACATATCTCAATTTGTATTAGCCACATTTCAAGTGCTCAGTAACCACATCTGGCTAGTGGCTATCGTATTGGACCACATGGTTATAGAAGAAATGCCCCCATTTGGTGGAAGTTGGGTTCAATCTTTAAGGTACCTTTCAAGTCCCAAGACTCTATGATTCTGGACCTCTGCAGATCACTGTTAGAGGCACTGAATTTTATTCTCCAGTGTCCTGAACTGTATAGATTAGACTCTGTCTCTTCATTTTTAGTCATTATTGCCATTTGCAATTGAATGAGAATTTGTCCTCTTTTCTATGGCCCTGGCCCCTGGCACATGCTTCTTTTGATCTTTCTCTGAAGTTCTTTCACAAAATCTACCTTGCAAGCCCAATCATACTTCATTGTTCCCAGGTCCCAGCCAATTCAGAAAGACAGGACACACTTTTGGACAAGTTGGCCCCCTTGAGAAGGCCACATGAGTCACTGACTATCCAGCTCCATCACAAGAAGACCCAGCAGGAGCAGGAATCTGGGGAGCCCCAAAGGAATGGTAAGGAGCAGGAGTTTGTGTTTATGAGAGAAGAGCTGGTTCCTTAGGTTAGAGAGGAGCTTTCTCACTTTCATCCTCTCCCTTTTAAGTTTCCCTGCTTGTCCTTCACCTCACTGTGGAAGATGCTATCTCCCTTCCTACGCTTGCCCTATCATGGAAAGAACTATATTTCAGTTTTTCATTAGACTTAAAAGCTGCTATTTGGCCCATGGGGTGGGGGAGGAGTTCACCAGATGTAATCAATGCTACTAATAGAACACAAGATGAGGACTGATAATAGTCCCTCGAGTTTGGCATTTAGAAGTTAATGAGTCTTAGCAAGTCTTAAGTCTCCTGCCTTATCAGGAGGCAGAAGCTGAAAGAGGCAGACTATTTTAATAAGCTTTAGTAAGCTTAACTATGTGGAATCCTCACTTCTTTTCTGTGAGAAGCCATATAAGCTTCTCTCCTCACCTTTGAGAGAAGACAGGACACGAACTTATAAAATACGTCGCAATAATAATTTAACGTGTCTATTGTGCTAAATTCTACTGCGTAGAACACAGAGAATTATTATTATTATGACTAATGGCTTATCTATGCAAAACTTTAAATTCTAGATATCTTTCCTTCTGTTTTTTTTTTTTTTTTACAAATACTTCTGGACCAGTTTCACTCTGCTTCCCATTAATGTAAGTCCAGAAAATTACACACTTCCTATACCTAAAATTATAGAGGTTTACACATGTGCTGCTACCAAAATAACCCTTCGAGGGAATACTATACAGTTAAAATATGAATTGTATTTTCTTAATCTAATCTACCAAAAGATACTTCATGAAATCTAGCTATCCTTGAGGCCTATGACTTCTTAGGGAAGTCTACTTTGTCTGCATTGAACAGTATTAATATGACTTTTTTTCTAAGGTACAGCCCTGGCAATCTTACACAATTTTTATCTGTGTTCCCACTACCACTATACTCCCCGCCAAAAAACAGACAAGCAAAAAACAAAACCACCAAAGCAAAACCAAAGGAAAAAAAGGAAAAAACCCTGCAGAAATCACAACAAATACATTTGAAGAAATGCCTCTCAACTTTATTAAAAGAATGTAATATCTGGTCCAAATCCTCATTTTACAATTAAACAGATATACCCACAGTGATTGTGACTTTTCCAAGTTTCCATAAGGAGTTAGAGGGAAAACTGGGTCTCCTGCCTACTAGTAGAACAATTTTTTAAAACCATCATGATAATATACCAAAAAGCCAGTGTCTTTTAAAATAAATTTATTGTTAAATAGAGAGACTTTTTTAAAAATTATTTATTTATTTATGGCTGTGTTGGGTCTTTGTTTCTGTGCGAGGGCTTTCTCTAGTTGTGGTGAGTGGGGGCCACTCTTCATCGCAGTGCGCGGGCCTCTCACTATCGTGGCCTCTCTTGTTGCGGAGCGCAGGCTCAGTAATTATGGCTCACGGGCCTAGTTGCTCCGCGGCATGTAGGATCTTCCCAGACCAGGGCTCGAACTCGTGTCCCCTGCATTGGCAGGCAGATTCTCAACCACTGCGCCACCAGGGAAGCCCTAGAGAGACTTTTTTATGCAATATCTCATTTTAAAATTTTCATTTTATCCATATCAGCAAGATTATTAGTATTAGCCGTTGGCTAGGGTAATGGGACTCGTCTCTGTAAACATACCTGGAAATTATAATAGTGGTCACTTAATACAGAATTATCTTCACATATGAGAGAACTTGGAGAACCGAGTGTCTTGCAGTTCTTTGTAGCACATTGTCAGGTATTTCAAAGGGAACTTTTTGGATGTTCTCTTAACCCACAACACTGACTCTCCGGTAGCAGTAAGTGATAGTCTACTTTGTTCCAGTTTCACTTCAGTCAGCATTTAACCTTGTTCTTTCCCTCTAGACTGTCAAGCAAGTTGTACGTATGGTAATCAAATGGTCTTTATGGACATACCCTCATCTCAGTGACCAGCAGGACTGGGCTTATCTGGAATGTAACTGATAAGGACTCTTGGATATGCCAAAATAAAATTGGAAGAATGGCCCTGGCAGAAGATGCTAAAATGAAATACTCCTAATTTAATCAGTTCTGAAACAAGATCTCCTAGAATCCTATTAGCCTGGGAATAGCTGGCACTTGGAAGAGATACATAAACAAAGCCCTGAAACTCCAGTTGGCCAAGTAGACTGCAGGTCCCTGAGATGAGAAAAGTTCCCATTTGACAGTTTCCATACAATTTTCTTTATGTTGTTCAATTGCAGATGTAAGGGAGAGGGTTATAATTTGAATTGCTGAACAAGGAAAACTGACGCTGTATTTAAAAAAAAAAAAAAAAATCTTTTGAAGTCCTGGTGAGGGATTTTTCTCCAGACTTCTCCTGAAGTTGTAGGAGAGAGACTCATCCTAAGGACTGGTAGATTCCCCTGAAGGTGGTAAACTGACCACAAGTGCCAACTCTTTCTATCCTTTTTAAAAAGATATTCATCTTCATCAGTAAGCCACCGAAAACCAACCATCAGTGACTCCAGTATGTAAAAGAAGCTGTGGAGCCAATATGTTGATATTTGAAAACACTTTTCTTAATGGTATGGGGGTGTCTCTGATTTCTGTGATTTGCTTAATGATCATTAACCTACTAACTTAGCAATACTTCTGCCACACATTATACTTTTACACATGCTTTATCATACATTTCGTCATCTGATCAAACTATAGGAAAGGAGGAGGGCACAGAGGTGATAAGGAAACCAAAATGGTTATGATCTGCCAACATTTAAACAATTATCAGCAAAGCCAGGACTGATATCTGGACTTTCTGGCTCTAATCCAGTCCTTGTAATTTCTAGCCTGAGATAATATGGTATTTAGATTCCAAAACAATATCATTTTAGAGCAAATAACCAAACTTTAAGAAATATATTGCCTGATTAAAAAATATATATTGTAAGGAGGAAGGTAAGATTTGAGGAAGATTTGGTAGGATGGGGACGTTGTGATGACAATGAAGAACGGGGTTCATGGCGCTCAGTCCAGAGCCAGTGTTTTCCATACCCAGCCCAGGCACTGAAATGTTCTAATAGCTCTTGCTGCTTCTTCCGTCATACCGAGTGAACCACTGAAAACTATATGTGATTAAATGATTGTTTTACAGTTGGGATTCCTAGGCCTGTTGAGATGGAGGTTTCATCATAACCAAATAGGTGACACCCAGCATTAAGACCAAATAGGTTTACTCCCTCCAAGTCATCAAAACACCTATTTTCTTATAGAATTCAACTCAACAAATATTTATTGAGTACTTGCTATGTGCCAAGTTCTATGCTTAGCTTGGGGTTGAGGATATGGGGATCAGAAAGAGGGAGAGAGCACATTCGATTTAGGAGGTTAGGGAAGACTTCCTGGAGGAGACAGCATTTGAGATGGACCTTGAATAACAGTTAGGCCAGTGGCTCTCAAAGTGCAGTCCCTGGACCAGCAGTGTCTGTCATACCAAGAAGAGCAAATTCCAGGGCTCTACTCCAGGCTTATCAAATCAGAAGCTTTGGGGGTAGGTAGCACAGCAATGTTTTGGTAAGCCATCCAGATGATTCTGATGCACAATAAAGTTTGAGAACCACCAAGCTAGGGTTTAGACAGGAGGAGATGATAGGGAGGACATTAGTTTCAGAAAAAGGATTCAACCCAGCACATACACCAGGCCATCCACTGTCACTTCCTGCTTATCTTCCTCCATTTATCCTGACCTGCATGCTCTCTCTGCTTTTAGCTAACTATCATTTATACATACTTCCCTCCTTTAATGGTTCCGACTCACTATATTCCTCTCAGACCCCTGATCCCATTACCTTCTCCAGTCACTTTTACTTGGTTTTACTCCCACTTACTACCTAGGTTTCAGACCCCTCATGTTTCTCCCAAAATTTTACCTCCCTCCCCATCTGTTTTCTAATCTCCCTGTTTATCCCTCTTAATTATCCTTGGCATGTGTGTAGTCCCCATTTACCACTCTGCATTTGCACAGGATTGCCAGGTAACCCCTTGTCCACATTTTTGCCTTTTCCTCTCTTCATAATCTATTCACAAATAATGTATCCTGCTATCTTCCTTACTGGCCTCTTCTTTAATTTCTTCCCTATATTGTCAGTATATGTTTTGATGGTGCCAAATATCTAATTTGTGCATTGCATGTGACTTTTCATTTTTATAACACACTTTTAACATTTACATGTTCTTTATTCCATAGGCTTTTTGCTTCTTAAACCTAGAATAGGACCTGTTTGTATACTGTTAATTTGTTACAGGTGATAAAACCAAGACTAAGAATGAAGAGTTGTCCCAGAAGGAAGATATACCCAAAGACATGGAATTCCTTGGGAAAATAAACAACAGACTTACCAAAGCTATTCCTCAGTATCCTGAATCCAAAGATGTTATTGAAAGTGAAGGCAGATTCGAATGGCAACAGAGGGAAAGAAGACGCTATAAATGTGATGTCTGTGGAAAAAGCTTCAGTCATAGCTCAGACCTTAGTAAACACAGGAGAACTCACACTGGAGAGAAGCCCTATAAATGTGACGAATGTGGAAAAGCCTTCGTTCAACATTCACATCTCATTGGACATCATAGAGTACACACTGGAGTGAAACCCTATAAATGTAAAGAATGTGGGAAAGATTTCAGTGGGCGCACAGGTCTCATTCAGCATCAGAGAATCCACACAGGTGAAAAACCCTATGAATGTGATGAGTGTGGGAGGCCCTTCCGTGTAAGTTCAGCCCTTATTAGACATCAAAGAATTCATACAGCAAATAAGCTCTACTAATATGGTGTAAGTAACAAAAGTTAGACACTCAGGCCTAATTAGTTATCAGAGAAATCTGCCTTGGAGACCTTGAGTATCCTGATGTAGGCAAAGTTTCAATCATCATTAAAAATTTCTCTGGCACCAGAGAATTTACCTGAGTAAAATTTCCTTTTATTTCTAAAGTAGTTCAGTTTCTTGGAAGGAACTAAGAGTTATTTCAGAAAGCCTTGTCCACTGCCAGCATTGCTCACTTGCAGCCCAAGATAACCATGTTTCCTGGTTGAAAGATGTGAATTCTACCTCTCGACTCTGGCTCCTTTTTCCTTGACCACTCGGGGTATGACTTTAGGCAAGACATTCATATTTTCTCTGCCTTCATTTTCCCATTCTGTAAAGTGCAGATGATATAATAGAAGCCCACCAGGTATGCTGTATTAAGTTAAAATAGATGAAAACTGCTTTTGAAATTAAGAACTAAAACAATACTATTTTTCCCCATCATTAGTGATATAATGGCCTAAATATCCCTTATCTTAAAGTAGGGAATATAATAATTTTGTGGAATATTTTGCTTTGCCAATGATAAAAAAATGAGGAAACCACCAGAAAAGATAGCAGGCTAAGAAAAACATTAAAATGGAGAGGAAAGCAATAAGTCATCAGTGGGAGCTGCTGGGAAGGGGGATGATGGAGTGTGTTAGGGATCTGTAACTTTGGATAAGTCACTTCTCTTCTGAATCTCGGGTCATTTAAACTGAGGGAGATGGGGAGAGGTTGGTCTAGAACTGCACTGTCCAATATGGTAGCCAGTAACCACATGTGGCTGTATACATTTAAACTTAACTGAAATAAAGTGGAAAATTCAGTTCCTTGGTGACATTAGCCACATTTCAAGTACTCAATAGCCACGTGTGGCTAGTAGCTACAATAATGGACAGCACAGATCCATTTTTTATCACTGCAGAAACTTCTCAAGGACATTGCTGTTCAATCATTGGTAAGGTACCTTCCAGCTTGGATACATGATTCTGAGTTCAGGAAGGTAGCAAAAGAGATACCTGAAGAGGCTGTAATAGCAATAGGAGATAAAATACAAACAAAGTAATTTAGTAAAAATAACTTTGTGGTACTTTTTCAGCCTTAGAGAGTGTATTGTAATTGGAGAAAGATAATTATTAAGTAAGTACAATAACCTAATAATCAAAATTGAAAGCTTAACTTACTACCTCATCTCTATAAAAAGAGTGTAATTACCTTTACAAGGTAACATCCCCTGTCAGTTACCCTATACTAGTGAGAAACTGGGACTCTCAGGACACTAATACTTTAAGACACAGTGAACAATTTAGTTTTTCTTTTTCTTTTGGCTTCTGAATGTACTAGCATTTCATGAACGTATTTGCGACAGTTTTACATCACTAGTTTGAGAATTTTATAGCATGACAGGAATTGTGACCAAAGGCCAACACATTCAAATTTACAACACCATCAAACTGCCACGAACCACTGATTCTAGGAATACCCATCACCAAAATGATCAGTAAGTGATCTAATCTCTTACTGAAGACATTAATTACACATACTTGCTTTGAGAGTAGAAAAAGCACCAGAATCATTTTGTGTCTACTACTATTGGAAGATGACTCTTAAATCATTCCTCATAACACCATAAACTGAGCTTCTATGTCTTTTGAACATAATGCTCCTTTTAAAAAAAAATGTAAGTTTACTTTGAATGTATACATCAACTGATACAAATATTTTAAGACATCAAGTTTCACACTCATACTTGTTTTTTCGCTTATCTGAGCACTATTTCAAAACGTTTGAAACAAAGGATTTTTTAATGATCATGAAAAGTAAAGTATTAAATCTTTAGTATTAGAAACATCCTTATCTAAAAAATAAAGTTAGGTGCTTAATGAATGATAGCTTTTCCCCCTTTACCTTCAGTCTTGCTAAAAAACTGTCATGTGTAGAAGCTGTTCACAGTCTTTAAAGGGGAAACTCATGTCTCTGATCTTATCCTTGAATTTAGAGTCTTCTGCAATGGTAAGAAAGATGATCCTGGCTACCACAAGATTAAGTTTCCTCAAATGGGTAAAAACGATGACAGACTGATTTTCCTCTAACGTACTCTGTATGACTGAACATTCTATTCAGGTAGTAGTTTTGAATACCTGTTGTGTATAAAGAATTGTTCTAGTCTTAGAGTCGTATACCCTCAAAGTCTGAGTGAAGAGTAGTTTGGAGCACTGAGACTATGCTACCCTTTTTAGTCTGGTGTTGATTCCAAATTGCCACCACAGTGTCCGCCATCTGATCTTGACCAGAGGGGCAAGGATAAGAGTCAGAGAGGTACAGAAAGATTTGGGGCCAGAGACAGCCTGGAGTGATAGTGGCAAGAGAAGAAAGTCCAGTGGGACCTGGGATAACTGCTGGCATAAGGCAAAGGAGGCATGAGGTTGAAGGAGATCTAAGTAGTTGTTAGTATTATGAAGGATTAGGCAGTGTCCTAGTAAGTCTGTAGAAACGCACAAAACAATTGGTGAGGATGCAAGCAGTTGGAAAGAAGATCTCTGAGTTCAATCACAGCCACAGTTATTGGAAAAGAAGGTGTAATATGTTAGACACCGTAATCAGAACCACTGAGTTCTAGCAGAGAGCCATCCTGGAATGATGGCACCTGCTCTAAAAGAACCCTAAACATGGAAGGCAGTTTCTCAAATAGTTGTGTCAAAAACATATGCATCACTCCTCCCAAATTTTTTGGAGGGTTTTTCTTTTTTTTGGAGGGAGGCAACAACTTAGAGTTTGTAGTTTTCATGAACTAGTAGGACAGACAGTGATTTTAAGAGGCACCTAAAGGGAGTACGGGGGTAGTTCTTTCAGATACAGTTGGGGAATGGTGGTTAAACTGGTGATTTTGAATGAGGAGCCAACAGCTATAAAGGGAGGAAACAGGTGAGAGTTGGGGTAGGAGGGGATGTCGGAGGTATGCACGGGCCTTGGTGAAGACGGGGGAAACGATAGAGGAGAAGTGGATGGAACAAAAAGAGAATGATAAAAAAGGAACAAGGGTATAGGGAAAGGAACAAAGATAAAATAAGAGATGGTGATAGAGAAAGAAAAGAGTGACAAGTAATTCTAATATTGACATCAATTATAATTGAGACAGTGGGTTATATACCACAGCCATACAAAGGTGAACAGATCAGCTTATCCCAAGGTCATCGAGTCTTACATGCACAGCACATATTATTTATGTTATCTTTATTGAATGGGTCTACAATCTCATTCTGAGCATAAAATTATTTCTTTATAGTCTAATCAAAAAGTCCATCAATAGTGAAACTGCTAGAAACTTTGAAATGCTTCAAAACAACCTGTTCTCCCCTTAGTAATATCACAAGGCAATTAGACTAAGGTTCTAAAAGAATAGATCTCTCAGTCTTTCTTACTCAAATCCTCTAGAGCACAGTTTCTCAACCTTGGTTTCATTGACATTTTCAGCCAAACAATTCCATGTGGTGGGGGGCTGTCCTCTGCAGTGTGGGATGTTTAGCAGCATCCCTGGCCTCTACCCCCTGGATACCAGCAGCCCCAACTTGTGACAAGCAAAAATTTCTTAAGAGATGCAAATATTCCCTGAGGGACAAAATCTCTCCCCCGCCCTGCCAGCCCAGTTGAGAACCACTTCTCTATAGGAAAATAATCTGATTTCCATGACCGTTCCACATCATATACAATAAGATTCAACTTAGAAATGTTATATATGACTAGCACTGTTAGACCCTTTTACTACCCCACAAAATGATTCCCAGGGTACCTAAAATCTATGCAGCAGTCATGCTAAAGAAGTAGTCTACTTTAGGAAGTCATACCTCACTTACTTTTGAGCACCAGAGGAATCTGTCCTCAAGTGTGACTTGCATAAAGAGCTTACATTGCATTTTTCTAGACCTTCTTCTTCCCTCTATACCATACTTCTGCTGCTACCCTCTCCTTTGCCCCTTGACCCAACCACAAATAGACACTTTATCCTTGATCTGCACTGTCCAATACATTAGCCACTAGGTACATGTGGCTATCGAGCACTTGAAATGTGGCTATGCAACTGAGGAACTAAAATTTTTTCACTTTAATTTAAATTTAAAAACTGATACTCAATTCAGTTATTGGAAAACCTTTAAGTATGTTTGGAGTATTTCGGGTATAGGAATCTAATTTTGCCATTCAAAATTTCATGTAATCTCAATACAGATCAAGTATTTCCAATGAAAATTTAATAACTGAATTGAGATGTGTAGTAAGTATAGACACACTGGATTACAAAGACTTAGTATGAAAAAAGGAATGTAAAATATTTCATTAATAAGTTTTATATTAGATTTTAAAATAATATTTTGGATATACTGGTTTAAATAAAATATATTAAAAATTAATTTCACCTGTCTTTTTACATTTTTAATGTGGCTACTAGAAAACTTAAATCCACATAGGTGGATCACATTACATTCCTATTTATTGGACAACACTGATCAAGATCTTCTCACTCTCAGGGTAGGTCCCATTCACTATGTTCCAAACCACCTCAATTCTGTGAGGCTAAGTTCTGTGCTGCCAAGGACTTTTTACCTATTTCTTCTTATTCATTAATCCAACAGGTACTTACTGAGTGCATGCTATGTGCCACACCTCTATTTTAGGTATTGGGGATAGAGCAGGATATAACAAGATATTTCCATGTAAGACTATGAGAAAAATAGTGAATGTTAAAATTAAAGGTATAATGCTGTCCTTTCAGATGGAAGACTATTAGGATGAAAAGGCGGGGCATTTCAGGTTAGGTGTGGGGAGGAAGGAAAGAAGAGGGGGAAAAATAGATTGTTATTTTGGGATTACAATTTCATTTCAATTTAATAAGATTTCAAGTTTGGTTTGTTTGGCAAGTCCAATAGCACAGCAATAGGGACTAAAGGTCTTTGGATATGCCATTGCATGAGAGGACTTATTAAAGGTTAGACCTGCTTTATGCATTATTGTTAATACACACTTCATAGTATTTACTGCAGAAGTCTCTTTGGGGAAATTAGCAATGGAACAATTTCTATATGTAAGAACCATAAATTCCCATGTATGTTGAATTAACCTATTATATATCACCGTAATACTGGGTACAAGGAAGGAAATTTCATTAAACCAGTTATTGTGCCTTTCTGTTTTTCTCTACTCCACTCAGTCGATAGTCTTGGAAAACTCTGCTATAGCCTTAACTTTATCTCAAAGACGTGAAGTGATTACGTGCTTTTGATGTTTTTTGTTTAAAAATAACTTTCCTATGAAGAACAATCAACAGCAGTTAGAAAGTAGATAATTATAATCAAATTCTATTTTACTATCTCTATGTAAAAATACAAACATGAATATGAGGACATCTAAAAATGCAGAAATAGTTATATATTCCATGTATCAATATATAAAAACATAGCTGGAAGGAAATCCTTTATCAGAATCAGGAAATAGTTCCTTATCTACTAGGTTAAAATCCTAAACCCTCCAGCAAATGTATAATTCAATATTTTGAACAATTTTAGTATTTCATTGTCACATAAAATATGTAAATAGCTATTCACATTATTGTGGTGATTTGCATGTACAATAGGAGTCAGATGGGAAAGAAAATACATTCTTATTTGTAAAGTAATGACAACACAATAAATCTGGAATCTTTGAAATAATTTAAAGTTAAAACATTTCTTAACCTACTGCATATATTTATAAGTTACATAATGTCTAACTCTTGCACAAGTTGAGTTTTTTGCATAAACACTTAATGCTACTTTCTAGGCACTCTCTTACTCAAGGGTTGACCTTAAATTCATTTTTCCCCTTGGATCAGTATTCTTGACACCTATGGAAAAGAACATCCTGGCTCCTCCGGAAAGTAGATAAAGCTAAGTCAGAAATAAAGAAGAAATAAACATGACACTCCAATGGGAAAAGTATAAAACCATCATAGTCAGACAGTTTGGCTTCAAATGAAGAGTAAGTAAATCAATACCTCCTAGAAAAATCTATGCCATTTCTTACACAAAACCCAAACTACTACCAGGACTTTGAGTTAGTTCAGTATAGACATTCTACCAGACATAATGTATTTGATAAAGCTTCTAGCTTTTTATCTTCAGACTGGTTTGCTATATTAATTCAAGGGTCTCAGAAATATGAGAAACAATGACAATAATTCAAAATTTTTCATTATCTGTTCTTGGATGTGTCTTCGTTTGTCACAACTGTTGGGCTATAATAAAGGAGCTGCTTCTGTCTTTTCATAAAAAAAAGAAATCCCTGCTTTTATAAACCTGTATTACAGTGAAGGAAGACAAGACAAATATCAAATAGGAGTAGTGGTATATGGAATATAAATAATGAATTGAAATGAAACAGAGTGGCTGAATGACTACTACAAGTAGTCAGAAAAGGCTTTTCTGGAGAGCTGACATTCTAACTGAAATATAAATGTCCAGCCTTGGGAAGTTCTGAAGAAGACCATGTCAGGCAAAGGGAATTGCTAATGCAGTCTCTACAGTAGGAATGAATCTGAGGTGTTTACAGGAAATGAAAGAAGGTCATTGGGTCTAAAGCACTGGATTAAGGGGAATGTGGTATAAAATTAGGCTAGAGAGGTGAGCAGGGGCCAGGATATGTATTCTAAGCATAATGGGACACCATTGGAAGGGAAGGACATGATCTGATTTTTGTTTTTAAAAGATCATTCTGGTCCCTTAAGGAAGCAAGAGTGAGAAAAGAGCAGAAGCAAGGAGACCAGTCAAGAGGCTACTGCAGTAATACAGATGAGAGAAGGTGGTGGCACCAACCACAGGTCCAAAGTGGACATGAAGAGAAGTAAACAGATTCAAGGTATATTTTGGAGACAAAGCCAAAACAATTTGCTAAAAGACTGTTGTAGACTCCTAAATTCTCACACAAAAAGATGTTTAAATACTGGGTTAAACGTATGAAATTGCCATTTCTGTGTGTCAGAAGCAGTCAAATATCAGCAATTTCAAATGATTTAACCTAGTAGAAACAAAATAAGAACAGAGAAAAATCTAGAGAGAAATGGAACAGGGGAAGGGACTTTGAAATTGTGTGGGGGCCTAATTATGGGCCTAGTTAATTTGTTAAATGGAAATCTGTATTCTTTTCTCCTTAAAACTTTCTGTGGAAGGCACCCTTTGTTAAGCCCTTTGTCTAAAGGGAAATTGCCAACAAACCTGATGAGATTCAGAACACCACTATAATAACATGTCTCTGTACAAACTTCCTTCTGGATAGCACATTTCCTAAACTGATAAAGTCAAGGTTATCAATGAAAGGCAGTAGAGCAGAGGTTAAAAGCAGAATGCCTGGGTATAAATCCTTACTCTGCCTGTTACTAGTTATATGACCTTGGCTTACTTTCTGTGCCTCAGGTCTCCCACCTGTAAAACGGTGGTAAAATGGTATCTACCTCATAAGGTAGGAATTACATAAGTGACCAAATGTAATGAGTTTAGAACAGTGCCTGACACATAGTAAGTGCTATGTTAGCCGCTGCCAATAGCGCAGTTAGGTCTTCTTGTTTATCAAAGTGCATCATGTTCAGCATTTTCTTCCCCCCAAACTGCTTAAATTAGTTAACTGGCATTTGATCTTCATGAATTCACTGCATTTGTTGCTGTTGTGTGTGTTTTAAAATAATTCCTGTAATGTTAACAATTACCCTAATTCTGAACTGCTCCCTAAGTACCTAACCCCAAACCCAGCCCGGTCTGCCCCACCTGTCCACCGGCGGAGAACACCACCCCGGTGACCCTCACTGCGGCACTTACCGCCAGCGCTCGTCTCCCGGCGGACAGGGAAAGGGGGTTTCTTCTGCTTAAGTTCATCCTGGAGGGCAGGCGCCCCTCTCTTCTGCGAGAGGGGCTGGTTGGGACGTTCGGTCACACCAGGAAGGGGCGCCGAGGAGCTTCCTCCACTCACGTCTCAGGGTTGCCAACGGTACCTGCTGTGCCCCGCTCACCGTGATCTGGCAGGACCTTGGGCACTAAGGGAGAGGAAAACTGGCCTCTGTTTAAACTTCTCTGATCGTTAGGGGAAATGAGGGCCCAGAATGAAATGGGTGAAGAGTACTGGCGCTGGTATTCTTTAAACCTGGATTCAAATTCCCGCTCCACCACTTTCCTGTTAGGATCAAGGGCAATTTTTTTAACCTCTCTAAGCCTCGGTTTCCTCGTTTGTGTAAATCAGAATAATATAGTGCCTGTTTCATAGGATGGTTGTGACGACTGTGGGAGTGCGCGTAAAAAACTTAGTCTTTAGACGTTTCCTTCCCCTCCCCTGTATCTGCTATCACTCATCCATGTCAGACAAATAGGACTAATTAACCAACTGTCACTTTTGCTTTTCTGGAGCTCATGTGAAGAAAAGTAAAGTGCAAGACTTGAGTAAGGGAGAAACCACGAAGAATACAAAAGATTGACAGTCATTGTGAGCTTCACATAGTTGCCCATCCCAGCATTTTCACCTCACTTGGCTCCTGGCACATGGTAGGCTCTTGATAAGTACTTACTTGGATGAATGAGGACAGATCTAGGGAGAAGGAATTAAAGAACAGAAGGGAGAAAGTGAATCAGACTGACTAAATTTAGCTAGTTGACAAAACAAGCGAAACCACTTTTCTTGTCAGAAATGTATGGTAGTCACTAGGCTCCTGTGTCAGACAAAGGACTTTACTTAATGACACAAGCATCATGAGCTTCATGCTCCCGTTGTCCTCAAAGCCAGAGGAGTGACGTGGAGGGGCCCCAGTGGGTGCTGCTCACGCAATGGGTTTGCATCCTAGCAGAGGAACCCCAAGCATAGGAAAAGCCGGTCTTTGCCCAACCTTGCCCCAGAGTGAGGCAATATCTTTATTATCCTGGTCAGGAAACAAATCTGCTCCACAAGGAGATACAAACATCTTTGAAAAGATAATCTGAAAGAAAATCTGTCAGAACCCTTGGAGAAATGTGAGAGATCCTTGGAGAATTGTTTCCCAACACTCTAGGTAATAGCATCTGGGGTTAGAGGAGATGTCAGCCTTTTTTAAAACTTTATATACATTAAGGTTCTAGTTTTTTTCATATTTTGTTATTTTAATTTTTTAAAATATAATAAAAATAAAAGGCAAACAGAAGTTTACATTTGTTTTAGTAAGGGATAAGGAGTCACTCAGGGTCTGTGACTGGGGAAATGATAATGATATTTAAGGAACATGAATCTAGTAAACATATCTGGAATGGACTAAAGTTATGAAGATTATCTCAAGGCTGCAGTCATGTAGGTATGAGGTAATTAGAACTGAGGAAGGTGGCTATAATAGAGAAGAGCAACATTTCAAAGGAGAAATCTGCTGGCTCCCACCCTGGAATTGATTTAAAGCAACTTTCACCTGGCCCACAGGGCCCCAGATCAAAGCCAGTTCTCACAGTGAAAATTTAAAGTCACCACTCTGCAGAAATAATGAGGATACGGCAACACCAGTCACAAATCAAGTAGGTGGCCTGGCTCAGCTCCTAGCTGAGAAGCTGTACCTGTGCCTTGTGGCCTCCCCTAGCTCAGCAGGCCTATCCACCTAGTTTGCAACTTCTGCCCTGCTCACTGTTTTGCATTTTTATTCTGTTTCTGATCAGTAGAGATTCAAAGAATGTTTCAACCTAAATGTTTTTTTCCACTTTTTTATATTAACCCATTTCTATGTTTAGAGCAGCGTGGATTAAATACTTAACATACTCATTTACCTAGAAGACATCTGCCAAATTGGTCTTCAGCATTCATTCCCCAACTGATTTATTTAAAGTTTCCTTCTGTTCTCTGGATTGTGTCTTTCTTTTGGGGGGTCAGATCTCTTTGTTACTCTTGTCCCTCCTTTCATGCTCTGCACCTGATTTTCATTAAATGTCCTCTGGATTGGATGCTTATATTTAGGAATGGAGTCCTGTGCTGGTTAATTTAGGTAGTAGGAGTTTCCGCTGCAGTTGTAGGAGGCTGCTTGTGCAGCTGGTATTATCCCAATGGAAATTCTCAGTCCGGGTTGTATGTAAGTAGGCAGGCCTTCCTGTAGAGTGAGTGAACAGGGAGCAAGCAGACAGGCTGGGTGCCTACACAATTACCAAAAATGAGAACCTCTTTCTCCTCCTCCTTGTTCCATTGTAGAGGTCCAGAGTCATTTCAAATTTTGCTATGCTTCTTTCTGAGGCTCCCAGCTAAAAAAGGGAGATATCCAACTGTCCCAAATGCAGTTCTTAAATGGATAGCCCATTCTTGCCATTTGCAACTCTTGGTCCTGAGGTTTGAACTTCTCCAGGATTCTTCTGCAGATGCATACCTGGCCCTGGTGTCTTACAGGGCAATTTCCTCTGCTTCTCCAACAATCTGATCCCAATTGCTTATTCTTTTCCAGAAATTCCTCAAAATTTCTGCTCCGCTCTTTATTTTCTAGCACTGTTATTTATTTATTTTGTTTTAAATTTTTTCAGTTATTTGTGTGTTCTTGGGAGGGAAAGGAAGTAGATATATGTCACCCTTCCAACTTGAACTTAAAACAAGCCATGTTCTTCTATACCACCTCTCTCTCATTTTCTCATTTTTACACACCTCAGTTTTGGATTCTTAGAGAAGGCTTTCTGTTTAAAGTGAAATCTGAGCCAGACCTCGAAGGATGGATAGAGTTTAGGTAAGTGGAGAGTAGTAGGAAGTACACTTCTAGCAGAGGGGTCAGTATGAGCAAAAGTGTGATACTGAATGAAGTAGCAGATATGAGAACCAAGCCACCTCCTATTAAGCCAGACATTAAAGAGATTTGCAAAATGTGAAATGATTCCACTCCTTTTACTTTTTTTGAAAATATAGTTAAATTTCATAAAATATTAAAGTAACAAAATATGTTACTTAAGTTAACATGTAATGGGTATGTTATTGTTAAAGAATAAATATTTTTAATTCCTCAGTTTTAATTTCAAACAAAGTAAATCTTGATGGATATGACCCATATAAACATAAGCTCTTTGGGGTCCTCACTAGTTTTTAAGAGTATAAAAGGAGTCATGAGACCAAAATATTTGAGAATTAATATGCTAGTCCATACACTATATGAAGTTATGCTTCTGAAACTAAAATGTAGAGCAACTATGGAAAATGTGGGAACACCCTTGTGGCCCTAGGTGTGGAAAATATTTGGAGTCTTATTAAAAACATGTTGCCTGCTTATACAAATAAGGAAAGTATGAGTAACCAGAGTCTAACATTTTTTGTGCTTTGGTGGGGCTGTCATGGTTGTTGGACCTAGTGACTCAGGCAGTTTAAAATATGTTCTAAACCCTGGTGTGGCTAATTGTAGTAGTGATTTAAAAGGGTTAAATGCTTACTTTCCATAGCAGGAAGTCAATAGATAATATATCTATACCTGAAAAATCAAGAAATGGCAGTGTTAGCGTGTTATTTATAAATATGGAGGTTAATATCAAGAGTAAAAGGAAAGAGTTAAAGTGGTTGATATTGATAACGGAAGGGAAGAGTGAGGCCTGGTGTTTTTCACAGTATAAACCTGAGAGTACTATTCAATTTTTTTTTTTTTTTTTTTTTGGCTGTGTTGGGTCTGTTGCTGCCCGTGGGCTTTCTCTAGTTGTGGTGAGGCGGGCTACTCTTCGTTGCGATGCACAGGCTTCTCTTGTTGCAGAGCACAGGATCTAGGCATGCTGGCTTCAGTAGTTGCAGCACGTGGGCTCAGTAGTTGTGGCTCACAGGCTGTAGAGCACAGGCTCAGTAGTTGTGGCGCACAGGCTTGGTTGCTCTGTGGCATGTGGGATCTTCCCAGACCAGGGATCGAACCCATGTCCCCTGCATTGGCAGGTGGATTCTTATCCACTGCGCCACCAGGGGAGTCCCTACTTTTTTTTTTTTTAAAGAGCTATTCTTTTTTTTTTTTTAATTTATTTATTTTGGGTTTGGTTGTGTTGGGTCTTCGTTTCTGTGCGAGGGCTTTCTCTAGTTGTGGCAAGCGGGGGCCACTCTTCATCACGGTGTGCGGGCCTCTCACTATCGTGGCCTCTCTCGTTGCGGGGCACAGGCTCCAGATGCGCAGACTCAGTAATTGTGGCTCACGGGCCCAGTTGCTCCGCAGCATGTGGGATCTTCCCAGACCAGGGCTCGAACCCGTGTCCCCTGCATTAGCAGGCAGATACTCAACCACTGCACCACCAGGGAAGCCCAGTCCCTACTTTTTTAAAATATATTTTTATTAGTAAAATGCACAAATCAGGTGTGCAACTCAATGAATTTTTACATATGTATGCAACCATGTTAACTACAACTCCAATCAATGGTAAACATTTTTTTGTCTTCTGTCACCAGAGATTAATTTTACTTGTTCATACAAGGCGACTTTTATTCAACATAATATTTTTTAGATTCATCTACGTTGTTCATCTATCAGTAGCTCCTTTTAATTTCTGAGTAGTATTCCACTGTATGAACATAACACTATTTGATTCTCTGTTATCCTGTTGATGAGCATTTGGGTTTTTCCAGTTTGGGCCTACTATGAATAAAGCTGCTATGGACTTATGTTTTCATATCTCTTAGGTAAATACTGAAGGGTGAGATTACTGGGTCATAATGTAGGCATTATTTAACTTCATTAAAAATTGCCATTTTTCAAACTAGTTGTACCATTTTACACTCCCACTAGGAGCGTATAAGAGTTCCAGTTGCTTCATATCCTCATTAGCACTTGGTATTGTCAGTCATTTTAATTTTAGCCATTCTAATGGATGTGTAGTAGCTTTAATTTTATATTTCCTTGATGAATAATGACCTTGAGTACCTTTTAATGTACTTATTGATAATTCATATATCAATATGAATTCTTTGGTAAAGTGTGTGTCCATGACTTTTGCCTATTTATGTTTGTCTTCTTATGATTGAGTTGTAAGAGTTCTTTATATATTCTGGATACCGGCTGTCAGAAATATGTATTGAAAATATTTTCCAGGAACTTCCGCAGTGGCACAGTGGTTAAAGAATCCGCCTGTCAATGCAAGGGACATGCATCCGAGCCCTGGTCCGGGAAGATCCCACATGCCACGGAGCAACTAAGCCTGTGCACCACGTCTACTTAGCCTGCGCTCTAGAGCCTACGAGCCACAACTACTGAGCCCGCATGCCACAACTACTGAAGCTCGCGCACCTAGAGCCTGTACTCCGCAACAAGAGAAGCCACTGCAATGAGAAGCCCATGCACCGCAACAAAGAGCAGCCTTGGCTCACCGCAACTAGAGAAAGCCCGCGTGCAGCAACGAAGACCCAACACAGCCAAAAAAAAATAAAATAAATAAAATAAATAAATAAGTAAGATGATATTTTCCAGTCTGTAGCTTCTTTTCACTTTCTAAATGGTGCTTTTTGTTGAACAGAAAATTTAAATTTTGATGAAGTCAAATTTAGCAATTTTATCTGTTATTATTAGTGCCTTTTGAGAAATCTTTGCTTAGGTTATAACGCTATTTTACTTCTAAACTACCTATGTGTACAACTTTGGTTTCTAAAAATTATTTTTTAATGTAAAAAAAGAAACAGAGAGCATAGTTCTAGTCTGTTGACAGTTATTTCTAGTTACCATCCCAGCCGGGAGGCAAGAACTATGAGATAAAGAGCAAAAATAAGTGTTTTGCAAGAGCTGAAGCACTGTAACTTCTCAATGTTTGTTGTTATTTGTTTCATTGTGATGATTAGATGACAAAACTCTTAAAAACAAATCAAAGCTACAGGGGGTAGACAAAATATTTTTAGGTTAAGGTTGGGGACTGGATAGAAACATCGGTGGTGGCTATCAGCAGGAACAGATAAGGAGGGGAAATTAAGATGAAGACTGGAGGAACTTCCCTGGTGGTTAAGAATCGGCCTGCCAATGCTAGGGGACACGGGTTCAAGCCCTGGTCCCACATGCCGCGGAGTAACTAAGCTCGGGCACCACAACTACTGAGCCGGCGCTCTAGAGCCCGTGCTCCGCAACAAGAGAAGCCACCGCAATGAGAAGCACGCGCATCGCAACGAAGAGTAGCCCCCGCTCACCGCAACTAGAGAAAGCCTTTGTGCAGCAACGAAGACCCTACGCAACCAAAAATAAATAAATATATTTTTTAAAAAGTGAAGACTGGAGGGGAGCCTGAAAACCCAAAATAAATGGATAGTTAGAAAGAGTGTTAAAGGAATAAAAATGGGGGACCAAAGTAAAACAGTTTCCATGTGAAAATAAATTAAGGAAAAACCTCATTTAAATTGGAGTCAGGAAGCCCTGAAGGAGAGCTCTCACGCATGTACCACTGTACAGCCTGCATAACCAGCAGGAATAAGGAAGATAAAAATGATTTTAACAAGGTCAGCTTATACAGAATTTTTGTATAAAATTTTCTCTGTCACAACTTCTTATCCGTGATAATAAGAACGTTACTCCTCTTCTGGTACAAGGGAAGACATTTTTCACATGGGAATTGCATAACCTGCTTTTAAGAAAGATCACTTCTTGTCCCAGCAACAAGGCACTGACCACTGCTTGCAGCTAATAAGAAACCGCCATAACAACTAACTCTTGTTCTTCTCCAATGAACTTTTTTTCAAGACAACCCTCCCCAGTCTCCTCCTAAAACCTAATAAAAGCTGACCTTCCCTTTGTCTCTTGCACTTGCCTATGATTCACCACGGCTTGCCTGACCCAAATTGCAATTCTCTGCTTTTCCTGCATAAACCCATTTTGCTGTTAAAATAATTGCGTTTTATTTCTAAGATTAACATCCACAGCCTCCGCCCCAAAATCCTACGTAGTCTGAAAAGTTAAAATTGTAAGGGTGTATAAAGAATGAGCATAGATTTGAACTTAGGTTTTTCGAAATTTGTGGTATTAGAACTAGGGTCTACTACTGAAGCTTACGGCACAGATTACGTCATAATGCTAAGCTTAACTCAGCACTAAAAATAAACTACAAAGCAGGTTTTGTAAGAGACCGCAATTCATTAAGATAGGAAAGGGTGGAACATATGTAAAGACTCGAAAAGAATTTACATTTAATTATAATTATTTTTTGAATACTTAATAGTATAAGGTGTACTATTTATTACTAGGTGCCGTAGGGGATTCAAAAAGCTATGAACCATAATTAACAAGAATTCCTCAAGAAATCTGCAGTCTATGTGAGAGGACTGGACATATTTATGAAGCGAGAACAGTAAAGTACAGGGGTAACTAACCCGGCCAAACGCGAGTCTAGTTAATTAGCATCATAAGGATCCTTAAGGTGTATCCTCCTGCACCGATACCCCAGCTTCCGCCTCCTCTCATCCCTGGCCCCCGCACGCCCTCAGATCAGCCCGCAGGGGGACGGTTACCTCCCCAGCGAGCGTGCGGAGCGGACTGGGTGAGCCAGATGCGCGGGGCAGAGGTGACACCACAGTCCGTTATTACCCACGACTTTCCCGATGCCCTAGAGCCGCGCAACCCTGCGACGCGTAGACGCAAGAGGAACGCTAGGCCCAGAGTACTGTTGAGAGGGGCGCGGTGGCCCCGTCCCCTTAGTCGGTCGACCATAGAGCTTTCAGACCTCCAGGATTCCTAGAGAGCTCCCGGAAGTAGCTTGGGACAAGATGCTTGCTGGCCGGTGCTGTGCCTCCGCACGTTTGGAAGTTAGGGGCTGGAGGGGCCTGGTCCAGTTACAGCTCGCGCCCCTTTTTCTACCAGCCCTTCCTCCAGGTCTGTTCACACTTTGCAGCGTCCCTTCCCCACCCGGGCCGCCGCTGGAACTCACGGTGAGTACGGTTCGGGCTCCGGGCCGGTGGAAGGGGAGCGCTTTGTGGCCAGACCAGGCCGCAGGTGAGAACAAGCGTGAGGGGTCTTGAGAGGGGACCTGAGCCGAGGTCGGCGCCCCGGTGATTCGGTGAATCAAGGGTCGCTTTGGTTGCCAGCGCAGGCCGAGTCCGCGTGCCCAAACTTTTTGCGAGGGAACCTTTAGTAGAGATTCGCTGTCTTCATCGCTCATCGTTCTGTGGCGTTATTTGCAGTCGATTTTGTCTTAAAATAGGAAACTGTTCCCGGGTTATCTTTTTTTTTCCCCGTGTTATCTTTCATCCACCTCTTTCCACGATCTGAATTGTTTTTACTTAGCAATTTTGCATTTCCGTCACAATTCTCTTTTTTTTTTTTAAGATATATTTTGCTTTTGGAAACCCCAGTTATCCTTGGAAACCTATTTTTCCTGCTAAGTTATTTTGCTCTTTGTAGTGTATTCAGAATGTGGTGGTGTGTTGACTGGATAAATGTACAAAAGAAACATTTTTTGACAACTTCGTGGTGATGTAGAATTCAGACTTATTCAGAATACTTCGTTTATTAAAGCTAATTGAAGCAGATGCCTGGGAACTCTTTAGGAGGGGCCCCATTTCCAAAACTCAAGTGACTCATGAGTAATTTTTGTCAGGCAACATTAAGACTGCCACTACCACCTCTAAAAAATGATCCCTATTTCTGTTTGATTAGTTCAGTTAAGTATACTTATGTAGTAATCATTGTTGTAGCAAATGCATACATATTTTGAATTTCTGCTGTGGTTAAGTGTAAAATGTGGTAGATGTTAAAACTTAAGCAGTTTGAGGTAGGTATAAAGCACAGTGTTTGCTTCACCTTTATCTTTAAAGCCTGGAAAATATCTTTGTTTTGTTTTATTTTCAGCTCCCAAACATCCCAAATTAGGCTTAAATTAGTCTAAAGGAAGAAAACATTCTTTCTTCATCTGTTGAAAAGATAATGCTGTTAAAATGGGTTGTGCTTTCAGTAGTTCACAGGATTATAGCGTTTGAGATGAGAAAAAGCTTTAAAGATTGATTATTTTAGCTTCCTAAATCAAGAAACTTGATGAGGTATTCTTAAAAAGAGAATGTAAGAGGCAGTCTTTATCCGCAAGGTGTTTACCAACCTAAATACAGGTGTATATACACAAAACTGTTTGAGAGGAGGGTACATAGTAGACTAATTTTGTAGTACATATCTTTGTACTTGGTTAGTTATAGGCTGTAATTTTCAAAAACTGTCTCATGGAAGAGGGAAGAGGCTAAAAATGGAAAATTAGCTACTAAAAAGAATAATCAAATGGATAATGGATAAGATTTGTTGGTTGATTTGGTTTAAAATATGAACAAATCTGATAATTAGATGACTCCCATCAGTTTCACTACTGAGACTTTATTTAATGTCATTTAGTATTATATTACCGTTTTAACATATCAACAATATAAAGCTCTTGCGTGATGCACACTTAACATTGAAACCTTTTAAAGCTAGTATTGACGAGCATTGATTATAAGATGGAAGTTGGCCAGTAGTTCAGTACTTAAAGATCAACCTTGACTTTAGGAAATTCATAAGAAAACATGGTAAAACTATGACTATGCAGAATCACATTCAAAACAGTTAGAGCTCAGAATTCATGTCCCATAGTAATGACCTTTTAAGTTTTTAAACTATAAGTATCTATTTTAAGAAATTTTAAGAATTTATTAAATTTTCCTTGATTTTTTAAATGAATTATTTTAAAACCATGGGTGTTAATCCTGTCTGTTCAAAACAAAATTGTTTACCCCTTGTCTCAAACCCTCCACAAAATCTCAGCCTCTTGTCCAAATTCACTCTTCCCTCAAATCTCTGTATTCCAGGAAATTCCCCCACTTCTCTGTAAAGTTATCATCTATGAATTAAACCCTCTGTTGTCAGTTACCATATTTAACCTTATCTCTTGCTCCTTGATTTCTCCTATCTGTAGTTTACTCCCAAAACTACTGTTACCAGTCTTGTCTGATTTTAAAGATAACTTTTCAAATTCTCTTCCTTTTCTGTCCACACTCTCTAAGTAGGGGTTCTTAACCTTCCTGGAGTCCTTAGGTGGGTGTTTGGTGTATGAACCCGATGAAATTGAATGTAAACTTTTGTGCCTATGGGCTTTTTTATGGGGAGAAGTTCTGTGTTTTCATTAGATTGAGAGACTATGAGCCAACCCTACCCAACTCTCTCGGCCCAAAACCCCTGAAAGATAGAGACACTGCTTTGAAGACGCATGTCAGGAACAATATGTAATCTGATTTTCCTTCTAAGTGCCTACTTCTTCTTTCCCTTGGCAGACTACAGGTCTGGGATTTTATCTTTTTTTTTTTTTTATAAGATATCTTTTTTATTTTTTTAATTTTTATTTATTTATTTATGGCTGTGTTGGGTCTTCGTTTCTGTGCGAGGGCTTTCTCTAGTTGTGGCAAGCGGGGGCCACTCTTCATCACGGTGCGCGGGCCTCTTACTATCGCGGCCTCTCTTGTTGCGGAGCACAGGCTCCAGACGCGCAGGCTCAGTAATTATGGCTCACGGGCCCAGCCGCTCCGCGGCATGTGGGATCTTCCCAGACCAGGGCTCGAACCCGTGTCCCCTGCATTGGCAGGCGGATTCTCAACCACTGCGCCACCATGGAAGCCCTGGGATTTTATCTTGATGTTAGCATTTCTTGCCAGTTGCTTTTGGATATGATGCCTTTGGTTATGCTCTTTTCCATTCTCTACAGTGCTGCCTTCAGTTATGTTTTTCTCCATCCTGTTGTCCACAGTGCTGCCATTGTGATCTTTCTGACATACAGATATGTAATATAACTTCCCTGCTTAAAACGGGATACAAAGAAAAAGGTCACGGCTACAAACTAACATTTGCAAGAAAACCATGGCCATGGGCCGACATTTGCAGTACATACTATACACAGTGTGATAAATCCTATGTCTGGACCATGTAAAAAATAACTTGGCAAGAATGAGCACCTTAATCTTCTGGGGCAGGGGGTTGGGGGTATTGGTGGCTGAAGAGTGAGGGCAACAGGGAAAACCTAATTTAAAAGATAATAGGTAAGCTGAGACTTTTTAAGTTAAAGTTAAATGATTTCCGTGAGACCAGGATTTATCAGCCTCAACATTGACACTTTGGACCAGATCATTCTTTGTTGTGGGGGTTATGTTATGCATGTAGTACGTTTAATAGCATCTCTGGCCTCTACCCACTAGATACTAGTAGCATCCCTTCCCCTCAGTTGTGACAACCAAAAATGTTTGCAGACATTGCCGAATATTGCCAAATATTCCTGGGAGACGGGGGCAGAATTGAGAACCACTGCAGCAGAGTGGAGATATGAGAAAGCCACATTTGGAAAAAGCTGTATGAAGGAGAGTTTATAGCAGATATAGCTAGGCAGGTTTACATATCATAAAGAGCCTTGCATACCATGCTGAAGTTAGGTTCCCCGTTGAAATATTTTAAGGGGGTGAGTTGTATTACATATTTGTTAAAACAGTCTCTCTAGCAGTATATTAGTTGCATGGGACTACAGTAACAAAGTACCACAAACTGCGTGGCTTAACACAACAGAAATTTATTCTCCCATGGTTATAGCGACCAAAAGTCCAAAATCAAGGTGATGGCAGGTTCATGATCTCCTAACTTCTGGTTGTTACTGGCAGTCCTTGGGATTCCTTGGCTTGCAACTACGTAACACCATCTCTGCCTCTGTAGTCACATAGCTCTCTTCTGTGTCTGTGTCTTCACATGGCCTTCTCTTTGTGTGTGTCAATCTCTGTGTCTCTTCTCTTTTTAAAAATATACCAGTCATATTGGCTTAAAGGCCTACCCTACTCCAGTATAACCTCATCTTAATTTGATTACATCTGCAAAGAACCTCTTTCCAAATAAGGTCACATTCACAAATACCAAAGGTTAGTACCTCAACATATCTTTTGTGGGGGACACAATTCAACCCACAATAAGAATCTTTATGGAACATGAATGGAAAGAAAGCATAACCAAAGGCAGGAAGACCACTTACCACTGCTACTGCAGGCAAGAGATGATGCCTAATACCAAAGGTAAAAGCCATAGACATATATCCCCCAAAGAAATAGGACCCTGTAATTGAACAGGTCTAAAGAAGACCTCAGACCTTATATCTAAAACTTACTCTTCAACAAATATAAACACAGTCTGTGTCGGGTATTGTAAATAATAGCCCTCTGATGTTCTTCAATTCTATCACTATGATAAAAGATAAAGGCCTCTACTCATGGGAAACATACAATTAAGTTAGAAAGTCAAAACTCCTTTGCAACTAGTAATACACAATTATGGCAAAAGTAACATTAAAGTAATACATACTTATGTAACAGATGTATAGAATAAGAGGGAAATCACTTCCAATTGGAATCATTAAGGAAGGATTTTAAGAAGAAAGCATTTTATCTTGTCCTTTGAGAATAGGTAAATAGTTTGGGTACTAATGAAAGAAATCAGAAGACTTAAATAAATGCACAGATATACCATGTTTATGGAATAGAAAACAATATTGTTAAGATGTCAGTTGTCCCTCAACTGAGCTACAGATTCAACACAAATCCTATTCCAGGATTTTTTTTTTTGTGGGAGAAGCCAATTATAACATTTATATCAAAAGGCAACAAAACTAGAAAAGCTGAAACAATTTTGAAAATGAACAACAAAGTTGCAGGACTCTTAGTAATTGATTTCAAGATTTTAAAAGCCACAACAATCAAGACAGTTTTGTATTGGCAAAAAGATAAACATATAGGTCAGTGGAACAAAACAGACTCCAGAAAGAGATCCACACATGTATAGTCACTTGATTTTTGACAAAGATGTGAAGACAATTCAATGGGTAAAGTTTAATCGTTTTTTGCAAATACTGCTGGAACAATTGATATTTGTATGCAAAAAAATGAACCTCCATCCATACCTCAAACTCTGAACAAAAATTAACTTAAAAGCAATCATAGAACTAAAGGTAAAATCTAAAACTATAAAACTTTTTTAAAAAAACAGGAGAAAATCGTTGTGACCTTGGATTAAGCAAAGATTTCTTAGATATGACACCAAAAGTACAATCCCTAAAAGAAAAAAGTTGACACATTAAACTTCAAAAATTTATGAATTTCTGTTCTTAGAAAGGCACTGTTAAAAGAATGAAAAGGAGGAAATATTTGCAAGTCACATATTTCATAAAGGACTTGTATCTAAAATATATAAGGAATTCTCAAAGCTCAATTATTAAAAAAGCTAATTTTATAAATAGGCAAAAGTTTTGAACAGATACTTACCAAAAAATATACAGTTGTCCCTTGGTATCCATGGGGGATTGGTTCCAGGACCCCTCATGGATATTAAAATTTGTCGATGCTCGAGTCTCATATAAAATGGCATAGTCTTTGCATATAACCTACACACATCCTCACGTATACTTTAAATCATCTCTAGATTACTTATAATATCTAATAAAATGTAAAGGCTATGTAAATAGTTGGTGGTGTGTGGCAAATTCAGGTTTTCCTTTTGGGAACTTTCTGGAATTTTTTTTTTCCCCAAACATCTTTGATCCGTGGTTGATTGAATCCAGGGATGTGGAACCCATGGATATGAAAGACCAACTATATGGATGGCAAATAAGCACAGGAAAGGATGCTCAACGTTATTAGTCAGTAGAGAAATGCAAATTAAAACCCTTGTGAGATACCACTATATGTCTTTTAGAATATCTAAATCTATATATATATGTCTAAATATATATATTTATTTATATGTCAAATGCTGGTCAGGATATGGAGCAACTGCAGTTCTCACATATTGCTAGTGGAATGCAAAGTATTATAGCCACTTTGGAAAACAGTTTGGCAGTTTCTTATAAAGTTATACATATACTTACCATATGACCTAGCAGTTTTACCTCTGGATATTTACCCGGGTGAAATGAAAACTATGTTCACACAAAAACTCATATGCAGATGTTTATAGTGGCTTCATTTGTAATCATCAAAAACTGGAAGCAATTGAGATAGTGTCAACTAGAGAATGGATAAACATTCATCCATATAAGGCATAAACTCCTGATATGTACAACAACATTGATGATCTCAAGTACAATATGCTAAGTGAAAGATGCCAGACTCAAAAGGCTACATACTGTATGATTTTATTTATAAAACATTCTGGAACATCATTAGTGTATGGGACTAGGTTTTGGGGTTGCGGGTGTTGATAGGGCATCCAGGTTCCTTGGAGATGCAGGACCTGTGCCCCAGAGAGGAGTTATAGAGCTTGAGGTAAAGTCCATAGTAGAAGTTAGCCTGGAGACAGGGGGAAGATGGCAGGGGGAGCACATGTATGATAATGTCAGGTGGAGAAGAAGAAAGTGTTAGGACAGTTCTTGACAATATCTTGAGCTAGATTATATGGAAATTATTCTCATGTTGAGAGTGAGGGGCAGGTTGAGAGCCGAAGTGTGTAGAAACAGTATAGCTGGTATAACAAATGTTGAAAGGAGTTAAATCAGGAGCCCTGAGGGCCACATGAGGTTAAATGCAGAATTTCAGTTAGACCCAGTCTACATGGTTTCCTGACTTTGTTTAGCCATGTTCCACATCCCCAAGAGAGAAAGCAGAAGGAAAGAGTTATTCCCAGATGGGATTGGCATGCAGAAGGCTAAGGAGGCAAGGAGTTATTTCTGGAGAGGATCACTTAAATGACTGAGCCATGAAGTCCATGTCATGGTAGGGAACTTGTTAAGATATCTCAGTAAATTACTATGACCTTTGACTTGCCTTTACACTATTTGTCATTTTCTCTTCCCAAAGAAGTACCCTTAAAGAAGAGGCCCTCAGAAGGTTCTCTTAAGAAGATAAAGAAAGTAGTGGAAACGAGTCTCCTGAGCTTTTCCGGCCCTAAATGGCTGCAGAATCAAGGAAGTCTTTAGCCCCATCCCCACCAGACCAGGCTCCTGAAGAGGACCTTGTAATTATCAAGGTAGAGGAAGATCATGGTTGGGACCAGGAATCAAGTCTACATGAAAATAACCCTCCTGGCCAAGAGCTGTTCCGCCTGCGTTTCAGGAAGTTATGCTACCAAGAGACACTAGGACCCCGAGAAGCTCTGATCCAACTCCGAGCACTTTGCCATCAGTGGCTGAGGCCAGATTTGAACACCAAGGAGCAGATCCTGGAGCTGCTGGTGCTGGAGCAGTTCTTGACCATCCTGCCCGAGGAGCTCCAGACTCTGGTTAAGGAACATCAGCTAGAGAATGGAGAGGAGGTGGTGACTCTACTGGAGGATTTGGAAAGGCAAATTGATATACTAGGACGGCCAGTAAGTAGAAGGAGGTGGGCATGCTCTGACTGTGAGAGTCCAGGAAGCTGGGTGGAGGGACATTGACACAACAATGGGAGAATAAATGCCAAGCATAAGTTTGTGTTGCAGGAGGATGAAAAGAGTTATCGTGTGGTATGGCTTGTATTTGTAGAGTTCTTTTTATTCTTATAAAGGATATAAATCCATTTTTTATCCTCATAACTTCCCTACAACTGTATTGTTCTGTTTGCCAGATGGGAAACTGATGCATAGAGAGCTTAACTTACTTTTTCAGGGGCACCCAAATAACTAAATGTAGATCTGAGCCCGTAACTCAGGTTTCCTAGTTCCTTATCAAAAGTTGTTTCCACTGAAGAGCACTGCTTTAAGTTTCTGTTTATCATTCTTCCCCTTTCTTGGGAATGCAAAATATCAGCATTGTGTACAGCAGGGAGGGCATCAGCAGAAATCTTTTCCTTCAGTACTAAGCAGAAATGATGCCTTTCTGTGCAAATCAACATGTTTGTGTTCCTAAGTCAGTGAGATTCTGCTTTTTCCTTCCCCCAGTATGTATCCCTTTAGATGTGCTCTTAGTACTGTTACATTGTTCGCTTCATTTCTCAAAGGGATTCCTTGTAATGCAGGTGTCTTGTTTCTAGGTCCCTGCTCGTGCACATGGACATAGGGTACTCTGGGAGGAGGTCGTGCATTCCAAATCTGCACCAGAGCCTCCAGATACTCAGCTCCAACCTGTGGCAACCCAGCACAAATCTCCAGTGCTCCAAGGGCCACAAGACAGAGGTGAGGAGCCAGATTTCATTGATGAGGAGTGGGAAAGCAGAGAGGAAAGAAAGTACATTTGGGACACCTGTCTAGTTCCTGGAAGGAACTAGCCTGTACTGTTTACAGACCAGCCATAAGACCTGATTTAAATGTTTATCTAGGCTTCAAATACAGACTGTTAGTCCCAGTGGTAAACTCATGAACAAATTAAAGAATTTGGGGGTTTTATGTATTCATACATTTCTGTTACCACAGTGTATTTACAACATAGGCATTTTGAGGTTTTCCTGGTATCATGACACTTTATTTGTAAATATTTCAGTATGTATTTTCTTAAACAAGAGTGTTTTCATAGATAACCACAGTAAATTGATCACAATTAGGAAATTTAACACTGATGGATGCAATACTAATCTAGCCCACAGTTCATATTCATATTTTGCTGGTTGTCCCAATAATGTTCTTCCAGAGTCTAGTCCAAGATCCCACTTTGCAATTAGCTGTCCTGTCTCTTTAGTCTCCTTTAACTTGGAGTAGTTCCTCAGCCTTTCTTTGCCTTTCACAATCTTGACATTTTTGAAGAGTACAAGTCAGTTATTTTGTAGAATGACAACAATTTGAGTTTGTGTGATGTTTCCTCATATTTAGATTCGAGTTGTATATATTTGGCATGAACATCCCAGAAGTGATTTTGTCCTTCTCAGGAATACAACAGGAATTTGTCTGTTATTGGTAATGTTATCTTTGATGACTTGGTTAAGATTATTCTTGCTAGGTTTTTGTTATTGTTTTTCCCTTTGTAATTAATAAGTAATTTGTGGGGAGATACTCTTGAGTCTATGTAAATATCCTGGTCCTCATGAAACTTTTGTTGCTGAAACACTAGTTTTAGTATTTATTGATGCTTCTTGACTGAATCAGTGATTACTAAAGTGATTATTTTCTAACTCTGTCATTTCTTCTACATTTATTTATTTATTGTAATGGAGAGTGTTCCCTCCTTCCCCCATTTTATTTTATTTATTCATTTTTTATTTATCAATATGGACTCATAAATTCTTATTTTATTCCAGAAATGTTCTGTTACTATCTTTATTTTGATGCTTAAATTGTCTCAGAGTTGGCCAGAGGAGGCCTCTTCAGTCTGGCTCCTGTGTCCTATTGACATTTCTCCATCATTTTTTGAGAATTTTCTTACGGAACAAGATAAGATGTTCTAGTCTCATCTCATACTTGCCCTGAATTTCTTATTTTTTCATTTATGTGGTTTATAGTAATTTGTTCTAAATTAGTGGATTTTTAATATTTCTAAAGAAGTATAGAAACATTTTCAATTAATAATACAATCCTTATGTAAAATTCTAATGCCTGTTGCCCAAGACACAATAGTCTATGTTGATTTTGATATTACCCTGTCTGGTTTCTATAGGAAGCAGATGCTGGCAGTCATGGTAGACATTTCAAAAAAGTAATAAAGTTAGTAGAGATAGATTGGTTCTCATATTCAGCTTGGCAAGAGATTAGGACCTAAAGAAATACTGTGTACAAGCACAAGGATGGAATATAGCTTTGGTGGTAGAGAAGAAATTGTAAAGCACTTCCTGTTAGGAAACCAGTACACTTTCTATTTTTGACATGTAACTTCAGGCTGAGTGGGACATCAAAGTGCAGATGTTTTCTGAGCAACCATAGGTATGAACCCAGAGTCCAAGATTAACAGCATTTCATATTCAAAATCTCTGGCATGCATATCGGCTGAAATACAAATAATTTTGGAATGTGTTAGTGCTGGTTCCTATAACCACAGGACAAGGCTGGTCTCATTCATAGCTCCTTTCTCCTCTCTCAGCCATATCTGCTTCACAGAGTCCTACCCCTTCCCAGAAAGGAAGTCCTCGAGACCAGGAGATGACAGCTACACTTCTTACAGCAGGGTTCCAGGTGAGTTGTGCTCCTCACTGAAACCCCATAGCTCCACTTGACAGTGTTTGTGGCATCTACCCCATGTCTGGACTGTCTGTAGCAGTACTCACTTAGGAACTTGCCCCATGTTCTTCTGCATAGAGACAGATTGATCCTTGATTTTCCCCCAATAAATCTGGTGCATTTTCCTGTTCTTTCCTGCTAGCTATGCAGATCCCTTTACAGTACATTCCCACCTCTTGATCCACTCCCACCCTGGTGGATCTCTCTGACACTCTGGGTTTGAACTGTGGAACAGTCCCAGTCCCAGATGGGCATCTTGTTTTGTTTCAGACTTTGGAGAAGATTGAAGACATGGCTGTGTCCCTAATTCGAGAGGAATGGCTTCTTGATTCATCACAGAAGGATCTGAGTAGAGATAACAGGCCAGAGAATTACAGAAACATGTTCTCCCTGGGTAAGGAGAGCTCTGGCTATTATTATCATTTACGATTTTGTGTTTGTTTATGTGTACAGTAGCTTTGAGCTTTCTGAAAGACATAGTTGAGTTTAAACTCAGGATCCAACAGAAAGATAAAATATTGAGACTTCTGGAGTTCTAAAAGGAACTTTTGCAGCCACTATGGAAAACAGTATGGAGGTTCCTTAAAAAACTAAAAATAGAGTTACCATTATGATCCAGCAATCCCACTCCTGGGTGTGTATCTGGAAAAGACAGAAGCTCTAATTCGAAAAGATACATGCACCCCAATGTTCATAGCGGCACTATTTACAATAGCCAAGACATGGAAGCAACCTAAGTGTCCATCAGCAGATGAATGGATAAAGAAGATGTGGTGTGTGTGTGTGTATATATATATATATCTCAATACAATGGAATATTACTCAGCTGTAAAAAGAATGAAGTAATGCCATTTGCAGCAACATGGATGGACCTAGAGATTATCATACTAAGTGAAGTAAGTCAGACAGAGAATCTAAAAAATAGTGAAATCTAAAATATAGTACAAATGAACTTATTTACAAAACAGAAATAGACTCACAGACACAGAAAACAAACTTATGGTTACCAAAGGGGAAGGTGGGGAGAGGGATAAATTAGGAGTATGGGATTAAGATACACACTACCATAATATAAAATTGATAAAAAACAAGGATTTACTGTATAGCACAGCAACTATTATATTCAATATCTTATAATAACCTATAATGGAAAAGAATTTTAAAAAAGAATAAAGATATATACACATATATATGTGTAACTGAATCACTTTACTGTACACCCGAAACTAACACGACATTGTAAACCAACTATACTTCAATTAAAAAAATAAATAGAAATAAAATAACCAGAAAAAATAAATAATTTTTTTTTTTAAACAGGGCACTTTTATTCTCTAATCTAGGACTTACCTTACAGTTTGTAACGGGGTATTGGTCTCTTTGCCAGTTGGAAATTGAAATTTTTTAGTGCTCTCTGAGTTCACATAGATTTCTCTCACTTAGACCTATTGTGCTCCTCCCTTTTAATGACTGGGACTTTTTTCATTACTTTTCCACTCATTAGGTCTTTTCATAGTTCCATATTCCTTCCCACTCCCCAACTTCCACTTCTCCGTAGTTGATCCCTCCTCTACTTTAGTCCTCCTTCCATCAACCCTATTTGATGGCAGTTCTTCCCCAGTTGGTGTGTGGTACTTTTGTTTGACCCTGCTCCTTTCTCCCCATATTAACGAAGGCATTTCAGAGACAGATGGGAGCTTTGCGTTTACTTGTAGCTGTTCCAAGTGTATTTTCCTTTCCCCCATCTTTGATTTCTTTCTCCTAATATAGAGAATAGGAAGTGACTTTGGCTTGATGTTTATTACATTTTTATTCCAGGTGGTGAGACCAGGAATGAGAACAGGGAATTAGCTTCAAAACAGGTAATATCTACTGGAATCCAACCACATGGAGAGACAGCTGCCAAATGCAACGGGGATGTTATCGGGGGTCTTGAGCATGGAGAAGCCCGAGACCTTCTGGGCACAATAGAGAGGCAGCGGGGAAATCCCACCCAAGAGAGACGACATAAATGTGATGAATGTGGGAAGAGCTTTGCTCAGAGTTCAGGTCTTGTTCGCCACTGGAGAATCCACACTGGGGAGAAACCCTATCAGTGTAATGTGTGTGGTAAAGCCTTCAGTTACAGGTCAGCCCTTCTTTCCCATCAGGATATCCACAACAAAGTAAAACGCTACCACTGTAAGGAGTGTGGTAAAGCCTTCAGTCAAAACACAGGCCTGATCCTGCACCAGAGAATCCATACTGGGGAGAAGCCGTATCAGTGCAATCAGTGTGGGAAGGCTTTCAGTCAGAGTGCGGGCCTTATTCTGCACCAGAGAATCCACAGTGGGGAGAGACCCTATGAATGTAATGAGTGTGGGAAAGCTTTCAGTCATAGCTCACACCTCATCGGACATCAGAGAATCCACACTGGGGAGAAGCCCTATGAGTGTGATGAGTGTGGGAAAACCTTCAGGCGGAGCTCACATCTTATTGGCCATCAGAGAAGCCACACTGGGGAGAAACCCTACAAATGCAATGAGTGTGGGAGGGCCTTCAGTCAAAAGTCAGGCCTTATTGAACATCAGAGAATCCACACTGGAGAAAGACCCTATAAATGTAAAGAATGTGGGAAAGCTTTCAATGGGAACACTGGCCTCATTCAGCATCTGAGAATTCACACAGGGGAGAAGCCCTATCAGTGTAATGAGTGTGGGAAAGCCTTTATTCAGAGGTCAAGTCTCATTCGACATCAGAGAATCCACAGTGGAGAAAAATCTGAATCCACGGGAGTTTAGGAAAAAACTTTAGTCATAGATTGGGCATTATTCAACATTAGAGGAACCATGTGCTAGTGAGAGGTCTTTCAGTGTAATAAAAAGGCAGAAAGTTCAGCATCATTACAACCTTATCTAGGGTCAGAATTGATAGTGGTGACAAAGTTAGAATAGCTCTTCAGTAGTTTGGGCCCAGTGCCTTGATGCAGGTTGATTAGCTTGACTATCTTGGGAGGTGTCTGATGGAGTGGAGCTCCCGATGGCCTAAGGTATCCTTTAGAAGCTTAAAATAGCATTAGAGCAAGTTGCTTGTCGTGGCTTGAGGCACTTAACTTTGTCTTTTTGGTGAGTAGCTATAGGTTTGAGAGAAGCTACTCCTCCTAGTTCCTCTGCTTCTTCCCATCTGTGATCCCTTCTCCCATTTATTCCCCTAAAGGTGCACTTGTGCTCCTAATCTGATCTAAGAAGCTGCTTTAGAGTTTGAAGCAGCCTCTGTGTGAGACTTATATTTAGCTTTCTAAGATCCTAGTTCTAGGGAAATTTTTACAGACACCTCATGTGTTTATGCTTAAGTGTGCATTTTATTTTATTCTAATGCTCCTGACAGTGGAAATCCATATTCCCATGCAAACTCAGAATGCTATATTTTTAACAGCACTCCAGCATTTTTCTTCATATATCACCTTCACTGACTCCACTGAGTCATTGAGCATCCATACGTATCCTTCACCACTCCCAGTCCCAGTACCTGTGTCAGCGAGGAAGTGGACGCATTAGTGATGGTTGTGGGAATGATGCAGAGAAAGAGGTGAGTGGAGACTCAGCCCCGCTGCTCTTGAGCTTGGATGGTTGTACCTTTTGGTGACTTCTGACTCTGCTTTCCACCTTCCCACTGTACACTGTGGTACAAATAGGTGTTTACACTATCCTCGTTAAGGCATCACATGGGAAAAAAAGGAGACAGAGGTGCTTGAAGAAGACATAAAAATCCTTCCAAAGAATGTATACTCATCTCTTTTGGCCCATTACGGTACTGCTCTCTCAGGGGTCTGCACAAACCCCCTGACTAGATGGTCTACACTCTTGTGTTTACCCTGGACCCACCTCCTTAGACGGCCTCAGCATCTCACTCATTCTTCATCTGTTTCTTGCCATTAGTTTTACATATCTACAGCGGTAATCAGTTGAATACTTCACCTCACAATTCCTCATTCTTCTGAATTCTGGTGCACTCCATCTGTAATCCAGCAAAGACACAGTATTAAACTCATCATCACCAAGCACTATATTTCATCTTTGAAGCTTTCAGTATACCAAGGGATATTGTATAAAGTAATGAGGCTGGTTTAAGGTAACACCAAATATAGGTTGTCCTTTAAATTGGGCAGTTCTAGCTATTCTAGTGGTGGTATTATTCCAAGTGCTACCACTCCTCTAGATATTTGGAACATTCTCAAGATTCCCATCTAATAGACCATATAAGAAAACTCTGTTAACTCTTGAATTTCATCTCATTTTTGACCATTTGATTACTCACTTATTCACCATATTTGGAATTGAATAACTTTTGGCTGTTTCCAAAGTCGGCTGTCAGAATTGGAATTCATTCCATTAATCCTATCCAGAAGAAAATGATACACATTGTGATGAAAATTCCAAGGGAAATTATGAAATTTCACACTGTGACTATCATGAACAGGGACAGCACTTTCTAATCATGTTGTTTTATGATTGATGTTTTCAAAAATCAGTCATAAAATCATGTATCATAGAGGTCCACCTTTTGGATCATAAATTCCTTCCCTATAACATCCCTTCCCTACCCTAGTATGGCCCATATTGACCACTAATAACATCAAGGTTATCTACATCTATTTCATTGAACCATTGGTACCCACTTGTCATTTGTCATCCTGGTTTCCTTGGTTAACTTCTTCAAAACAATGCTTTTCAGTATCCTTTATTTTCTTATCTTCCCTCCTTCCTCCTCCCTCCTCCCTCCTCCCTCCTCCCTCTCCCACTTTTTGGCCTATAGATTACCATTCCTAATTCCCTTGTACTTGAAATTACAAGAAACCAGAAACAAATCTAGTTGTCTCTAGATCCTTGCTCTCCACTTTAGTTGTGCCTTATCGTCCTTAAGATACTAATTCTACCTGAGGCAAATGCTATCTGTGTACAGATATTACATAGGATGGGTACATTGTCAGAGGGAGAGTATGTGTGTGTGTGCATGTGCATGTATACACACACTCCTCCCATGTATTGATAGTTTAGGGGAACAGTTGTCTCCTATTCCAATGAAAGCTCTCAGCAGAGTACCATATTGAAATGACTGTAGATGTACCAGTTAACATCTCTTTATTCAGTGTAATGTGTAGCCAGACTTAAATCTCAGAATTACTAAGCATCTGGCAGAAATTTAAAGGAAATATGACCAGAAAGATTAGTATTATACTGGGATGCATTTGAGAAAAGAATATGACTTGAAAGAACAATATATACCAAGGCTGATTCAGCACACCTATAGAAATAGCCAAGTAGTATAAGACAGTAGAAAAAGGCTATTGTTTCTTTGGGGGCATAAGTAGAAGCCCATTCTTGGTCTCAGTTTTCACTCTTAGCATTAGAATATTGTTGATCACTCTGTATGACCTTATTTTGCTCCTAACTATGAGTGACATGCACTAAGTTCCTTTAGCCTGCATATTCTGTTTTTATGCTCTTAACCTGAAATGAACTGTTGACCAGTACTTTCTTCTCCCATCTGCAGCTTTTCATTTTAGGACCTGGTGTAATAAAGTGGTTCTTCCGTAACTGTTGCGATCCAGCATAGTCCTAGGAGAGACATCTTAGGTTTCAAAGATTTTCTCCATTGAGTAAGGTGGCAGTGCTAGAATGCAGTGATTGATTCCCATATGGAACAGTTAGTTTTACTCTTGGTTCTGAGGCTCTAGATAATAATAGCTGACATTTATTGAGCACTCACTATGTGCCAAACCCAATGTTACATATTTCTCATGCTTATGGTAGATATTATATACTCCACTGTATGGATGAGGAAACTGAGGCTTAGAGAGTTGAATGAGTTGATCAAGATCACAACTAGTAAGTAACAGAGCAGGGATTCTAACCTACAGAATCTGATTCTCAAGCCTGTGCTCCTGACAACTGGTCTGCTGTATCTCTAATGAACACCCTAACCCTGGCCAGCCATTTAAAAATTATGTATTCCTGGTTACTGAGGGAGGGAATGTGCAGTATAGTGCAAATCCATTACAGTTACTGGAAAACTGGTTGAAAATGCCATTTTGGTTTATAATTGTATCATCTTTAAATGTTGATACTTTTGATGCTTTGTAGTACTAGAAAGCTAAATTCTGCAAGGAAAACATGTTTAAAGAAGTAAAACATGTTTAAAAACTGGGAGGACAAAGCAGTAACTTATAGATTCAAGTACATTTGTCTCTAAACTGCCCCAGGGAAAGTAGCATTGTGGAGGGAAATGAAATATCCATGCCCTAAGCCAGGCAGATGGACAGTCAGGATGACACCAGTAAGTTCATCTACAGCATAAAATGTGTAAAAGCTTCAACTTTACTGCTCATTTCCAACTACCATTTTATTCTTCTGTCATTCATGGTTTTTCAAACATGTCATCCATTGTTAAACCCCGTTTCCTCATTAATCTGTTCTTAAAACTTATCCTTGTTGGCTTTTGTATTCCACTGAAATATCCTCAGAATCACCAGTGGATAAATATTAATGCCTTTTCTTAGTTCTTGTCCTTCTAGATCTATATTTCATACTCGGGAATTTCCCCTGCATCTCAGGAATTCTCCTTTGACTTGTGGGATCCTTTTTGGTCAGTTTTCTTCACTTTTAGCTTTTGTTGGTCTTTTCTTCCTCTCCACTGAGAAAATCTCCATGTCTTAATTTTATTCACTACTTTTTCTATACTCCTATTTAACCATTGTGATTGTTTACACTTACCTTCTTATATTTGAGTAACTTAATATTTCCTGCCCTGTGGGTTGTCTCTCACAGGTACTATAGGTACCTGTGAACTTTTCCACAGGTACCTATACAACTTGGTGTTTGAAAACAGAATTCATCACTCTGTCCCCAACCCCTGTTTTCCTTTTTAATAGGCATCTTTGCTTAACATCTTTACCCTGAACAGACTCACTACCCTTCATATTTCTTATCCCAATCTTAGAGTGGTCTTTTAGTCTTTTTCTGGTCTCCACCATTCATGTCCAAAATCTTGCTAAGTTGTTCCAATTCTTAGTCAGTTTTCTCCTTGAGGCTGGACTTTTTTACGTTTCTGCCATCCCTTCATATCCTTCTCTGCAGATCCATATCATCTGAGGCCCAGGTTATTGTAATTCTTTCTTTTCGGTTTACTTGCTCCCAAGATCCCCACCTTGTATGCTTCCAAGATGGTCCTCCTCAAACTCCATTTTTATGATATCTTATTTTCACTCAAGAACACCCAGCAAATAATTCCTATCAGAGCAATGATGTTCAAAGTTCTCCATTACCTTGCCCTCCATACTTAATCTGCCTCAGCTTCATTACTCTCTAGCATATTCACCTTGATTTATCATGGTTAAACTTCCTGTGACCTTCCACTGTTGTCTTATAAGCCCTTGCCTCTGTGCCTTTCTCATGCTGTTCCTTTTGCTTAGATTTCTCTTTGGCCCCAGCTCATGTTCATTACTCCCTTCAAAGCCTAGCTTCCATTACATCTTCTGAATGAGCTCTCCCTGACGATTTCACCTCACACTGAGACCTCCCTTATTCTGTGCTGCCTCAGCACTGATCCTTTGAGTTTGTACTAAGGTCCATGCACTTACTAATATGTTGTTTTGTAATTATTTTCTAGCATTCTGTATTGTAGTTTCACATTTGTATTTATTTCCCAAGTTAAATTGTAAGCTCCTTGAGGGCAGGAATAATAACTTTTACATTTGTATCTTTGCACCCCTTAGTGCCTAGTACAGTGCTGAGCACATAGTAGGCGTTTAATAAATGCTTGTCGAATTATTGTGTGGATTATTTTTTTATATACAGGAATTTTTACACTGCTTTTGAGGATATATGTCTTCTTATTTTGTGCACAGACCCATTTCCATTGTACATCAATAACTGCCTATACCTAAGATTAAAGACCAAAAAATTCAACTTTAGAAGGGTATGTGTGAAAAGTTGAAATGTGAAGCTTTCTATTTGTTTGGTCAGAGTTATTTATTGGTTAAGAAAGAAAATAGGAAGCTCTAAAGATTACTGTTTATCATTGCAAAAGTGCTTGAGAATAGGCTTTTGTATCTCAAGTTAGACCAGTGGTTCTCAACTGGAGAAATCTGGCAACGTCTGGAGACAATTTCGGTTGTACCTTTAGTGGATGGCTGGGATACCACTGGCATCTAGTGTTAGAGGCTAGAGATGTTGCTAAACATACTGCGTGCACAGGACAACCCCCACAACAAAAGAATTATCAAGCTCCGTATGTTTAATAGTGCCAAGGTTGAGAAACCCTGGCCTAGATGTATTTAAGGTAAATAGAAAAAAGAAGAGAGACGAAATACTAGATTTTTTTACAATTAGAAAAATTAGCTATGCCAAGTTTTATGAGAATCCTAAGTGTTTATATATTTTGTAGTTTGTAAGATTACAAAAAGCCTTAATGTTTGGAGTTTACAGCAACATACCGGTATGTTTTAAGATTGCTTTCAGCATCAAATCTGCCTCCATCCTTTATACCAAGTGGAAGATGTTGTAGGAGTACAAGTCTAGTTTTAGCCTTCTATATCTTGGTTCATTACATAAAATACAAGGTAAAACACTGGGGCCTATCTCTTTAGCAGAGGGCCTGCAACTTACCAAAGATTTAGCTTTGGGGACAACACATGACCCTTGACAGTCCCTTGGACAGCCACTAGACAGGAATAACTGCCAACTTCCCAAGGAAACCCCAAGCCAGAACGTTGTCAAAGTTTGCCAAGTATTAAAATACATTCCCACTTAAGTTTTTAACATACTCTGTTAATCCTACTTAAACACATGTAGGGGGAAATATTAGTAGGAAATTTAGTTAATTAGGAAATTGAGTAGTGTAAAAGAAGACTTTCTAAAAACTAGTCTCCTTTTGTAACTCAATGGTACTTCCTTCAACAGGTTTAAAAAGTAACGATCCCAGAGTTAGAAAAATCGGTTTATGTAATACAGCAAAGAAATAACTGCGTTAATCTGTTGTGTTTACTCATACAGTCTATAGAATGCTAGGTTTGGAAGTGACTTTTGAGATCATTTTCCAGCCCGTTATTCTGTAAATGAAGGTCCAGAGAGGTCATGTGGCTTGCACCAGGTCACCCATTAAGTTAGTGGTACAGGTGAAAATAGAATCCAGGCTTCCTGAGGCTTTGCCTATTTCTTTTTTGGCTAATCATGACCCTTGTTTTATGTTCTTGATTCATACTATGCCGTGGGATGTATTCATACTTATTGCCTCCACTTGTAGTGTTTCATTTTAGGAATTATTCCTTTTATCAGCTTGTATGTCCAAACGAGTATACTGACTGGTGTCTTGAGTTAAATTCTTTAATAAACGACTCAATAGTCCAAGGGATTTTGCAGTACCGCCGCCCTTTTGAAAGTCCTGCCCTCTCAGGTCTGGTTCCTAATCTTGGAGAAAGCACATAGAATGTGCAGCATTGGCTTCAGACTGCTAATAGTGAAGACCAGAGCTCTTAGGGTCCTGTGTGTCAGTTTTAGGAATCCTGTAGGGCCCACACTGGAGATACTGCCCTTTCCCAGCTGCAGTGTCTTTAAATTCCAATATTCGAGGGTGACCCTACCCTGGGTAAAATCAGGAAGCAAAAAATCACCTTCGTGACGGGTGAGACAGGAATTCGGAGTCTTTCAAAGACTCGGGGCAGAGGAGCTCCCAGGAATGACTTAGTAGGGACCAGAGCCCACGACGGCCTGCCTGGGTACAAGCTAGGCCCCGCCCCGGAAGTGCAGAGAGGAACTTCCGCCCGCGGGGAGCTCTCGGAGCAGGTTGCTGCTCAGGCGGCTGTAGCGTGCTCTGCGTTTGGGCGGTGGCGTGGTGGACGTTGCTCAGCTGCAACCCCTCGGATTCCCTCTCCTTGGTCGGGCCGGGGTGGAGCGTTGGCATGAACCCCGAGAGGCGGTCCTGGGACGGTGGGCACTAAGCCCAGATGCAACCCTCCAGGGAAGGGTTTTTCTCGCGATTTAGTGCTGCTGGGGTCCACATTTGGACTACTTCTCTCGGGATTATAACCCCTGTCGTTCCTGAGGTCTTCAGAGATTTATTGAGTCACATTAACAACGTGTACCCCTGGTACATTTGGAATCAATGCCCACCAGACCCCTCAGCTTGCCATTCCAAACAAAAGGGAGAAACTGCAAATGATTGGAAGTATTAGGAGCTCTACATTTAGGAGAGGTTTCCTCTTCCACATCTGCGTTTCGTGCCCACAGTTCCTTTAGAATGCAGAATACATCTCTGTATTTCAGCTTGGCAATAAATAATCGCCCTTCCCCTTTAGCAGTAACTTTTCCGTCCACACGTGTGCAGACCCGCCTACCGGCAACGGCGGTGCTGTTCTCTCCCGACGCACGTCTCCAGGCCCTCTCCCGGTAGTGCTCCGAGGCAATGGCAAGGAGATTCCTGTGGCACAGGGCCACGCCTGCTAATCCCAGTTTGTGATCTGACAGCCCTTCTTTGCAAGTTAGCCCCTTATTTGACATGGCTTTCTTTTTTTTTTTTTTTTTTCCTCCCATTACCCTTAGTAATTAGTGTAACAGCTATGGCAATCTGCTTTTTCTTTGAGTAAATTAATGTTTCTTTTACAGAAGTATTCCGGAAAAGGGAGGCCCTCAAGAGAAATCTTACTGAATTGCAGACTCTCCAGTTAACAAGAAAGCTGCATGTATGCATTTTTAGAAGAGCTGCTTTTGCTGGTTCCAAGGATTCTGTTACTAGAAAACTGCTCTGAGCTGGCTCCAGCAGCTCGGTTGACAATGGCTGAGTCCAGTTCCTGACTATTCTGATGAGGAATGCCAGGTCTGGGTATGGGAGTGGCATTGGGGGGAGAGGGTCTTTGGGAAAGTGGCTAAGCTGGAGGACCTCAAGAGGGAGTAGGGTGAACCTAGACAAGAGGGCAGCAAAGGAGAGGTATTATCAAGTCATCTTAAAACTTTTAGCCTCTTAGTGATTCTTCTCTTTTTTTCCTACGTTTTATGTAAGCAAGTCTAAAGTCAGACTGTGATAGTGGCCAAATAACTTAATCTCTGTGCTTCCATTTCCTGGTCTGTAAATGAGGATGATAGAAGCAACTGCCTTTTACATTACATGAACATTACCTGGTACATAAGAAATGCTATCTAGATATTTGTTGTAATTATTTCTTCCTCTCCTTACCTTCCTGGGACTTGGCCTGCTCTGCTGATTTATTTGTTTATACAGTTATTCCCTCATAATTTCACGTGTTTAATTTTTTCTAGGTCCCAGTTCTTGCACACAGTCAAGAAGTGATCTATTAATAAATGTCAGCTCTGGCAGCAGAAGGAGAACCACTGTCTCTCCGGCTCCTAACCAGGAATACACTATTGAAATATTAATTACAGGGACCCTTCTCCCTACAGGAGAGTTGTTAAGTGTTAAACTTTGACATTCTATAGTTTTCTGAAGGTTCTGGATGTAAGGGACCTGAGGACACTTTTTTTTTCTTAAGCTTCTGCTTAATGAGATCAGCATAACTGTGTGGTTATGAATGCTCAGCAATCTGGTTAAGTTCAAAATGAGGGTGGAACAGTAGGGAATCCAGCTCAGCTCTGCCAATTCCACGACTTTTATTATTCAGAAGTTCCCCCTTTGCTGTCTGTTGTCTGAGCTATAAGTTGTAAGTATATTTTCCATTTTTTATTTTTTTTTTCACTCTACTTAAGTGGGTTTTTTTGTTTTACCTTGCCGGAGTATGGATTCTTTGTGTGTGTGGTCAAATTTATCAATCTTTTCATTTATGGCCTCTGGATTTTGGTTCGTAATTAGAAAGAAAGGGCTTCCTACTCTGAAGTTACAAAAGACTTCTCCCATGTTTTCCTCTGGCACTTGTATGGTTTCATTTATAACATTTACAACTTCTATTTATTTGAAATATTTACCGGTGTACAGAGTGAGGTCGGAATCCAATTTAATGTTTTTCCAGATGATTACCCAGTTCTCCGCATACATTTATTGAAAAGTCTATTCATCTTTTTCTTACTGATTGGCTACCTTTATTATATGCTAGATTTCTGCCTGTGATTGCATCTATTTCTGGACCTTCTATTCTGAATTATTTGTTTATCTCATTCACCAGTGCCACACTGTTTAATTATTGAGGCTTTATAATATGTTTAAAATTCTTTAGGACAAGTGCCCCTTCATTGCCCTTCTTTTTCAGTTTTCCCAGGCAGAGTCTTGCTTGTTTAGTTTTCTATGTGAACTTTAAAATCTACTTATTAAAAAGTTCGTATTTTTATTGGAATAGTGTTAAATTTACAAATTAACATAGGGATTATTTTCTAAGACCTAAGCCTTGAGATACCATTCGCTGGTTCTGTTGGGAGGGAAATGGAAGGAGTTGGGACTGTAACAGATCTAGGTTCAAATTCCACCTCAGCTCTTTTATTAGTTGTCCAACCTCAGAAAACTTACCTGCTTCTTAGATTTCTTATATATGAGAGGATGACTGTAACGTCTGCCCTGCAGGATTAAAGGAGCTAAAAAGCCTAAAATGCCTTTTTCTGTGTAAATAGAATCCTTTCCACTCTTGCTCCCTTCAGGTCCTCAGCTCATGAACCACTGAGAGGGAAGCCTCCAGGATCCCAGAGCGGACCACCAGGTGCCTGGGGCGGGGTTCCGCGGAAGTCGACCTCTCCTAGCCAGTGCGGGCGTCAGAGGACCTGTCGGTTCATCAAATCACGGTTTTCCAGGTGAGACCTCTCTCGTCTTTCTCCTTGGGTTTGGATTGAGCTGTAGGGCGAAGAGCAGCAGAGAGGGTTACTACGCGCTGCACCTCGTTGCCTCACACCTGCCCCTCTACCTTGCGCCCCGACCCTTTTCTTCCCCTCACCCTGCCGCCCCTCCCCTTTCCCCGCCTTCTTCGCACACTCCTCCCTTCTCTTTTACTATCTTTTCCTTTCTCTCTTCCCACGGCTTCTTCTTCTGTCCTTTCCTTCCTCCCTCTCCTCTGGGCCGTTGCCACACTGGCATTGCCGACTCCCCCAGAGACCCCCGAGTTCCCCAACAGCGTCTGGGAGGCTCGCAGGACTGACAATCGCTGGAGTGACCCTCCTCGCTTTTCTGGCGGAGCCGACTTCCAGGCGGGTGTGGGGAGGTGGAGGAGACTTTCTTTTCTCTTGGCTGTGTGCCCTCAGCTCTCCTTTGTTCTGATAACCTTAGTTATCAGACGATTGACGAGTGACGGACACCTGGCAATTTTATTTAGATGTTCTTGAAATACTGTCATTTTGCCTCAAAGGAAAAAATCAGTTTAGCTGAATGCTCTACTCATGGAAACTCCTTTCTTTTGGTATCTATATCGCATTCCCCTCTGCCTCCAACCTTTTTCTTCTGTTTAAATGATGAAAGCAAATGTCCCTCTTTCTTCTTGATAGCTTTTCTTTGGAATTAAAGATCTTAAGGTATCTGATAACAGCTCAGAAAGGTAACTTTATACATATTTGTAGCCCTTAAGATAATTTATCCAGAAAAAATACTGTATTTATTATCCTTTGTAGTTGCCTAAAGTCAATATCAGCAGTTTGGGGCTGTGAGGGGAATATATTAGGGAAAAGAAGGCACATTGAGGCAGTCACAGGAAAGGCTAATTCAAGTGTGAGCAAGCTACAGACCAGAAGGGGTTTGGGTAGGACTAGGGGTTCTCTGTGTTTTGCTAAGGGCAAAGCGACTTGCACCACATGCTTCCATGGTAGCCATGTTTCTGGACTCTGGGCAAGGGTTCATTTGCATGTGACCTGTGCACTGAGTTAGCCTTTTTCAGTGTTGCCAAGGAGCTACTGTTCAGAGAAACTTGATAGAACAACATCACTTAGAAATGGTACAGTTCCTAAGCCATGGAAGGTATAGTGTCCATATGAAAGTAAACCTGTGACTGATTTGTGGGGCTCGAAACTGGATTAAGGAAATCAGAGGCTTAAAAAGTACATGTTTGTATAAAGAAATATTGGAAAGACACAAGAAGCTAATAAAATTGATTACCTATGGAGGTGGCAAACTGAGGGAATCAGAGTGGAAACAAGTCTTCTTTTTGTATATCTTTTGAGACCATTTTGACTTTTGAATTGTATATTACCTATTCAAAAACATAGACAAATTTTTAAATAAAATTCTTAGGATACTTTCTGATCTCTGGGCATTTTAGATTAACAGAAAAATTGTGAAGATAGTACAGAGAGTTCTTATATCCCCCCACACCCAGTTTCCTTTTCTTTTTTTTTTTGGCTGCGCCACGTGGCATGTAAAATCGTAGTTCCCCAACCAGGGATCAAACCTGTGCCCACTGCATTGAAAGCATGGATTCTTAACCACTGGATCACCAGGGAAGTCCCCAGTTTCCCCTGTTATTAACATCTTACATTATATAGAATACTTGTCACAACTATTGAGTTACTATTGCCTATTATTATTAAAGTCCATACTTTATTCACGCTTCCTTAATTTTTACATAATGTTCTTTTTTCTAGTCCAGGATCCCATCCAGCATACCATATTACACTTAATTGTCATGTCTCCATAGGCTCCTCTTGGCTGTGACAGTTTCTCAGACTTTCCTTGTTTTTGATGACTTTGACAGTTTTGAGGAGTACTTTCAGGTTTTTTGTAGAATGTTACTCAATTGAAATTTGACTGATGTTTTTCTCATTGTCATGCTTAGGTTAGAGGTTTGGGGGTGTTGACTTATCACTGTTGAGACATAAAACAATTTGTAAGATGGAAAAAGGCAGAGGGGGATAATTTGTGTAATTTGAGTTTGAAGCAAAAGTTTTATTAAGTTTGGAGATAGAATTGAGTTTGTTCCCAGGGGATAAGAGAGTGGGAGCAATCCAACAAGTTATCCACACATTGGTCTGAATTATAAAGATGGAGTGGATCCTTCTTTGGAGAGATAAAGGGTCTGTTCTGTCACAGTTCCAGAGAAGACAAAGCACCCCTGTTGCTAAGATACTGTCTGTCATAGCAACATCAGCTGCAGCAATAGTAGAGGTAGCAGTAGACAGAGCTTCTTTTATCTTCATGTCTCTCTTCCAACCCAAATAGTGTGGACTTGTGTGAGTGGTAAAACACAACGATGATGTTATTGTCATTTTTCCCAAACTAATTAATTATCAGTTGAATTTCTGGTTTTTTGCCTTCTCTATTCCTGTGCTCCTTCATCTGCTCTGCTATCTGAAAATCTCTGCAACTCCTATCTTGTTTCCCAATTTAATTAAATATGATAAAAAGTCTTAAGTAGAAACTATCTATTATTTTATATGCTCACTTATATCCCAGATTTTGTGCTTTAAATACCTTTATAAAGGGTAGACTTAAATAGTTATTTGAGTCAGGTGTTCATTCCAATAGTTCTGTGGTGGTACAGACTGAAGAAAAACATATGATCTGGCCACCGTGTGATCGGTATGTCCTGGGTTTGTGGAACATGTTTGAGAGTCCTAGTTTAGTCTTTATTACATCATATTGCTTTAGCATCAGGGAATAAATTACATTTGAAAGGTCTGTTTATTTCAGGAATCAAGGCCAAAGGTATGAACAAGGTGTCAATTCTGAAGGGAAGATTTTTGTAAGGATGGACCCACACCCGAAGGTCCCCAGCATATATGATAGGGATACTTTACAGATTCCTGAGAATAAAAAAGCTTTTCAGTATGAGAACCAGTTAGAAAGGCATGAGGACAAGCCTGAAGAAGAAAGATGGTATAAATGCAGTGAGTGTGGAAAGAAGTTTGCCCAGAGCTCAAGCCTTGTTCGACATCGGAGAGTCCACACCGGAGAGAAACCCTATGAGTGTGATCACTGTGGAAAAGCCTTCAATGCACGCTCAACCCTCACTGTGCATGAAAGGATCCACACTGGTGAGAAACCCTATACTTGTAATGAGTGTAGGAAAGCATTCAGTGTGAGGGCGCACCTGATTATACATCAGAGAATCCACAATGGAGAGAAACCCTATGAATGTAATGAATGTGGCAGAGCATTTAGTGTGAGCTCAGACCTCATCAAACATCAGAGAATCCACTCTGGTGAGAAACCTTATGAGTGTGATGAGTGTGGGAAAGCCTTCAGCGTGAGCTCAGACCTCATCAAACATCAGAGAATCCACACAGGAGAGAAGCCGTATGAGTGTAAGGAGTGTGGGAAGGCCTTCTATGTGAACTCAGCCCTTATTAATCACCAGAGGATTCATTCTGGAGAAAAGCCCTATAAGTGTGGAGAATGCAGGAAAGCATTCAGCCAGATCTCAACTCTTATTCTTCATCAAAGAATCCATACTGGAGAGAAACCATACGAGTGTGACGAGTGTGGGAAAGCATTCCGTGGGAGCTCTAATCTTACTAAACACCAGAAAATACATGCCAAAGGAAAGTGTCATCAGTGACTTACATGGTGAAGATATTACAAAGGCCTTTTTTTTTAATATCAGAAGTTGTCACCAAAGGAAGGGTACGGTAAAAGTTAATGTTTTAATTGACACTTCGTTTCTTGGAATATCGAAGAAGTGAGAAGTCAGTGAAAAAGGACTCCATCATCGTAATGATTGATTTAAGTCTCTAAGACCGCATCTACTTCTGAGAATGCAGTTTTACAACTCATAAGGTAAATTATACCATAATGTAGTTTGTTATGTTTTAGTAAGAGCAACTTCAGTATTTCAAACATGATTTTTCCTTTTCTTACGTGCAAGCCTTTTGTTTTTGTTGTTGCTACCAGTATTATAGGTGAAACATTAAATTTTGAAATTGGAAGTAATGTTGGTTGGTGAGACAGGGACTACATATCCTCATTGAATCTGCAAATAACTAACCTATTGGTCTTGATTTCTTTGGCTTTGATGTACTACTATGCTCTTAGAGATGGTTAGATGAGTTAGTGACCTCGTGGCAGAAGGCATACTCTCTCTTTTTAGCTAGGAATCCCAACTGATAGTTCTCCAAGGTTATTCTTTTTTTTTTTTTTTTTTTTTTGACCATGCCATGCGGCTTGCAGGATTTTAGTTCCCCAACCAGGGATCAAACTCTGGCCCTCTGCAGTGAAGGGGCTGAGTCCTAACCACTGAACCGCCAGGGAATTCCCTCTTCAAGGTTATTCTTGCTTAGTTAAAGCCCCAGACCTGGGTAAGACTCCACACTCCCAACGCAGGGGCCCAGGTTCAATCCCTGATCAGGGAACTAGATCCCACATGCTGCAACTAAGAGTTCGAATGCCACAACTAAAGATCCCGCATGCTGCAACGAAGATCCCATGTGCTGCAGCCAAGACCCAGCGCAGCAAATAAATACATAAAAATAAATTAATTAATTTTTTAAAAAAGGTTAATTATAAGCCCCAGGCCTTTTGGACTTAATAATCCAATAAACCCCAGAACTTAACTGAGCTTCCTAAACCAAAAACCTCTCAAAGAGTGTCAGGTGCTTCCGACCCTTGCATTCAGTGTTTCTCAAAGTGTAATGTGGCATATGCAAAGACTCAGAGGTATGAGAATGGAACAAGCTTGGGGAACTGTTGTTGAGTTGGGTTTGGCATTAGTCTTAGGATGACTTTCAACGATCTGTTTGAGAATAGAGATGCAGACGTAGAGAACAGAGGTGTAGACACGGGGGTGGGGGGGATGAACTTGGAGATTGGGATTGACATATGTGCACTGCTGTGTGTAAAACATAGCTAGTGGGAACCTGCTGTATAGTGCAGGGAGCTCAGCTTGGTGCTCTGTGGTGACCTAGATGGGTGGGATGGGGTGGGGGCAGGAGGGAGGGGATATATGTACACATGTAGCTGATTCACTTCGTTGTACAGCAGAAACTAACCCAACATTGTAAAGCAACTATACTCCAATAAAAAAAAAAAAAAAAACGATCTATTTGAGTGACTATGTGAAGCTTGATATCTGTAATCAACCAGGAGAGCTCAGATTTGGGAGGTGGTAGAAAGTTAAAGAATTCAATTAGAGAAATGTCTTTGTTATATCTGTGGAAATCCCAGTAGAGCTGTTCACCAGACTATAGCCTAACTTCCTAACTATCCCCAGGCCTAAAACTCAAACTCTGTATTCTCTGCACATATGAAACTCAAAGGAAATCTGGACTTTAAAATTACTTTGTTATTATTTTTCTATTTTAGTAGTGATTTCTTACTCCTGGGTAATGGGCCTGAAATCCTTTTGATCCCTGAAACTTAGTAATTTGAGGTACAAGGTGAACACCAAATTGATAGAAATTGCAGATTGCTTTGGTCCACACTGTGGACAAGTAGGAGGGAACACTGTGGGAAGTTGAAGTGGTATTCACTTCAGAGTAAGACTGTGTTGCTAAGGATGCACAGTTTCCCTGAATTCTCATCAGCAATTCAAGCAAGTCAGCTATAAGACACACTGGATTCCAGGTAGCTCTAAGCTAACTTGTGCCCTCAAACACTGAGGTGACAGACGCATGTTAAAAAGCACATCATGAAGTCTCTGTTATTGAGGTGGTGCTTACCACACTACTCAGGTAACTTTAGGCCTGGACATGGGGCCTGAAGGCGGAGAATGTCATGGTTCTGCAGCTCAAATTGAGGAGATAGGACCTCACTCAGGGCATGAGGCATGTTAGAGAAAGTAAGGCACGTACTTACAGGCAGTGAAGGGCCTCAAAGAAGCACCAGGAAGTTGACTTTGCTATGCTGGGTTGAAGGTGTTAATTCTTTGCCCTACTTTTTCCTGCCTTTGGCAATTGAAGGACACTGTGGTTTCCCCCTGCTCTGCTCTGGAGAGAGTTCCCTGTCACCCCCTGTCTATGTTGTTATCGCCATTGTTTTCAGTATTTACCTCTTTGGGCCCAGCTGTCTTGGTTTGTTCATAGGATGGTGGTTTGCAGACAGAGTCGTCTGGGTGGAGAACACCCTTCTGGGATCAGCACTGAAGTGATGCCATATCCCACCCAGACCAGCACAACTGTGATTCCTAAGCAGTAAGTAGTGAGTATTCTGAAAACTTTGAAGGAATAGACATTCTGAAAAAAGAAATTTCATTCACTGAAGAATTGAGTGTTAGGAGATCAGGATATATGTAACATGGTTTTTCCTTATAAGCTCAAATTAAGGTATTAGTGATTATCTATTTTAGGTTGGACCTTGTGTCAAGTACTAGGAATACAAAGATAAATGAAAAAAGCACCCTACTCTCCAGAGGCTTACAGTCTATTTGTGGACAGGGAGAAAGGAGTAGATAGAAAATAATAATTACAGTGATAAAGCCATTGGATTTATACCGAATGCTTTGCATTGTAAGTGTAACAAGTACTTATGAGAAGGTTGGAAAAGCTTTGAAGGAGGATGAAATCTTGAAGAAAGAATGAGTTCTTCAGCCACATGAAAAGGAATGAAGGAAGGTACAGTGGGAATAACATGTGAAAATCATGGTGCATCTGGGAGAGAAGAAGGAAGTTTTCAATGTGTATGATTTTTCAGACCTGACCATAGGCAGTTACAAAGGCTTTATCCCTCTTGGGTGTAAAGCTACCCTCCTACACAAGACTTCGAGGCACAGCCAGTGCATGCAGTCTCTGAAGGGAGTTGCAGTCAAAGACTCAGACCGCCTGGCCAGCCATGCTTTTAGGCATATCTGTACTCTTAGCCCAGGCACCTCCTTTTGGGGCCCTTTTTACTGGGGGTCTTGCCCGAGTAACTCTTCAAGATTCTCTCACCGCAATAAGGCAAGACACTTTTCTTCACTCTGACTCAGTACTAGTACTTTTACAATCCTAGCCTTTCCCCTCTTTCTTCCCCTGGCCTCCGGGTCCAGAAAATGACTGGAGCCTTTTGTTTGGTGCTGTCTTGGCAGTGACACAGTCCCCACACCTGTGCTGATTCACCTGACCCCTGCCTGGCACTGTTGCATGGATAAGAATAAAACACTGCAGGAGCCAGCACTTTTTTGTTGTTGGGCCTCTTGCTAATGCTATTGCAGTAAGTGATTAAAGGCTTGGCTGTTACTTTCATTTTTGCCTGTGTTAACTGACTAATGCAACACATTCTCACCACTCTAGGATCCAGGCTAGAAGAATACTCCTACCTTGAATATGCTGCTGTTATGGCAAAAGAAAAACAGTGGTAGGACCACATGATGGCTTTTAAAGCATCTATTCAGGAGGAGCATATGTCATTTCCACTTAACGTTTCGTTAGTCAAAGCAGGTCAAATCACCAAGCTTACTATCCATAGGGTGGAGAAAAATAAAGCTTACAAAGAGGACAGTGAATAACTAAGAAAAGTAATATAATTTACCATTGAGATAATGGATCTACCATATTGGCCAATATTTTTGGAATGCTTCCTATGCTGGGGCTTTTTCTGAGTACCTTACATGTGTATTTTTCTCAATAAAAAATAATGAAATGATATACATACTACTATATTCCCATTTTACAGCTAAAAATATTGAGGAACAGAGACAGCTAGGAAACGGTAGAGCCAGGAATTGAAACCAGAAGTTCAACTTGACAATGTTTTCTCCTAACCACTATTCTATATTATGAAAGTTTTGATCTGAAGGTTGTTTATGCACCACAGTGGGCCAGTGTGTTATGCTGGTAAAAACTTTAAAGGTGAAATTCAAGAGCCCTTGGTCTCAACCTATCTTTACCTCTAAGTAATCCTGTTACCTAGGCTAATGCCACCTAGCTGGGCCTCAGTTTTACATCCTTAAAAATAAGGAGACAGGCTAGATATTCTCTGATACACCTTACAGCTTTGAGGTTTTTATCATCTCTCCAAATAGATAGTAAAATGCTTTGTAATGTGATGACCTCTTCTTTAATCTGCTACTTTCTATATTGTTATGTTCACTGGAGCTCTTGAACAAATGAGTCTCCTCACCAGTCCCTTCTTTCTATTTTACTTCTCCTGCTTTACATTAGTGATGATACTAATAATGAGTAGCTTCCATTTATTTAGACCTATTCTGTTCCTGGTACTTTTTCAGGCTCCTTAGGGTAAATTATTTCATTTAAAAGTATAGATGCTATATTTAGAAAAGAAGCAAAGGTGGAAAAAAAAATGCTCTAAACATCCCTTTTAAGAACTTAAAGCACAGGAAAATAAACCCAAGAAAGCAGAAGGAAGAAAATACTAAAGATAAGAGCAGAAATTAATGGAAAAGCAAGTATGTATTCTTACTTAGAACTTTCACACATAGAGTTGTGTTTTATGTAGTTTCTCTCTGTAGGCTACTGTCATGTATGTTACATTTGACTCCCTCTTTCTGCCTCTGGGGAAAAGATGCTAATTTCATGATCAACCTGTTCTTTCAGATGGTGACTCCTGGCCTTAAATAAGGAGTCTGTTTCAAAGCAGAGTTTTCCAAGAAGTCTAACACACAAGGGAGATGTTCAGAAGACTAAGTGGGAACATCATCAGGGGCTCCACACTGGACAAGTTCATAGCCTTCTGAATAATTTACCCAAGTGGGAGAGGAGCCCCTTTGAGGACGCACAACTTACATTGCCTCAAGCCATGGAGACTATCACTCCGATAAAGAGGCCTAAGATACCTGGGAGAATTCACCCTGAAGTTCAGTCCTGTCGATGCTGTGGGCGTGGGAAATTCTCCATTCAGCTTGTGCACAATTTCCAACTTCAACTGTAATAAAAGAAGCAGCCACTCGTAAAGTGAGTGGAAGTCATTAAGCCAAAGATATCCCTCCCTCATAAGACAAACCCTGGCACACTAGCAGCCCTGACCAAGCACCACCACATCCAAACTTAAAGAAAGCCCTATAGATCCTCAACCAGGAACGACCTTCAGTGTAATCCCAAGTCTCAATAAACAGCAGAGAAGCCATCCTGAAAAGAGTTTCATGAGAATTAAGAATGTGGTAAAACCTTCAGACACTGGAGTGATCTTAGACATCAGAGAACCCTTGGGGATATCTTCATTGTCAGAAGCCTTCTCTGTGAGCTCAAGTCTCATTGAACATAAGCAAATTCATTTTGGACAGGAGCCTTATCTATGTCACGAATGTGGCAAAGCCTTTAAGTTCTCTGATAGCCTTGCTAAACATCAGACAATCCACACTGAAGAGAAAACTTACTGGTGTAAAGAGTATAATACTGTAGGATTCATTGTGTTTTGAGTCTGGTCACCCGCCAAAGAACCCACAATGGAAAGCACCATTATGAATGTAGTGAGTGGGGGAAGGCCTTCGTTTGGAAGCCAGCACTTAATTACCAGAAAACCCGTGCTAGAGAGAAAATCCGTAAATATTAAAATGTGGGAAGGCCTTCACTTAAAAGCTCTATCTTATACATTGGAAAATCCATACTGGAACAAAACCCTATGTATGTATGACCACTGTGGGGATGCTTTCAGCGTTAGCTCAGCTCTTAAAGTGTAACAAAAATTCCTTGTGGGGAAAAGCTCTTTAAGGGTAAATAATGTAGGAAAGCCTTCAGTCAAAGTTCATATCTTATCAGGAATTCCCTGGCAGTCCAGTAGGACTCCACACTTTCACTGCCCCCCACCAAAAAAAAAGAAAGAAAGAAAAAAAAAGTTCAGATCATGTCAAACATCAGGGTCCACACTGGAGAGAAGCTTTATGACTGGGACAGGTGTGGGGAAATCTCTTGAACTCATCTCTTACTAAACAGAGGATACACAACAAAAATGAACCTCAATAGTCAAATATGTGGTAGAGGTATAACATAGAACTTTTCAACATCAAATGTCACCACTAAGAAAAAAACCCAATTGCAAAAAATCACTTTAACTGGCATTATTTTATGCAGTTAGACAAGTATTATCAGAGAGACTTTGTCAGGTCACTTTGGGCAAAGTTGAGTTAGAACAGATTCCTGTGACAGATCTCAGTGGATATTTAACTGTCTTTGGCACAGTTAGCTTTTCATTTTCTACAGTAAATGTAGAGAGAGTAGGGGGATGTCTTTAAAACTAACCACAACCTTGGATAATCCAAATACTATTACATTTATTTTTTGTTTGGAATTCATGATGCTAATTAAATACTTTTTCTAAGAATGATTTTGACATTGATTCCTGGGACGCAACAGGTATACACTTCTACCAGACTTACTCCCTTTTACTTTTTTTTTTTTAAACATCTTTATTGGAGTATAATTGCTTTACAATGGTGTGTTAGTTTCTGCTGTATAAGAAAGTGAGTCAGCTATACTTATACATATATCCCCATATCCCCTCCCTCTGTCTCCCTCCCATCCTCCCTTCCCACCCCTCTAGGTGGCCACAAAGCACCGAGCTGATCTCCCTGTGCTATGCGGCTGCTTCCCACTAACTATTTTATATTTAGTGGTGTATATATGTCCACGCCACTCTCTCACTTCGTCCCAGCTTACCCTTCCCCCTCCCCGTGTTCTCAAGTCCATTCTCTACGTCTGCGTCTTTATTCCTGTCCTGCCCCTAGGTTCGTTAGAACCGTTTTGGGTTTTTTTTTAGATTCTGTATATATGTGTTAGCATACGGTATTTGTTTTTCTCTTCTGACTTACTTCACTCTGTATGACAGACTCTAGGTCCATCTACCTCACTACAAATAACTCAATTTCGTTTCTTTTTATGGCTGAGTAATATTCCATTGTATATATGTGCCACATCTTCTTTATCCATTCATCTGTCGATGGACACTTAGGTTGCTTCCATGTCCTGGCTATTGTAAACAGTGCTCTAATGAACATTGTGGTACATGACTCTTTGAATTACGGTTTTCTCAAGGTATATGCCCAGTAGTGGGATTGCTGGGTCGTATGGTAGTTCTGTTTTTAGTTTTTTAAGGAACCTCCATACTGTTCTCCATAGTGGCGGTATCAATTTACATTCCCACCAACAGTGCAAGAGGGTTCCCTTTTCTCCACACCCCCTCCAGCATTTATTGTTTGTAGATTTTTTTATGATGGCCATTCTGACCCGTGTGAGGTGATACCTCGTTGTAGTTTTGATTTGCATTTCTCTAATGATTAGTGATCCCTTTTTATCGTGTTAGTATATCTGGGAAATGCAGCAAATAAATATCTGTTTTGGTAAATCATTTCACAAAATTTCCTATCCTTTGTTAAAAAAAAAAAAAAAAGATGGTGAAATGTGGGTGGGCCATGTGCACATGTGATATGCTGAACACAAACCGTATTTACCTCATTCATCTTTGTGTCTCTAATATTTAAAATAGTGACTGACACAGAGAAGGCTTGTGACACATGTTGTTGAATGACTGCTTGAAGGGCTCTGTTTATGGGTTGGTATCTATTCAGCCTGAAGAGGGATCTCTAATTCTTTCCTATAGGATCTGCCCTCTTCCCAGACCTGGTCAAGAAGTAACCTTGGGTGCTCAGTGGGGATTGATTACAAACTCATTTCATGGTGCATCATAATCATTGGTCTGTGTGTGGCCTTACTTTCAATTTTATACATTTAGGCTTTTAACCAACTCCTTATTATAAACAGTCTTGGTCTGAACACCTTTGGGAGTTTTTCTGGAAAACATACACAGGAATGAAATTGCTGGGTCATAGGTTATGCACTATGTCAATTTTACTAGCAGGTAATGGTTCCTGTTCCTTGGGAACTAAGAGATCTATCTGGTGCCTTACATGATCATGATGTCACCTTTTCTGTGTGGGTTCCTAAGAGCAGCAGATACCCCAACCAGCCAGGCACCCTCTCATCTGGTGAGGATGGGGTGAGGTGAATCTCCAAGGTAGGAATAAAGAAACTTCAACTTCAAGAATAATGCCTGACTTCTCAGGGTCTGTTGAAGCAAACTGATTATACTATTTAAAATACAATGTGGTTAGGGACTTACCTGGTAGTCCAGAGTATAAGACTCCATGCTCCCAATGCAGGGGGCCTGGGTTCAATCCCTGGGCAGGGAACTAGATCCCACATGCCAAAACTAGGTGTTCTCATGCCGCAACTAAGAAGCCTACATGCTGCAACTAAAAGATCCCACATGCCACAATGAAGAGCCAGCATGCTGCAACTAACACCTGGTGCAGCCAAAAATAAATACTTTTAAAAATACTGAAAAAATAAAATACAGTGTGATTAAAAGCTATATATCAGACCATGTTGTGGATAAAGGGGAAAATGAAAGCTTTTTCCCTTCTACCTAAGAACATCATCCCAAAAAGGGAGTGTACCGAGTGCATAGGTCCTGACATTGGGCCTGGAGACACTAAAATTGGATTCTGGGGACTGCCAAAGTGAGGGTTAGTGCTGGTAAATTCCTTCCCTTTGGTGTGTGGGACCCCAGATGACCACACTCTAAAAATAAGTGTGAACCACACACAGACAGGCTCACCCAGGGGACTGCAGCTCAGCTTTTGAATTTCTCAATTTCTACAGTTGGATTTAAGTGATTCCATAATGCTAGTGCCCTCAGGTACCAGGAAATCCTCTCTGTAAGGACATAATAGTCTATTAGCTCTGAAATTATTATTATTTTTTTTAATAAATCACATTAGGATTTTTTTTTAATTTTATTTATTTATTTATTTGTTTATTTATTTATTTATTTATGGCTGTGTTGGGTCTTCGTTTCTGTGCGAGGGCTTTCTCTAGTTGCGACAAGTGGGGGCCACTCTTCATCGCGGTGCGCGGGCCTCTTACTATTGCAGCCTCTCTTGTTGCGGAGCACAGGCTCCAGACACGCAGGCTCAGCAATTGTGGCTCACGGGCCTAGTCGCTCTGCGGCATGTGGGATCTTCCCAGACTAGGGCTCGAGCCCGTGTCCCCTGCATTGGCAGGCAGATTCTCAACCACTGCGCCACCAGGGCAGCCCCTCAAATTATTTTTACAAGCAATTTTGCGAAAACTTTTTTTTAAACTAGGCACAAGAGAAGACAAATAATGCAAAGAAAAGTCAACAGAAGCAATTGAGAGTAGAAACATTTCTACTGGGAATTCAGAATTTGAGTTACTGGGCACAGATTTTAAAATAATACGTACAATGTTCAGAAATGAAAGATAAGAATTTTAACAAAAAATGGGGAACAATGGAAAGAACTAAATGGAAATTCTGAAATTGAAAAACAAAAACAAAGAATTTGTGGATGCATATAGCAGCAGATGAAACAGTTGAAGAAAAGATGAGTGAACTACATAGTTGAGAAGAAAATATCTAGAATGAAGCACAAAAAGGACAAAAAGGATGGATTATATAGGAAAAGGGTAAGAGACAGAGAATACAGATCTAAAATATTTGTAATTAGGGTTGCAAGAGAAATTAACAAAATCGAAGCCAGACACAATATTTAAATACATAACAACTAAGAACTTCCTAAAATTTAATTTAGACACGTGGTTAGCTCCACTGACAGCCAAGCCCCAATCCTTAGGTGCTTTCCAAAAGTCACCCTATTAACATAAAAGATCTCAACATTGAGGAAATTCCAAGGTTTTTAGGAGCCTAGTGCCAGGAATGAGGAGAAAGACCAAATATATTTCTCTTATTATAAATCACAATAATCACAGGCACAATCTACCAAAACCCCAACAAGGATAAATAGATCATCTGATTGGCCTTTATCTATTAAAGAAATTGAATCAATAATTAATAATCTTCCAAAACAGCACCAGTGCAGCTGGGTTCACTGGTAAATTCTACCAAACATTTCAGTAGAAATTTTATAAATATTATTTCTTAACAGATGATAGAAGCGGAGGGAATACTTCCTAATTCATTCTGTAAGGCTAGAATTACCCCAATACCAAAACTAGACAAAGACATTACTTGAAAGGAAAACTACAAACCAATATATTTCATGAATAGATGCAAAAATCTGCAACAAAATATTAGTAAGTTGAATCCAACAATGTATAAAAAGAATTATACAACATGACCAAGTGGGATTTATCCCAGGTATGCAAGGTTGGTTCACCATTTAAAAATCAGTTAATGTAATCCATCACATCAATAGGCTAAAGAAGAAAAAATATATAATCATATCAATAGATGCAGAAAAAGCATTTGACAAAATCTAACACCCTTTCATAATAAAAATTCTCAGCAAACTAGGGATGGAGAGGAACTTCCTCAACTTGATAAAGAACATCTACCAAAGACTTCCCTGGTGGCACAGTGGTTAATAATCTGCCTGCCAATGCAGGGTACATGGGTTTGAGCCCTGGTCCGGAAAGATCCCACATGCCGCAGAGCAACTAAGCCCATGTGCCACAACTACTGAACCTGTGCTCTAGAGCCTGCGAGCCACAACTACTGAAGCCAGTGCACCTAGAGCCCATGCTCCGCAACAAGAGGAGCCACTGCAAGGAGAAGCCCATGCACCACAGTGAAGAGTAGCCCCCACTCACCACAACTAGAGAAAGCCCACGTACAGCAATGAAGACCCAACACAGCCAAAAATAAATAAATAAATAATAATAATAAAAGATAAGCAGTAGCTTCAAAAAAAAAAATCTACCAAAACTACAGCTAACATCATACTTAATGGTAAAAACCTAGATGCTTTCCTGCTAAGATGAGGAATAGGACAAAGATGTCCCTTCTCACTTCCATTCAACATCATACTGGAAGACTTAATGCAAATAGAGAGCCCAGAAATAAACCCACACACCTACAGTCAATTAATCTTTGACAAAGGAGGCAAGAATATACAATGGGGAAAAGACAGTCTCTTCAGCAAGTGGTGTTGAGAAAGCTGGACAACCACACATAAATCATTGAATTTAGAACACTGCCTCACACCATACACAAAAATAAACTCACAATGGCTTAAAGACTTAAATATAAGACATGATACCATAAAGTTCCTAGAAGAGAACCTAGACAAAACATTCTCTGACATAAATCGTAGCAATGTTTTCTTAAGTCAGTCTCCCAAGGCGATAGAAATAAAAGCAAAAATAAACAAATGGGACCTAATCAAACGTATAAGCATTTTTTTACATAGCAAAGGAAACCGTAAACAAAATGAAAAGACAACCTACAGAATGGGAGAAAATATTTCCAAATGATGTGACAGACAGGGGCTTAATTTCCAAAATGTACAAACAGCTCATACAACTCAATAACAACAACAACAAAAACCCAATCGAAAAGTGGGCAGAAGACCTAAATTGACATTTCTCCAAAGAAGACACACAGGCCAACAGGCACATGAAAAAAATGTGCAACATCAAATAATTATTAGAGAAATTCAAATCAAAACTACAATGAGGTATCACCTTACTCTTGTCAGAATGACCATCATCAAAAAGTATACAAATAGGGACTTCCCTGGTGGTCCAGTGGGTAAGACTCCATGCTCCCAGTGCAGGGGGCCTGGGTTCGATCCTTGGTCTGGGAACTAGATTCCACATGCACACCACAACTAAGAATCCGCATGCCGCAAGTAAGACCTGGCGCAGCCTAAATAAATAAATAAATAAATAAACAAACAATTAAAAGGTAGATTGGTAATTTTAAAAAAGCGTACAAATAATAAATGCTGGAGATGGTGTGGAGGAAAAGGAACCCTCCTACACTGTTGGTGGGAATGTAAATTGGTACAGCCACTTTGGAAAACAGTATGAAAGTTCCTTAAAAAACTAAAAATAGAGTTACCATATGATCCTGCAATTCCACTCCTGCACCTGTATCTGGAGAAAACTATAATTTGAAAAGATACATGCACCCCAATGTTCATAGCAGCACTCTTTACAATAGCCAAGACATGGAAGCAACCTAAATGCACGTTGACCGAGGAATGGATAAAGAAGATGTGGTATGTATATACAGTGGAATATTACTCGGCCATAAAAAAGAGTGAAATAATGTCATTTGCTTCAACATGGTTGTACCTAGAGATTATCATACTAAGTGAAGTAAGACAGAGAAAGACAAATATCATACGATATTGCTTATATATGGAATCTAAAAAAAAAAGAGAGAGAGATACAAATGAACTTATTTACATAACAGAACTAGACTCACAGACATAGAAAACAAACTTATGGTTACCAAAGGGGAAGGAGGGGGAGGGATAAATTAGGAGGTTGGGATTAACACATACACACTACTATATATAAAATAGATAGCCAACAAGGACCTACTGTATAACAGGGAACTATACTCAATATTTTGTAATAACCTATAAGGGAAAATAATCTGAAAAAGAACGTATAGGGACTTCCCTGGTGGTCCAGTGTTTAAGACTCAATGCTCCAATGCAGGGGGCCTGGGTTCAATCCCTGGTCAGGGAACTAGATCCTGCATGCCGCAACTAAAAGATCCTGCGTGCCTCAACTAAGATCCGGTGCAGCCAAATAAATAAATAAATAAAAATAAATATTAAGAAAAAGAAAAAAAGAACATATATATACATTCTTTTTTATGGATATGTGTATAACTGAATCACTGTGCTGTACACCTGAAACTAAACACAACATTGTAAATCAACTATCCTTTAATAAAATGAATTTTTTTTAAAGAAGGACTGTTATCTGAAATATACAAAGAACTCCTAAAGCTCAACAATAAGAAAACAAACAACTCAGTTTTTTAAATGGGCAAAAGGTCTGCACAGACACCTCACCAGAGAAGATATACAGATGGCAAATAATCATATGAATAGATGCTCCACATCATATGTCATTAGGGAATTGCAAATTAAAACAAGGAGATACCACTACACACCTATTAGAATAGCTAAATTGCTAAACAGTGACAACTCCAAATGCTGATGAAGATGTGGAGCAACAGGAACTCTCATACATTCTTTGTGGGAATGCAAAATGGTACAGCCACTTCAGAAAACAGTTTAGCAGTTTCTTACAAAAGTAAACATACTCTTACCATATGATTCAGCAGTTGCACTCCTTGGTATTTATCCAAATGAATTGAAAACTTATGTCCACACAAAACCTGCACAAGGATGTTCATAGCAGCTTTATTCATAATTGATAAAACTTGGAAACAAGAAAGATTTCCTTCAGTAAATGAGCGGATAAACTGTGGTACATCCAGACAATAGAATACTCAGCAATAAAAAGAAATGAACTATTATGCTATGAAAATCCATGGAGAAATGTTATATGCTTTTTGCTAAGTGAAGAGGCCAACCTGAAAAGGCTACAAACTCTCGTTCCAACTACATGACATTGTGGAACAGGCAAAACTATGGAGACAGTAAAAAGATCAGTGGTTGCTGGGGGTTATAGGGGTTGGAGTGTGGGAATGATGAATGGGTGGAGCATAGGGGATTTTTAGGGCGGTGAAACTGTTTAGTATGATGCTTGTAATGGTTGATGCATGTTATTATGTTTTCTAAAACCATAGAATGTATTACAGTTTATATTAACCTTAATGTAAACTATGGACTTAAGCTAATAATACTTTATCAATATTGGCTCACTGATTGTAACCAAAGATACCGCACTAATGCAAGATGTTAATAATAGGGTTTTTATGTAGCCGGGGAGGGGGTTTGGAGGGGCCATGTGGGAAGTCTATACTTTCTGCTCCATTTTTTCTGTAAACCTAAAACTACTCTTTAAAAATAAAGTCTATTAGGTTGTTTAAAGCTATTTTTCAGTAAAAAGACATCGGTTGGGAGTAAAAAGGGAAGTGGGAGCCGATATCTGGTGTTCATATAACAAAGAGCTCATATCCAGAATGTAAAAAGAACTTTCACTCATCAATAATAAATACACTACAAAAAGGGCTCTGAGCTAATTCCTGGAGTGTGGCAAGTCTCAGCAACCTTGTGGGTGATTTGAACTTTATCGACTGGCTCAGATTTCCTCAGGAGAAGGCAGGGGGAGAGAAAGAGGGGAATAAAAACCCGAACGCCAGAATGAAGCACTCTTCCCACCCTGGCCGAACCTGGCAAAGGCAGTTAAAGCCGGCGGAGCAGTAAGGTTGATCATAGAGAGGACCGCGCCTCCAGATTCCTAGGCGGGCACCGGAAGTGGCCTCGTGGCCCTGGGCGCCTTTTGCTCGGCCGTTTTGGGTTCCTGGTTGGCCCGGCGGGATGGTGGCTTCAGATTTTGCCTTAACTACCTGCCAGGGCTAGTCTCCAGGGAGCGCCAGTCATCCCCAGAGCTGCGGGTGAGCGGTCGGGCTTCTCCCCAGCCAAGCTGCAGAACGCCCCATCTCTGTTGTCCCACGGGCCAGAGGTGGGACGGGGAGGGGGTCTTTGCGGCTTGCGTGTCCTGTTCTCCCCCCAGCACGTGCACACAATGTTTGGTAACGAGCTCAGTGACGATTTGGCTCTCTACTGTTCGGTTTGGATTTGTCGCTGTTATTTTGACTTTATAATAGCATAAACCACTCAGATTTTGCTTAATTCTCGTTCTTTCATACACGATGGAGGCGGGGCGGGGGCGGGTGGTGCGGTGGGAGAGGGAAATGTCTCAACTGAGGGTTAGGTGCTTAATCCTTTATTCCCTGAACGAACACTATAACCAGTTTATGGAGCTGTAGTGTATTACTCCTCTGTATAAGTAGGGTTTTTTTGTTTTGTTTTTTTTAATTTATTTTTGGCTGAGTTGGGTCTTCGTTGCGGTGTGCGGGCTTCTCATCTCTTGTTGTGGAGCACGGGCTCTAGGCGTGCGGGCTTCAGTAGCTGTGGCTCATGGGCTCTAGAGCGCAGCCTCAGTAGTTGTGACGCACGGGCTTAGTTGCTCCGCGGCATGTGGGATCTTCCCGGACCAGGGCTCGAACCCGTGTGCCCTGCATTGGCAGGCGGATTCTTAACCGCTGCGCCACCAGGGAAGCCCTGTATAAGTACTTTGATTCCTTTAAAGGTCATAAAAGTTTTACTGGAAAAATAACTATGAGTCGGCTCATGTGTATATTGTCATAGTAAGTTTACTAAAGTGTGGCAAGATCCATCTTCCCTTACCTTGCTAAGGATCAGGAAGCCTCCTTTTCCCTTTACAGGAGTGTCCCAAGACCCATCCTGCCCTGCTGAAGCAGTTCTATGAAGGGGTGGTAGATTATGAGTATACATGAAAGAAAGCCTTGGCAAATGAGCTATGGTGGTCCCCAGCCTTGGCTTATGTGCTTTTTTTCTTCCTGTAATGCAATTCTTATAAACTAAAAAGTCTTTAAATTCTGAGAATGTGGCCTTATTTCCTACAATAGAAGTTCTAATACTAATATTTATGTAGCACTTTTCTGTATATCAGCAGCCAGGTGCCCTTTCTCAGTAATTCTGATCTATTTTCACGGATCTCAGGAATATTATCCTACTAATGTTCCGCTACTCAGGAACATCACCTTGGCAGTGAGTCTTCATTACTAATAACATAGGTTCTTGACTGCTCTAGTTATTCTGCTGTTTTAATAGTGTGTTCTCCTCCCACAGGAGTGCTCTGATCCTAAGGTTCTTCCTGATTCCTGGTATGTAAGACAAGTGAATCCTATCCTGAGCCATTGCACTCTAAGATGTCCACCAAGTTGAGAGAACACGCAGCCTTGACTCCTGTGGTGCACACTCGAGAGGAGCAGGAGGGACTGAGAATCGTGAAGGTAGAGGAAGAGGAGAACCATGCTTGGGAGCAGAAGTCTCGCCAACTAGGGAATGTGCACCCTTATCAGGAACTTTTCCGCCAGTGCTTCAGGCAGTTCCGTTACCAGGCGGCCCCTGGACCTCGAGAGGCTCTGAGCCAGCTCCGGGAGCTCTGCCAAAAGTGGCTGCGGCCTGAGATGCACAGCAAGGAGCAGATCCTGGAGCTGCTGGTGCTGGAGCAGTTCCTGACCATCCTGCCCAAGGAGTTGCAGGCCAGGGTATGGGCGTATCATCCAAGGAGTGGAGAGGAAGTGGTGACTGTGCTGGAAAATCTGGAGACAGAACTTGGAGACAAAGGACAACAGGTGGGAAAAGGGTTATCTATTGTTCATTTATGAGAACCCCAGGGGTCTACCAGCAAAGAGAGTGGGCATGGGTAAGCAAGAGGTTTTTATGACCATTATTTTCTGGGCTGACGCATTATCCTCTGTTTTCCCTTTAAAGCTCTGCTGCTTTTGTGAACTGATTAAGACACTGGTTTCTTCATCATTCTGCTTTCTGTACCCATAGGAAATTTTATGTTTAATCAAACTTTGAGGTTTAGTTAGCTATTGCTGATCCTCTCACGAACCCAACTCTTCTTGTATGTCCTTAGGTCCAAGCCAGTGCACGTTACAAACAAGAAGTGCTGTGGAAGGAAGTAGGACCTGTAAGCCTTACAAATCAGTCACTTAACATCCAGCTGAAGTGTGATCCTTGGGAGCATTTTCCTCTGCAAGAGAATGGTAAGCTTTAAAATGTGAATCTTTTGTGATCTTTTGGAAGCACTGAGTATAGCGTCTGCTAGGAAGCAGTATTTCTTGTGAAAAAAGTGGTATCTAGAATAGCAGAATAAGTTTAACACCAAAAGGTTATTTACAAAGTGAGCATATCTAGAGTTAATTTAATTTTGCATTGGGATATGTGGTATTTTTTAATTGGGTTATGATAGTGGTTTACAATTCTAACTGAATCCAAATCATTATGGAACCGTTTTAACAATACAGATACCCAGATCTACCATAGATTTACTACAGTGGGCCCTAGTACTATATGTTTTAATTAGCTACTATAGAACAATAGTGGTAGCTTATATTTTAAAAATTCAAGTAGTATAGAAAAATACAAAATGAAAATAAAAGTTCCATTCCAAAGAGTTAACCACTGTTAACATTCTCTAGTATATACTTCTAAAATTTTTCTTGTATATTCAAGCCTCTCCCCACTTTTTAGGGAAATTGGTATCATGATGTATTGACTATATTTTTAAATTTTTTTATATTCTTTATGCTCTGGCATTTGGGGCCTTGATCCTGGACAGACTGTCCTTCCCAGGGCTAGCTAATTCCTAGAGACAGCAAAGGACTCCCCTGCAAGTGGGCCTTTCATATACAATCCAACCAATCTGGAGCCCAGTCCCCCAACCATCTCCTTTATCAAACCTTCACACACGAAGCCAATATTCCCCCTGCCCTAAATCACCCCAGGGTCAGATACCAGAGAACTAGGGACCATCTCTATAGCCCAGAGTGTGCCAAAATTATTCAAATTATCCATCCTAAGCTTACTCAGCATACCTACCCTGCCTTATCCATTCCCTCCTGGGGAAACTCCAATAAAGGCTCTAGGCCATGCTCTCCCCTCTTCCCCTTCTGCCTCCTGATCGATCGTGGTGCTTTCCCATGCAGCCCTGCATGGCAGACTACATCTTCTGTTCCTTGGGATCTACGAGTGTAAAAAATTTCTTTCTTTGTATAGTCCTTTCCATGTCTGCGTGTCTTACCATACCCGCTTAAAACAAATCCTGGATACATTTTAATATACATATTATACACACCACTTTGCATTTTGCTTTTTTTTTTTTTACCTAATGAGAATATTCAGGACATTATTCATTCATGCACCAAATATTTATTGAACATCAACTATGTGTCCAGCAATAGTCTAAGCATTGGGGATATAGAGGTGAACAAGAAGGCCAACGTCTCTGCCCTCATGCAACTTACATTCTAGTTAAATCAGTGGGTTCCACAGTCTCAGTTCCTTCATTCAGTTGCAGTCGATGTTTGTGGCCTAGAGAAAACATGCAGAAATAATGTTATTCTTATCAGTAGAGTTATTTTATTCTTTTTGATGTTTAGTTTTCTGTTGCATACATGTATAATAGTTAATTTAACAGTCTTCTACTGATGTGCATTTAGGCTGTTTCCAGTATTTTCGTTATTTTATTTATTTATTTATTTATTTGGTCACACCATGTGGCTTCTGGGATCTTAGTTCCCCTACCAGGGATTGAACCTGCACCCTCAGCAGTGAAAGCATGGAGTCCTAACCACTGGACCGCCAGGGAATTCCCTCTTTTTGTTATTTTAAACACTGCATCAGTGGATGTCTTTATGTAAAAGTCTTTTGGCTCTTGTGTGAAAATATTGGAGGAAAAAAATTCCTTTAAATGCAGTGAGAGATTGATAGCCACTGGATTAAAGTAGAAAACTTATTATGTAGGCAACAAAGTTATAGTTATTACCTCTAGGGAAAGCAAAAGGACACAGGGTGATGGAGAAAGATGAATTGGGATTTGGACTTCTTACTTTTATACCTTTTGTACTGTTGAAATTTTTACCATGAGTATCTATTCTTTTTATAGTAAAAATAAAGAGTGCGGTCTTTGAATTCAGATAAACCTGAGTTTCAGGCCAAGCTTTATCACTTAATAGTCATGTGATCACAGACCAATTATTTAATTTCTGTGTTTCAGTTGCTGTATCTATTACCCAGCTCATTGTGTTGCTGTGAGCATCACCAAATATTGGGTGATCACTTGGTGTTTTAGCTATCCCATTTCCATGTAACAAACCACTCCAAAACTTAGTGGCTAAAAGGCACAACCATTATGTTATCTCTCACAGTTCTCTGGATTGACTGGGATAAACAGGATGTTTCTTCTACTGTACATGATATCAATTTAAGCTGTAGTTATCGGGGGGCTTGCCTGGACTGTGATGCTCGAGATACTTCACTCACTTCTCATACTTTAGCAGGAGATGGCTAGAAAACTGGGCTTAGCAAGATTCTGAGATGGATGGGCCTCAGGTTATCTCATTCTCTCACTCTTCATGTATCTCTTTAGCGGGGTAACTGGACTTCTTACATGGTAACTCAGGGATCTCAAAAGCATCTTTTAAAGTTTTAATCCTTGAACTGACGTATCATCACTTTCACCATATTCTGTTGGATAAAGCAATTCACAGGCCAGCCTAGATCCTGTGTGGGAGGGGGGTGGACTACACAAGGGATGAATGCTAGAAGGTATGTTCATTGGGGACCCTTTGAAGACTCTTGGGAAATTTACATTTCTTTCCTGCATTTTGAGTTTTTAGATCTGGGCTGGGGCCCAAAAGTTTTATTTATTTATTTTTATTCTCTATGACTCATAGGTGCAGTGAGTATCAAAAACCATTAGGATGATAGTTCTTGCTTATTTAGCACAATCCTTGATATTAGTAAGCATTCATAATGTTATCAATTACTATTACTAATCTTACTTCCAAACATTTATGTGGGACATGTGGCACTTAAATAATCGACTTGCTCTTTCAGCAGGAGCTGAGACCAGGAATATGACTGGTGAATTTGCTCCAAAGCAGATTTCTGCAGAAAGGAATTCATTGGTTGCTTTCCAGGATGCAAAGTGTGGAGAAACTTTTCAATATAGGGGTAAATCAGAACAGCAAAAGGTCAACCCCATGAGAGTAAAACGACACAAATGTAAGGAGTGTGGAAAGGCCTTTGCTCAGAGCTCAGGGCTTGTTCGACATTGGAGAATTCACACTGGAGAGAAACCTTATAAATGCAATCAATGTGGAAAAGCCGTCAGTTATAAATCAGCCCTTCTTTCACACCAGGAAATTCATAATAAAATCAAACGCTATCAGTGTAATGAATGTGGCAAAGCCTTCAGTCAAAACACAGGCCTGGTTCTTCATCAGAGGATCCATACTGGGAAAAGACCTTATGGATGTAAAGAGTGTGGTAAATCCTTTAGTCAAAGTTCACACCTTATTGGACATCTGAGGATCCATACTGGAGAGAAACCCTTCAAATGTAATGAGTGCGAGAGGGCCTTCACTCAGAGGTCAGGGCTCATGGAACATCAGAGAAGTCACACTGGAGAGAAACCGTATATGTGTAAGGAATGTGGGAAAGCTTTCCGAGGGAGCACCAGCCTTACTCAGCACCTGAGGATCCACACTGGGGAGAAGCCCTATCAGTGTGAGGAATGTGGACGAGCCTTCATTCAGAGGTCAAGCCTTGTTCGTCATCAGAGGATCCACAGAGGGCAGAAGTCTGTTTCTGTATCCTAATTGTAAGGAGGCCTTTAATCATAAATCAGGCCTTACTGAACACTTTAGAAAGCTATGCTGAATACAGACCCAATCACTGTGTAATAAATTCAAGAAATTAGGGATGTGGTGTCTCCATTGTTATTCTAAGTAGTCAAACTAGAAGAGATTCTGATATCACCCAACAGGTTGAAAGAAGCTGGTAGCTTGTCACTGGAGCAGACCATTCACATTTTGGCCTGAGTCTGTTGTGGATGCTGCTATTTCTTTCTCCCATTCTTTTGGTCCTTCTCCTTTGTGGTCCTTCAGCACTTTTGCTCCTTGAAGTCACTACCATCACATACCCTGAATAACCTGATGATACAGTGGCTCTCAGATTTTGAACAGAAGACCACTGAGACTGTTAGTGTGCATACTATGCAAAGGAGAACTTAGCAGGATGAACAGAGAAAGTGATGCTGTTGTTAACGTTATATAAATGAGGGGTAAGCTAGGTAAGTTACACTTAAAAGTGACTACTCAACGACACAGCTTGCTGTTTTCTTTGCCTTCTCTTCACCCTGTTGGTGAGGGAGGAAGTCCTACCCTAGGATTTGGAAGATGGCCAAACACATGACACCCAACAGTGGACAGATGGGATTGACAGCAGTTAATTAGCTGCTTATACTCATAGCCTAGGGGAGGAGGGCCACTTGGGAGCAGAGTGAACAAATAGGAGCTTTGGGATACAGGCTTTGTAGTAATAAGATGGGGTGATGTCTGGTTTCCTTGGGAGGATGTGATTGACTTGTTTGAATAATTTCATGGGCAGGCAAGGAGGTGAAACCCAGTAGGTTGAGGAGTGTAGCTATTCCAGCTGATGGGGAACGAGCCAAGTGCGGTCACTTCCTGATGGGTGGGAGGCATATATAGCAAGAGCAGAGGAACCGATGGTTAGGCTTTTGGGTCCCTGTGAGGCTCAAAGATGTCAAGGCAGCATAGGAAGTTTTAGGCCTTGCTGCTCACTTTGTCAACTTAGAAAACAGACATAGTTTTTAGGAAAGAGTTATAATGTATATCTGTGCCCTCAAGAGTGCTGTTTATTCATATGTACTCTTTTTTTTTTTTCTTTTTCTTTTTGAATCTCAGTGATACACATTCCTCCTCCAGTTTATCTCTAGGAAAAAATCCCAGAAATACCTTTGACCATCCAGCATGCCAGTTGGACTTGATCCCATATTGGTGGTGGGATTGAAGAGACATCAGGTAGCAGAGTCTATAATGCTTCTACATCTTTCTGACTTTCTTATGCTAAAAACCAGTAGAGATCTCAAGCTCAGCTCCCTCACTGTCCACTGTTATCGTCTGGATACCTATGTCCTCATTATGCTTTAGTTTATCTTTTCAACCTTTGGAATAGACAGTCTGAAAAGCATTGATGTTGTCTTCTACTTTGACTTTGAATGAAATATACTTTTCACTATTAGGAGGACTTGAGAAACTAGAAAGTTTATAAGGTAGAAAGTGTATAAAAGTGGGGTATTTCACTATATTCATATTTTTATAGGGACGGTATAAATAAATACCAACCAAGAAAACTCTGGAGGTGCCAATTGTTCATCCTTAGTGCCATCACTTACTTTGTTTTGCCTTGTTTCAAGGCTCAGGTAGGAAATACCTGAGAGGTTGACATCTACAGGTCAGAGGGAAATACCTATGACAAAAATAAAAGAGAAGTGGATAGAACATTAAATCTCCCTGAAGTGAGACACCCTGAAATTTAAAATGCAGACTTGCACAGAATACTTGCACATTTGAGGAATTTTCAACCAAGTGGATGAATTCTCCTGTGAAATGTGCTGATGAACTGAGCTTTTCTGGCAGTGGGAACTATGCCAGAGATGAAAACTGGCATCCTAAGGATCAGATACATTTGGCAGACATTTGTGTAGCTCATTCATTGTTTTTAGGAATTGAATTAGCTGTCAGCTTAAAAAAAATTAGAAATTTTATGTAGAAATGGGATTTCCATATTATTTTGAAAAAAATAAGATCTGGCATCACTGGGCCAGACCTCTTACCTTCCAGTTCTTTCCATGCCCCACCCTCCAGCTTCATTATGTGTCTGAGCCCTGGAGACATTTGAATTTGCTTATCTGGAGAATGACTACTTCAGAGGAGAGTTTTATTTCATAGCAGAGTAAACTAAATAGAAACAAGGTGAAGTCATCCTTGACTTTCTGATAGGTTGTTTGCAAAAAATGGAAAACCATAAATTGAGAAATTTGAAAAGTAGGATACAGGTTTCCCCTACTACCTGAAAGTGAAGCATTCCTATGAAACTTTTTGTAAGCCGAAATGGCATAAAGCAAAGAGGCAGTTACCTTAGGACGCATTTTGCTAACGAATGCACAAAATCGAGATGAAGCACAGATGCTCACAGACACAGTTCAAAGCTATAGTGGCTTAATGCTGAGATGCTGAGTGTAGTTCCCAGGGAAGGAGCTTGGTGGTGCCACTCTTGCTGCTTGATTTGCGCAATACCTCTCTAGAAGGCTGGCTGCAAAACAAATGTTGAACGCTATTTTCGCTTTTCACCTTTTTTGGCAAACAAAATCCTCTTCGGCTTTCTTTCAGTTAGTGAAAACAGGTACTAATGTAGGTCTTTATTTGTAAAGGCGAAGAGGCGTAAAGCAAATTTTCAAAAGGCGGGATACTTGTATTTCTTGATTTAGTTTAAATAAAAATAATGAAAACATACATAAGTGTCAATAATGTGACCTTTGTGGACTTGCTAACCTTAGAGTTAGGGATGTGTTTACAAAAGTAAATATAACAGGTCTCTCCACAGTGACTTGGCTAGTATACATTTCTGAAGATACGTGTTTAAAGAACGGTTATTGCCTACATATGTGTCATACATTTTAAGGGTATTTAAAAAGGTAAATAAAACACAGTTTCAATGGTGAATTTACAATTCAAGAAAGAAAATTTACAATACAAAACAAGGATAAATGAACACAAATCAAAAACAATTCTGCCTGGGAAAATTGGGAAAGTATATAAAGAAGGTGGGCATTTGTGGGACTTTACGGATGAATAGGATTTTGGTTATTAGTCGAGATTCTAAGAGAAACAGAGTATATATTATTCTTTTTTTAAAAAAAAAAGGAATTGGCTCAGATGATTGGGGGCTACTAAGTCCAAAATATGCAGGGCAGGCTGGCAGGTGAACTCAGGCAGGATTTCTGTGTTACAGTTTTAAGGCAAAATTCCCACTTGGGGATATCTCAGTTTTGTCTCAAGGGCTTCAGCTGATTGGATGAAGCCCACCCATTATGGAGGGTAATATCCTTTGCTTCAAGTCAACAGATTGAAGATGTTTATCCCATCTACAAAATACTTTCACAGCAACATCTACACTAGTGCTAAAACAACTGGGCACCGTAGGCAAGCCAGGTTTCCATATAAAATTTAACCATCACAGATATATAGAAAAAGGCAGAAGAAGCTGTTAACACCACACGTGTCACTGATATTGCACAGGGGCGTTATGTGCAATTCCTTTCAAAGGGTGCTGTGTAGAGTAGTAGGTTATATCAAGACTTGTTTCTCTGGGCTGTTTACATCAAAATTGTGTCTTATTTGCTTAAGTATGCCTCCCATGTTAGAGTCCATTTTAAAGAAATTCAAAGCACTTCGGAGGTAACAGTATACAGGAACAAACCCAAGAATGGCATCAGGGAAATCTCACCCTGACTCGCCCATTGCCCCTTAGAAAGCATAAAACTTGGTTGGTGAGCTAAACAGGTTGGAAAAACTTCCCTGAGTTCATTTCGTTATCCATCCACACATTTTATAATAAATCTGACCTGTCGATCTAATTGACTTTGGTCCTTGGAACAGAGAAAGTGAGTGACTTGTTTAAAGTGACCTAGTGCAAGGCTTTAAAATTTCTTGACTCCAAGTCTGGCGTCCTTTATGCTACTGTTTAACGACGTACATTTTCTGGGTGCAGTGATCGACTCACAAACACCGAGAGGGCGCCAGGCTGCTCTCTAGAAGAGTCTGGGTCTGCAGAAGCTGTGAAGGAGGGAGAGCTCTGGAAGGCGGCCTGGAGAGGCCGGCGGCAGGGCGGCCCGGGTGAGGAGGGAGCGCCTGGTAACCACCAGTGGGGCGCCGGCGAGATCATAGAGATGCTCAGACCTTCCAAGTTCCTGTACAAACCCCGGAAGTAGAGTCTCCGGGACCGAGATCCTAGGTGACTTGTCCAGCTGTATACTTGTGTGCGCGTGTCGGGTCGCACTCCAGCGCTTCTCCCTCTTCTCTTTAGAGCAGAGCCGGCCTCGGGGTGAAGAACCGGGGTTCCTGAGTGGGTTGTAAAGAGAGGGCAGACGCTAGAGTCGAGTTTGGCGGGCGTGGACGCGACGCCCCGCTCTCCGTGCGCAGCCGCGGCTGCCAGGTGTGCCCTAACCCCTATGAGACCCCCATAGCGCATGCGGAGTGTGACTTGGTAGGCGCAGGGGAAGCGGGGTGGGCTGGATATCCCTGATGTTTGCTGCCATGCAGAGACATACCTGTCTCCGCAGCCTTGGCAACAGTTTGTCCCTAAAGTGTTAGGCTTGGTTTGTCACTATTTTATCTTATAAAGTTAACAAGCTTATGTAAATTCTTGGCCGCCCAGGTAATTTTGTTCTGTTTACAATACGTTCTTATCCCCCAGAGCCCAGGAGAGCCTTCACCTTGACTCTGTACCCTAAGTCAAGTGAACTCTGTCTTGAGCCATCATAGCCCAAGATATCAAAAGTTTGGTGTAACCCTGACTTCTGTAGTTCACATTACTAGGAGCAGAAGGGTTTGCACATAGTGAAAGTGGAAAAGAAGCACATGCTTGGGAGAGGCCTAGATTGCCTGGGAAGGTGCATCCTCACCAGAAGTTCTGCCCCTAGCGTTTCAGGCAGTTCTGCTACTAGGAGGTCCTTGGACCTCACAAAGTTTGAACTTCTGAAGCCAGAGATGCACACCAAGGAGCAGATCCTGGAACTGCTGGTGATGGAGTAGTTCCTGACCCTATTGGAAAAGGAGAGCTTTGTACTTAGATACAGGAGAATCATCCAGCTAAGAGGCAGTAGTTGTGCAGGAGAGTCTGAAGACACAGCTTGGATATGCAGGCCAGCAAGTGGGAAAGGGGTAATCCAATATTATGTTATAAAAATGCTGAATCCTGGGCTTCCAAGTATAGGGAGGGATAGAAGCAAATCAAGATTTTATGTCCTTTCTTTACTGGGGCTAAAGCAGTGTCTTTCTGTTTTTCTTCTTCAAAGATCTGCTGCTCATTGCTGTTGAGACTGTGATATTTGTCTGTCTCCTAACTCCATGGGAAATTTTCTTTTTAACTGAATGCTGAGGTTTTAGCTATTAGCAGTGATTTCACAAACCAATTGGGCCTGTTTGTAAAGGAGCAGTAAGTGTAGCGGTCAGACTGCAAGAATTTATATCTAGAGTGTACCGCTTACTAGCTCTGTGATCTTAGGCAAGTTATTTAATCTCATCAGAATCCTTTACATGTACAATGAGAAAATTTTTTTTATCCTTAGGTTCAAGCCCATGCACAAAAGCAGAAAGTACTCTGGAAGGAGGCAAGATCTTTAACCAGAGAAGTCATTGAATATCTAGCTCAAGAATAACCCTTGGGAGCCCACCCCTCTATAGCAAAGTGGTGAGTATAAAAAAGAGCCTTCTGTGAAGAAGTAGTTTCTCCATTGGCAATATGACATGCCTGTCTTTATGCTTTTCATAAGGACAGCCACGTCTGATCTGAGTAGGAATAAGGCAGAAAATTCATCATACATGTAATGATACTTTGCCATCAGTTACACAGAATCGAGAACTTAGCTTTGGGGAGAACTTCTCAGCTACCATCTTAATTGGGGCTTGGCTTTTGGATGTTCCTGCTCTTTACACTGTTTATTTATTTTTATATTTATTTTTATTATATTACTCCTTGAGTGACCTTTATACCACCATTTAATTTTTGGTCAAAGAAGCAAAGATGCAAGGACAGTGCTTTCCATTTAACCTCCTATTTTCTATTAACTTTTGCAAAAATAACCTGTCAGGGTTAATGAGAAAAGGTATGCTGCTTTTACAAAAACTCAAATCAGAGAAAACATTTGAAAGATGAGGGGTATGCATATCATGAAACCATGTGAAAAAGATACACATTTCCCTCAGATTAATGTATGATACAATCTGAAAGGCACCTGTTTCCCTCAGAGTAACTTATTTATGGTCTACGGAACTTTAGTTTGCCATGCACAGTTTCTTGCTTGGGGAGACTTAATGAATACTCAGTTTCCTCTGAGGAATTAAGTGAATTGCACTAATAGTATCTCCTGTGACAAATGGAAACCAAATTCTACCTGACCTTATTCCCATAGAAGCACTATGTTAAGTCAAAATGATGTAAAACACAAGCATTTAGGACCTGTAGTGTTTTTCTACTTGGTATATTAAATTTGTTATGTTTTAAATTCCTATCAAAATATAAATATGGCCGTATATCCTATTATTAATTTCATCTGTATGAAACATTCAAGTATATTCCCTAGTCTTCTTTTTTTTTTTTTTTTTGGCTGTGCCAGGTCTTAGTTGTAGCATGCGGGATCTTTAGTTGTGGCATGCAAACTCTTAGTCACAGCGTGTGGGATCTAGTTCCCTGACCAGAGATCGAACCCGAGTCCCCTGCATTGGGAGCACGGAGTCTTAGCCACTGGACCACCAGGGAAGTCCCTATTCTCTAGTTTTTTTCCCAGTATATTTAAGGCACAAAAAGTACACTCCAAGTTAAAGTACAAAATAAATCCAATCCTCTTTAGGCTGTCCTTCCAGAAGGAAAGATGGAAAACTTCATGATTGGGATATGGTGAGATATGTCTACTACTTATTGGTGGACAAGAAACAACTGAGTTTGAGGGACCTCCCAGCTCTTAGTGTAGGAAAGTAGGAGTGGGGATCCTTGGTGTCTCTGTGCCAGATGTGTCTTTAGCCCATAGACAGGGCCTAGAGTAGTGCAGCTAAAGGAATGGTACTCACTGGCCAAAAATGTCTCTTGGATTATTTTCTCAGGTCACATTGGGACCTGATATTTAAAAAGACATTTGGGACATTTGATATTTAAAAAGAAAGGAAATAAGATCAGATACATGAAAGCCAGAGATGGGGAAAGTGATATAAGTCTTCTGCATACTGGCCTCTTCTCCCAGGTTGATTGACATACTGAATAGTTGTATCAGTCATTCAGCCAGCTAATCCCCTGATGTGTGGACTTCCGTGGTTGTGAGAATTCAATAGAGATTAAAATTACAAGAGATTTTAGTCTAATGACAGGAGAAAATATGAGGAAAATACAATGTCCCTGCTTTATGTGATATATTCAGTGGGTGTAGCTGTATCAAATAGTGAGAAGATGTAAGTTGAGGAAATTAATAATTTGATTCTTTAGTCTAATATTATAATACTAAAGAAAAGCAATAAAGCATACCATAAATATCAACCTGAGTTTTTTGGACCTTCCTCATCCATAGAACCAAGAGCCTCCATATATCTAATTATAGCAGCCCCTCAGTTAACCTAACCCCAGCACATGCTTCTAAAAGTATTAATCGTACAGAGTATGTATTTATGAAACCCTTCCTGTGTGTCATTAACTATACCAAGGACATATGCAGAGATAAGTAGAACATGAATTTATAATCTATTAAAGCAGAATAGACTACATAAACAATAAGTAATTATATTATAAAGTCCAAATAATGTTAAAGCACATTAATTCTGACTGAAGGAGTCAGCAGAGTCTTCACAGAAAAGAAGACATTGGTGCTAGCTTTTAATAAGTACAACTTTGAAAAAAGGGAGAGAATTTGTTGACACCTTATTTGTAATTGTAATATACAAAGATGACATTCAAAACAAAGCAATGTGGGATTCTTTACAAAAGAACACTTGGTGACAACACATATATGTGTGTGGATATGTATACACACCTACATATACAAGCATACATTTCTTATACATTATTACAAATCTATTTGAAAAATAGTGCCAAAATAAAATATGATTAGGAAGGCACATTATGCCAATAAAAAATATGAACAGGGACTTCCCTGGTGGTCCAGTGGTTGGGACTTCGCCTTCCAATGCAGGGGGTGTGGGTTTGATCCCTGGTCGGGGAGCTGGGATCCCACATGCCTCGTGGCCAAGGGGCCAAAGCGTGGAACAGAAGCAATGTTGTGACAGGTTCAATGGAGACTTTAAAAATGGTCCACATCAAAAAAAAATTTTTTTTAAAATGAACAGTCTTTTTTATTGAGGTACACTTCTATATTTGTGAATTGTCTGAAATGATATTAGGAAATAGACACAATCCAACATTGAGACAAGACTGCATACCTTCCAGGAACATCCTGTATGGAAGAGGGAAAATGGTTTGGTTATTGAACTTACATCCCATTTGTCTAATGAAAACAGGTTGTCCTTGTTGTATGGTCTGTAATTTACTAAGAAACAAACAACACCACAAAAAGTTGACCTCACTGTCTACGTGGATAGATCCTCTAATCAGTAATATATCCTTCAGGGGTGGTTCACCAACACTTAATCAGAAAGGCCACACTCCAGAGGAAGTTAGCATTAAGCACAGCAATTAGCTCTATCTCCGATTAATAGCAGAGGTTTTACTAATTTACATACTGAATGTTAGAAGTGAGTTTTCATTGGTGGAATTTGTGATATTAAAGATATATAGTGACTAAAAGAATTTAGAGTCTCTTCCTTCTACCTTTGCATGAACATCTAGAGTCCTTCATGGCTCACCCTTTAGAATGGCACTCAAGGCTTGATTCTCAGCCTTTTCTGATGTCAGAAGATTCTGCTTGCCTGATCCTGACTCTAAGGTTAACTGCATCCTTAGCAACATTTCCTCCCAATGAACCTTTCACCCAAGATGTGAGAGGAGCAACCACGCAGACAGAGAAACTGGAAATTCATCATGCTCCCTGAACAGGCTATATGACTTTTGTCCATGCTTGCTGTCAATGTTTCACTCTTAAATTGTTAAGGAAAATGTTTCTTATAAATATTAGATTATAAGTATTAGAGTAAGCAATCATTTCGTATAGTTCATTCTAACAAATAATGAGCAAGTGTCCAAATTTTATTTAACTCATTAATGGAGGAGCCAACAGAATGGCAGACTTGATTCCACAAGAATATACAAAATTGAAATTCATATAATTAGTGAGGGAAAAATGTTGCAATAAAATTGCTAAATTAGATACAAAATTGGTTAGTATTCTCTTCTGGGCAGGGGAAAATTTTATATCTTTTCAGTTTTCTGTAAGTTAACCTCTAACTTTATAGGACTGTAAAACATTTGAAATCTAATCAATTGTGAGTCAATGTTAAATTCCCCAAGAGTCAAAATGTTCTAGCATATTTTTGCCTATTTCCAAGTTTTGATAATTTTCCTGAACATTGCTAATAAATGTCTGTATGCATAGCAGATTTCAGTCTAAAACCAGAACTGATAGCTGGGGGAGAGGAGCCCAAAGCCCTCATGAATCTCGATTGCTGGCTTCTGATACTTCTCAGAATGAGCCTAATAATTATGAATGAGAAAATTAGCTATGTTCAGTTTACATTACAGTCATGTTCAGTCTTGAGACCCCTCCACGTTTTCAGAGTTGGCACATGTAGATATTTAAAAATCATAAGTACCTAGGAGCAAGATTGATGTAACATGTTTTCTGTTTTGTCTTTGGGTTTTTTTTTTTTTTTTGGCCAGGCTGCATGGCTTGCGGGATCTTAGTTCCCCAACCAGGGATCGAACCTGGGCCCACAGCAGTGAAAGCACCAAGTCCTAACCACTGGACAGCCAGGAAACTCCCAAGATTGATGTGACATGTTTAAAAGATTTGCCTTTTCCTTGGGTTTAGTCTGCGAAAACTCTTTATGTAACCATAGCGAGTGAAGCAACAACTTCAGGGTAAGAGTGGACGCAGGGCACTCCCTGAAGAGGATAAAGATCTGAGCAGATCTTTGACAGCCTTTCTAGACTGTGCCCTGCTGGTCATCTCCCCCATCCTGGTGGCCTCTGGCCAACTGCTGTTTGCCAGCCTCCTAGTTCAGTTCACAAGCCTCCTTTCCATTTCCAGCCCCAGGATGGTTTCCTCAACTCCTGAACCTTTCCCAACCTGAGAAGGAGGAATTCTTAACTTGCTCCCTTTCTCCAGGGCCCATCCTGCCTTCCATATCTCCCATGAAAACTCTAACCACTGGGACTTAGTGAATCTCCATACTTGAACTCCTTCTACATTTAAATCTAGGACCACATAATATATTTACGTATTAACATTCTGTTGTTCATCAGTGTCAGGTGTTCTAGGCCTGTGCCCTAATTACATAACAGGCCTCTGGATTGTAAAGATTATGTAATTTTTTTGGTATATGGTTCAGGCCCAAGGAGGACACTAATTTGCCCACTTTATATCTTCTGCAGAACAACTGACCCCTTGTGGGCAGGCTCAGTAAAATTGTGTACTTTACACGTAAACACAGTAAATGGGATGGATATATTAGTCATTTCTCCTTAGACTCTTAAGACTCAGAGTTTTTCACAAATGAAAAAGCTATCCATAGTGTGTACTCTGTCAAAAACTCTGCCGTGGTATTGCCTTGTGTGATCTCGTTTAATCCTCTTGATGCCCAGTGCTCTTAGTTTTCTTATTGTCCCCTAATTGGAAACAGATTTAGAGAAGCTAAGTGACTTACTCAAGGGGCACTGCAGCACAGGAACCTGAATTCAGTGACCCCAAATTATAAGCTCTTAACCACTGTCCTATACTATCTGATCTCACTTATTGGATTTTTGATATAATTCCTAGTAAGTATAATTTGACAGATGTTTAGCCACTTTGGACGGGGAAGGGAAGAAATGTGCGGGATGTTTACAAGGCAGGGCTGGTTTTGCTCTGGACTCTGCTGTGTCATTCAGCTCTCCACATCCCCAAGGTGTCAGCCCTTCTGTGAACTGAAGGTCCTGGGTGTGGGGTTCAGAGGCTTCAGTTCCTACACGTGTGAGCAGTGGTCAACTCTCCAGTCTCCTCAGGAAGCCGTGGTTGCTTTGTGGTGTTGTCCTTGGTACTTGCCTTGAAACGTAGCATCTTCAATGTGGCTTTCTAAGATCTGACCATTAAGCTCATTCCAGGTGCTTTCAAAATAGTTTGCTTTCCCCTTTTCTACTCAGTAATAATCCCTTCAATATCACAACACTCGTGTCCTTTCTCCTCTTTCTAGGTGAAGGGATTTTGAATTTTCTCTGAGGTATCAAGAATTGAGAGAGAGGGACTTCCCTGGTGGCGCAGTTGTTAAGAATCCGCCTGCCAATGCAGGGGATTCGAACACAAGTTCGATCCCTGGTCCAGGAAGATCCCACATGCTGTGGAGCAACCAAGCCCGTGCGCCACAACTACTGAAGCCCACGTGCCTAGAGCCGGTGCTCTGCAACAGGAGAAGCCACCGCAACAAGAAACCCATGCACCTCAATGAAGACCCAATGCAAACAACAACAAAAAAAAAAAACAAAAAAAATTAAGAAAAAAAAAATAAGAATTGAGAGAGAACTAGATTGTTTTAAGATATGCACGTCCTGCACTGTGAAGGACAGGGAATATCTGCCTCAGCACAAGAGAAACTCCAAAGTGAGCAGCATTGTTTCTGTAGGGCCAGTGTTCTGAGAGTCTTGCTTTCCTGTGGTAATAGCCATGAGGAATCTGTTCCCAATACACCACGGTCTGCACAGTGGGACAAGGACAACTTTACAGTTCTGGCTGGTTTTTCAAAATTCCAGCACCCCACTTCATATGTTGATTCTCCTTTTTGTGTCTGCCACTCCCTTTATTATTCCCAACTCTGTGTTGCTGACTAAAGCAGCAACTCACTGAGGAACCTCCCTCAGAGCAGTGAGCTCACCTACTTTGATCGCCCTCTCTTCCAACTCTTCCACAGTAGAACCTCTTCCATCATTTAATCCTCTTCTGCCTTTAGGGTCATGCATTCTCGCAAATTTCCACTGCCTTCTGGCCCAAGCTCTTTGCCTTAACAGCTCCCACTTTTCAAACATCACTGTTTTCTGTGTTTCTTCCTGGTTTCAGTATATTCACGGGATCCTAAGGCTAGCTATCATGTTCCTTCCTGAGAAGGAGAGGGTTCTGGGCACAGAGGAGATGAAAGCACCCAGGAGAAGGGCAGAGGGGAGACAAACAGGTAGCGATGCTGACTGCCAACGGCCTACTTCCCCGGAACGCTCTTTATGGAAGAGAGCAATCATTTTTCTTCTCTGTTGTCATCTAGCACTCCTCCCCTACATTTTCAGTTAAGAGATCCTGCCGGGTTGGCAAGAAGCGAGCGTCCGAAACTTTATTTTTTTAATTTCAGAGATCCAGGAACTGGGTTTAGTGTTGTCAAAGCACAGTTGCTGCTTTCACCGCCTTTAGTCCCGAACTGCTCGAACTGAACACGCAGCATACCCGGCCGAAGGGTAAGTCGGAGACGCTGCGCACGTGGGCGGAGGCGGGTCGTGGGCGCGCGCTCAGGGGCGTGACCTCCTGGAGACGCCGGAAGCCGGCGCGCCTGAGCGTCCGGTTCCGGGAGCCGCACTTCTGCGTCCCTGTCAGGTGAGTGTATGGGGCGTCCTTCCGCCTCGATATCGGGTTCGGCCTTGCGAAGCCCCGGACGTGTTGAGCCGCGTGGGGCAGCCAACACCGGCCCTGGTTCCGGCTGGAGGACACCCTGTGCCCGGGGAGGTTCGGGGCTGCGCGGCTGGGAGCAGACGTCTGTCTGGGAGGCTCCGGAAAGGCCGGCCCCAAGGCCCCCAAGACAGGACCCTGTCCCGGGACTGGGGAATCCCCTTCTTGGGAACCGTGATTCCGACGCTCTGACTAAACCAGGGCCGCCAGCACTGCGTGAAGCGAAGTGGGATTTCGCTCTCAGTTTTGCCAGACTAACACGAAAACATCAATAATTTTCTGGCTGTGTCTAGTAAATTTTTCTCTCCCACAGGTTGGGTCGTATGTATTAAAGTATGGAAAAATGGTGCCAAGTGATAACTTGAAAATTTGCTTTAGGTTAGGGGCAACATACATGTATTTAATGCCGGATTTGGAGGAGCCTTCCTCCATTAAGTGGAAGCCTTCATTCCACCCCCCACCCACCCCCAGCAATTATATATTTTTACTTATCTCCGTAACATACTGTACACTTTTCATATTTGTTGTGTTTATTGATTGCTCCTACTAGAATGGACACTCCATGATGGCAGGGATCTTTGTTCGCTAATGCGTCTCAAACACCTAGAACAGTTTCTGTACAAGGTAGGCCTCCAAAAAATATTTGTGGATTCAGTGAATTAATAAAATTAGTTTCCCTGGTTACAGGTCTTCTTTCTTGTGTGCGTTCTTCGAAATATATGCCATGTATCCCTTTATCACTTAATTCTTTTCCCCAGGGTGCCCTCAGGAGCCTCCAGTTGAAACTCCAGCAGAAGCCAGGCATGATGGCTGTGGACACAAGAAAGTCTGCTGGCCAGCTGTTCCAAGCCCCATGGGGTCAGCAGGGGCCTGTGATGGTAAAAGTGAAGTTGGAGGAAGAGCACCCCAGGAATCAGGGTCTCAGCCTTCCAGAGAACCAGCCTCCTGCCTGGGAGATCTTCAGGCAGCAGTTTAGACACTTCTGCTACCAGGATTCCCCTGGTCCCCAAGAAGCACTGAGCCGGCTCCGGGAGCTCTGCCATCAGTGGCTCAGGCCAGAGACACATACCAAGGAGCAGATCCTGGAGCTGCTGGTGCTGGAGCAGTTCCTCTCCATCCTGCCCCTGGAGCTCCAGGCCCGGCTGCAGGAACATCATCCAGAGAGTGGGGAGGAGGTGGTGACCATGCTGGAGAATCTGGAAAGAAAGAGAAATGTACATATAGGAAGAGACTAGTATGATGTGGTTGCGGGGAACTGGGAGCAAAACTTTCTCAAGTGTGAAGGCTCTGAGAGAACAGTGGGAAAACCTAGCATTCAGCAGGGAACTGAGCTTCTTGCTAAGCCAGTCAGGAGGGGAAGGAGGGGAAGGGTGGGAAACAGCAGATTCGGGGATAGTGGGTAAAGCTACTGAAGGCATCGTGCTCCTTTACTGGTCATTCAACATTCACAGCAAAGACGTAGGTGGTATCACACATGAAAACTAAGTTCGGAGAGGTTGTGTAACTTAGCCAAGGACACATAGCCAATAAATGAAGTGACAGAAACAAGATTTGATCAAACTTTGCTTTGCTTACCTTTCTGGCTGCCTCTCAGCGCCCTAGGGCCTGGTTTCTAGCTTCTTCCTCCTAGTCTTTCTCGGGGGATGTTTCTTGGGGACTCCTCCCTGAGGTTTGGTCCCTGTTAAATTCATGATATCCTTACAGGCGTAACGAGTGCTGCTTGTCTCTAGCTTTCAGCCTGTGCTCTGGAACAGAAGATCCTTTTGCAGACAGTGACACGTAAGACACTAGATGAAGAATCTTCATGTACCCGAGTTCAGCCTCCAGCAGTCCAGTTCAAGGGCAAAGGACCTGAGCCCCACCCATCAGAGGAAAGAGGTGAGGCAAGAATTTCTCTAGGGAATTTGGACTGAAATGAACTCCCCTTTGGTTTTTTTGTGGAGTGTGACTTGTCAATTCCTTGTGATGAGAGTTGTTAAAGAGTGACAGAGCTGACATTTTAGGTAATAATGATTAACAGTTGATAAGTCATCTCAGAACAGCCTCAGCAGTATGTTGGTTTTAAACATCCACAGTTGAATTTTCTGCAGATTGTCTATGCAAATGTTACTTTCAAGTATTTTGATGCTTACATAAATAGACCCTGATAGGATATTAACATTGTAAAACTACATTGACTTTTTTGAAAGTTACCTCTTATTATTACCAGAGAAGTATATATGCATTGTAGAAAGTTAGAAAATACAGAGTTGCAAAATAAAAAAGCAAAGCATGATATTCTTATCACCCAGAGATTACGATTGATGACTTTTTATTTTATATCTGTATATCTTTTATGTGCACATGTGTGTATACATACATATACACATTCCTTTCACCAAAAAGGGATCATTTCTGTGTGCTATTTTATAATCTATTTTGCTCAGTTAATCATCTTCCCTTTTCCCTGTCAGTACATCTTAATGTTATCTAAGCTCAATCCAAATTCAAACTGGTCCATTTTTTTCCAAAATGTCTTTAAAGCTGATTTGTGCAAACCAGGATAGAAGCCAGGGGCACATAACACATCTGGTTGTTATGCCTTTTATTTTTACTTTAGAACAGTTTCGCTCTCCCATTTTCCCTCTCACAGCCCAGACTTTTTGATGAGCCCAGGCCAGTCTCCTACCCTCTGGATTTTTCTGGTTGCTTCCTCATTGTATCATTTTTTTTGCTGCCCCTGTACCCTGGATTTCCATAAACTGGAAAAAAGTTTGAAAGACTCAAGTTAAACATTTTTGGCTAGAATTAATATTAGGTAATAGTAGACATGAATACCTGGGTGACCCACTATAAAATCCCTGGCTGGCTTAGGATGATGACAGTATGATCCCTCCATTGAACAGCTAATATTTCCCCTTGTAACGGTGTGGTGTCACTTTGGCAGTTTGTGAATGGCCAGTTTCCCATCAACAAAATACAAAATGAGAATTCTTGTGTGGGTCAACCATTTTATTAAGGGTTGCAGAATGATTTTATAATTCTTTCGTTCCTTCTACATCATTAACTGGCATTCTTCTTTATAGTAAAGAAATGGTCAGATCATCTATTTGTTGATTAGATTGACTTGACTTCATATTAGACAGTCAAGATTGATGCTTAGTTTTCCCCGTTTATTTACCAATTTTCATATTCAAGGAATGGTTTAATAGGTACCTCAAATGGCGATGTGAGATTTTAGGACTTTCTCTGTGTTAGTATCATTATGGACTTAGTAATTTTCATTGAGTCAGTGTGTTTCAATCTACCACAGTTATTACTCTTTTTTTTTTTTTTTTTTAATTTATTTATTTATTTATATTTATTTTTGTCTGTGTTGGGTCTTCGTTTCTGTGCGAGGGCTTTCTCCAGTTTGTGGAGAGCGAGGGCCACTCTTTATCGCGGTGCACCAGCCTCTCACCGTCACGGCCTCTCCCGTTGCTGAGCACAGGCTCCAGACGCGCAGGCTCAGTAGTTGTGGCTCACGGGCTTAGTCGCTCCGCGGCATGTGGGATCTTCCCAGACCAGGGCTCGAACCCGTGTCCCCTGCGTTGGCAGGCAGATTCTTAACCACTGCACCACCAGGGAAGCCCAGTTATTACTCTTTTTAATGCTCAGACTGACACATCTTTGCCTTCTATGGATGTCTTCCATCTTGCCCCTATCTCTTTTTGCCATGACCCTATGAATTTTGAATCCTTGCTTTCTGAACAAAATTAATTGTTTCAGGCTCACCTTGTACTTTCTCTAGACCCAGATTTGGTATCAACCCTTTCTGAAGGAGCCTTGATTCTTCTTAATGGAGAATGCTACTGAAGTATAAAATCTGGGTGCTAGGGGAGTTCTTTACCACTAGGGTAACAATACTTCTAGCACATTTTATGGATAGAACTAGAAGTACATTTTTTTTCCTAAAAGATATGAGTTCACAATGGTGTATTCAATTTAGTTCTACCACTACAATGTTCCATTATTTTTCTATATTGTATTTTGTTTCTGCATTTATTTTTGTTAATTCTTTCCTTATGTTCTCACTTGTTTTTTAAATTTATTTATTTTACATTATAGTAATTTGTATCAGAGGTGTTCCCAGGAAGCATAAGGAAGGGGAATGAGACACAGAAGGGAGAAAAGCCAGTCAAGTGTTCCTAAATGAGCAGGTTATCTTGGTTAATTAGTTGTCCTTTTTATTTTTTAACTTTTGAGCTGGATTGATCTATATATCTGTTACTAATATAAATATTTGATGCTACAGATATTTCATTGAACACTGGTTTTGATGAATCCCAAATGTTTTGAAATGTAGTGTTTTTGTTATTTTCTAGAAAATCTGAAATGTATGCTTGTATTTTGCCTTTGAACCAATAATTGGAAGTTTTAAAATTTTCAGATGGAAGGGCTTATTTTCTGATTTTGTTATTAATTTTAGACTTATTCTATTGTAATCAGAGAATGTTTGTGTTGTTTATACCTTTTGGACTTTATTATGGTTTTCCTATGACCCAAAAAATAGTTTTCATTAAAGGTCACTGCACATCTGAAAAGATGTTCTATTTTCAGGATACAGAGCTTGATATACATATTTATCCATAAGATTTAATTTTGTTGATTTCATTTTGTAAATCTTCCGTATCTTTATTTTTTTGCCCATTTGGTGTTTTTTTAGACAGAGAAAGGATGATTAAAGTCTGTTATTTGTTTTGTCTCTTTATGTCATCTATAATTTCTGCTCTAGGAAAGTTGCTCCTCTGTTATTTTCTGCATAATTAGACATATCTGTTCCATTGTCACTGTAAATTGTATATTTAGCATTATAAAGTTCTCTTCTTTGTCTAATTTCATGCTTTTGGCCTGAATCTCACCTTTTTTCTGAAACTGAGATCATGATGCCTTCTTCTTTTATTTGCATTTGCTTAATTTTCTCTTGTTCATCCTTTATTCATAACTTTTCTCTATCATTTTATTTTAGATGTGTTTCTTGTATATATAACAGAGTTGGGTTTTGCTCTGTGACCAAATCTAATTTTTTTCTTTTTCTTTTTCTTTTTTTTTTTTTTCTGGCCACGCTGTACTGCTTGCAGGATCTTAGATCCCCAACCAGGGATCAAACCCGGGTAGTGAAAACGCCAAGTCCTAGCCACTGAACCGCCAGGGAATTCCCTAATTTTTTTCTTTTAATAGATAAGTTAAGCCATTTATGTTTATTGATAATAAGTGTAAACATATATATACACATATGCATAAAGACTTATCTGTGTGTGTTCATGTATGTATGAATATACATATACATGCATATATTTTCAGTGTGTGGTTTGTTTTCCCTCCTCTTTTTTTAATTGTAGTAGTTCTTATAGTTAGGAAGCTTTGTATTTTTGTAGTAGTGGTACATTAGTTATCAATTGCTGCTTAATGAATTAGCACAAAGCTAGCAGTTAAACGACACACGTTTATTGTCTCATAGTTTCTGTGGGTCAAGAGTCTGCGTATGGCTTACCTGGGCCCTCCACTTCTGGGTCTCTCACAAGGTTGCAATCAAAATGCCAAAGATGGGATCTCATCTGAGTTGTGACTGAGGAAGGATCCACTTCCACCCTCACATGGATGTTGGCAGGACTCAGTTCTCTGTCAGTAAGTCACACAGACAGAGAGCCTCATTTCCTTGCTGGCTACTGGCCAGAACCCACCTTCAGTTCCTTGCCACATGGGCTTCTTCATATGGTGGCTTTCTTCATCAAAGCCAGCAAACCAGCAAGGGAGAGTGTCAATAGAGAAAATCTCATAGTAGGTGGAACTTACAGTCTTAGGTAATCACAGAAGTGACATCCTATCAATTTTACCATACTCTATTGGTAACTCGGCCATGCTTCATTCTTTCTCACTCCCACACCTGTATTACTCCCATTCCTTCTACTTGGCTGACCTGTTTCTCTGAACCCCTGACACTAAATAAAGAAAAGATATAAAATCCTCTGTTAAATCTAAAATAAAGATTAACCCTCCTACTTGTCTCTTAAATTATTTTTGAGTTGCCTTTTCTCCTCAAGTTATATGATGTGTTGTTTCAGATGGTGGTGTGAGGACTGAGAACCTGACATTAGAAGTGAAGCAGGAACCTTATGAAGAAACATTATGGTGTAGGGAGGGGTCTGATGGACATCATGAAACCGTGTGTCAGCATGCCACATACAGAGGAGACAGTGAGCCTAGTGGAAGTTTGGAGTTGCAGGATGGGGATACCACAGGTGAAAAAACATATGACTGTGATGAATGTAGGAAAACCTTCACTTGGATAAGAGGCCTTCAGATGCATAGGAGGATCCACATTGGGAAGAAACCATATTCCAGTACAGAATATGGAAAGGCCTTCATCAGACGTGCAGAACTTACCCAGCATCAGGGGCTTCAAAGCAAGGGAAAACCTTATCAGTGTAAAGAGTGTGGCAAAGGCTTCAGTCAGAAAGCAGGCCTCTCCCAACATGTCAAAATCCACACTGGAGAAAAGCCCCATCAATGTAGTAAATGTGGCAAATTTTTTAGTCAGAGATCGGTTCTTACAAAGCATCAAAGTCTCCACACTGGAAAGAAACCTTTTGAATGTATATATTGTGGGAAAACCTTCTGCCATAGTGCAGACCTCACTGAACATAAGCAATTCCACAACAAAGAGAAGCCTTATGAATGTAATGAATGTGGGAAAACCTTCAGGCAGCGTTCAAATCTTACTGAGCATCAGCGAATTCACAGTAAAGAAAAACTCTATGAATGTAAAGTATGTGGAAAAGCCTTCGCTCAGTATGCAGGACTTAACCAACACCGGAGAATCCACACTGGAGAGAAACCTTTTGAATGTCCTGTATGTGGACGAGCCTTTAGCCGGAGCTCAGAACTTATAATACATCACAGAATTCACTCAGGGGAAAAACCCTATGAATGTGCCGAGTGTGGAAAAACCTTTAGAGTGAACTCAACCCTGGTCATACATCAGAGAAGTCACACTGGGGAGAAGCCCTATAAATGTGATGAGTGTGGTGAAGCCTTCAGTCAACACTCAGGCCTCAACAAACACAAGTTAGGAGGGAAGCACAGAAACCCTCCTAAACCGAGAAAATATACGTGTGATGTATGTGGGAAGACCTTTACGCAGTTAACTGGCCTGAGGAACCACAAAAGAATCCACACTGGGGATAAGACCTACCAATGTCCTGAGTGTGGCAAGGCCTTCACAAGGGGAGAGCATCTTATTGAACATCAGGGGATTCACAACAAGGAGAAGCCTTATCAATGTAAAGAATGTGGCAAAGCCTTCAGTCAGAAGACAGGTCTTAGTCATCATCTCAAAATCCACACAGTAGAGAAACCTTTCAAATGTTCTGAATGTGGGCGAGCCTTCAGCTGTAAGTCAAATCTCAATAAACATAAGAGAGTCCACTCTGAGGAAAAATCCTATACATGTAAATAGCGTGGGAAGGCATACAAGCAGAGAGCAATGCTGATGCAACATCAGAGAGGCCACATCCTACTAAGCCCCAGCAGTGGTGAATGAGGTGAAGCCTGCAGTAGAAGCTCAGTTCTGATTAAGCACCAGAGAATCCGCTAAAATGACTCCTTGCCAAGGTGTTTGGTGACAACTTCAAGTAGAATTCAGAATTTTTTTTAATTGAGATAAAATGTCTCCTGAACTTCCTTATTTAAAGAACGTCAGAGATAACACATTGAAAAGTTGTTTAAAGGTCATAAATACTGGAAGAGTTGAGATTTTGGAAAAATAAACATCAACAAGAAATTTACCTGTGATTACCTTTGTTAAATGCAGTGAAGTGTCATTTAATACAATGAAAAGGTACACAAGGGCAGCTGTAAAAAATACATTTTTTATACTGAATTCATGAGTTTTTATGTTTTGTTTTTTCAAATCATTCTGATTTCTAACTAGCCTTAGCCTAGTCTAATGTTGAAATTGCTTCTCTTAGTACCAGTTGAGGTCACAGGACTATCCAAGAGCTTAGAATGTGTGAGATGAGTTGTCTCTGTTTCCCTCCCACCTTGGCTACCTAACCAAGCCTCTGACCATAAGTGGGTGGCCTGCAGACCCTTCCTGATCACCACCCCCAGAACTAGCATTTCCTGGTGAAAAAGGACATGTTATATTCTAAGTGATATGGAGGGCATAGAGGTTTGGGCCCCCAGTACATCAAAATCTAGTGTGTCCATCATGGCTAAAGCACAGAGCATACCTTTCGATTGTGAACACAGCTCCTTGAGCTCACAACAGAGGACAAAAGAGAAGAGGGGAAAACAAGCCTTTCATTCCAGCATTTTCCATCTCCTACAAAGTATATTTATACAACTGAAACCTCTTTCAGCTTCAGCACTGCCTACCTCCCTCAGTCAATGTAGTGAGGGACTTTGCTGAAGCTGATGATAGTTTTCAAGTACTGGAAGAATATTTCCTCATTTTTGTGACTGCTTCTGACTTCTACTAGATTTACAGTATTTATAGGGCAACATAATTCCCTGTCAATAGAAAGAAACTCTGGCCCAGCTGTGGTAAAAATTTTGGTGAATTTAAGTCTCCCTTAGGCTATCTAGTCTGCTAATTTGTCAATTCTTTTTGCTTTTCTTTTCTGCTCTACTGCCTCTGATCCTCTGAATATAAGACTCTTGAAACTTCCCTGGTCATAGAGAATGTTTCCCATTGTCTCTTTTTATAGTTTTTAGCTCTCACTTCCATGGTGAATAGAAGTGTCGTTTCTCTTACAGGCCAGCGATATTTAACTATCTCCAGGTTCCAACCTATCCATATAAATACAATGTTTTCTTAAAAGAAATGGCAAATATGGGAGCATCAAAAGTTATTAAATGTTGTGTCAGTCCTTAAAACCCAACTCAAGTGTGAATCGCCACAAGTCCAACACTTTTTTTGAGATGTAATTGATGTAACATATTAGCTTCAGATCTACAACAAAACGATTCAATATTTGTATATACTGTGAATCACCACAATAAGTCTAGTTAATATCCATCAACACATACAGTTAACAAATTTTTTTTTCTTTTGATGAGAACACTTAAGTTCTACTCTCTTAGCAACTTTCAAATAATACAGTACAGTATTAACTATAGTCACTATGCTGTACATTACATCCCCATGAAATTTATTTTATAACTGGAGGATTGTACCTTTTGATGCCCTTCACCCATTTCACCCCTACCCTCCCAACTCTGGCAACCACCAATCTATTCTCTATATCTGTGAGTTTGGTTTGTTCTTGTTGTTTTAGAGTCCACATATAAGTGAGATCGTATGGTATTTGTCTTTCTCTGACTTATTTCACTCAGCATAATGCCCTCAAGTTGTTGCAGATGGCAAGATTTCCTTTTTTATGGCTGAACTGTATACACACACACACAACATTTTCTTTATCCATTCATCTATTGATGGACACTTAAGTTGCTTTCATGTGTTGGCTATGGTAAATAATGCTGCAGTGAACAGGGGCTGGAGGGGCATTGCGGGCTGGTGCAGATATCTTTTTGAGTTCGTGTTTTTGTTCCCTTTGGTTAAATACCAAGGAATGGAATTGCTGGATCATGTTCTAGTTTTTGAGGAATCTCAATACTGTTTTCCATAGTGGCTGCACCTATTTACATTCCCACCAACAGTGTACAAGCATTCCCTTTTCACCACATCCTTACCAACACTTTCTTCTTGTCTTTTTGATAATTGCCATTCTAACATGTATGAGGTAATATCTCCTTGTGGTTTTAATTTGCATTTCCCTGATGATTGGTGACATAGAGCTCCTTTTCATGTACCTATTGACCATCTGTATGTCTTCTTTGGAAAAATGTCTATGCAGATCCTCTGCCCATTTTTTAATCTTTTTCATTTTTTTCCTTTTGAGTTGTATAAGTTGTTTATACATCTTGGATATTAACCCTCTATCATATATGTGATTTTGCAGATATTTTCTCCCATTTGGTAGGTAGGTTGCCTTTTCATTTTGTTGATGGTTTCCTTTGCTGTGCAGAAGCTTTTTAATTTAATGTAGTCTCACTTTTTTTTTTTTTCTTTTGCATTTGTTGCCTCTGCTTTTGGTGTCAAATCCAAAAAATCATCACCAAGGCCAGTGTCAAGGAGATTACCCCCTATGTTTTTTCTAGGAGTCTTATGGTTTCAGGTGTTATATTCAAGCCTTTAATCCATTTTGACTTAATTTTTGTGTATGGTGTAAGATAGTGGCCCAGTTTCATTCTTTTGCATGTGGTGGTCCAGTTTCCTTAACACTATTTATTGAAGGGACTGTCTTTCCCCATTGTATATTCTTGGCTCCTTTGTTGTAACTTAATTGGCCATATATGCATGGGTTTATTTTTGGACTCTGTTCTGTCCCATTGATCTGTGTGTCTGTTGTATGCCAGTACCATACTGTTTTGATTATTGTAGTTTTGTAATATAGTTTGAAATCAGGAAGTGTGTTGCTTCCAGCTTCATTCTTCTTTCTCAACATTGCTTTCACTATTTGGCGTCTTTTGTGGTTCCATATGAATTTTAGGATTGTTTGTTCTATTTCTGTGAAAAATACCATTGGAATTTTGATAGGGATTGCACTGAATCTGTAGATTGCTCTGGATTGTATGGCACAGTGTCAAAGTTTAAAGTAACTTCTTATAAGGGGTTTTTATCTCAGTGAAAATGTTGGTTCCCAGCCTTCAGCACTGGGTTATCAACCAAAACAAGTCCTTTATAAGGCACAGCCTTACCCACAGACAGTAAAATCTTGTAAGGGATTCTGAAGACCCTCAATAAGGACAACTAGTCACTTCCTGAAAATGGAAAGAGGTTTTTTTGGGATTCTATTCTTTAACTCTAGGAACATGAGAGCTTTGTATTCTCTTAAAAGTGATGTTAAAGGTAGAATTTCAGGAATGTTTGTAATTTCTTTTAAAAATAAGAAATATCCATTTAAAAATAAGTGTAGGGAAGAAAACAACTGAGTAGTATTGATTCATCAGAGACTGTGGGAAAGTAAGCCTACCATATGACCCAGCAATTCCACTCCTGCGTATATACCTGAAAAAAATTAAAACACTAAATCGAAAGGATACCATGCACCCCAGTGTTCATAGCTGCATTATTTACAATTGCCAAGATATGGAAGCAACCTAAGTATCCATCAACAGATGAATGGATAAAGAAGATGTGGTATATATATACAATGGAATATTATTCAGCCATAAAAAACAATGAAATAATGCCACTTGCAGCAATATGGATGGACTTGGAAGGGTATTATGCTAAGTGAAATAAATCAGAGAAAGACACTGTATATCACTTATATGTGGAATCTAAAAAATAAACTAGTGAATATAACAAAAGGAACACAGATACAGAGAACAAACTAGTGGTCACCAGTGGGGAGAGTGAAGGGAGGAGGGGTAATGTAGGGGTAGAGGATTAAGAGGTACAAACTATCATGTAAAAAAGAAGTTACAATGATATATTGTGCAACACAGGGAATATAGCCAATATTTTATAATAACTATAAATGGAGTATAACCTTTAAAAATTTTGAATCACTATATTGTACCCCTGTAACTTACATAATATTGTACATCAACTATACTTAAATTTAAAAAACAAACAAGTGAGCACTGATTCATCAGAGACTCTGGGAAAGCAATTCCTTCAACTACAGGGAAGGTCTCACTTGGCAGAAAGATAGGGGTCTTAATCTCAAGGTCCAAGCAATACACAGGGAGTGCTCCTGCACTGGACAAATTTCCACGAAGCTCTTCCTGCATCCAGCTCATTAGCATTCCCGGGTAAGAAGACAAGTCAGCCACGCTCCCCACCAGATTTTCCCTATATCTGGTCTCCTGGGAACAGGGAAGGAGGGCAATTTGAAAGAAAGGTCTGTGGTCTTGGGAACCTCCGAAAGCTAGTTGGGTGGATGAATGGCCCTGCTAGGATCCAGATGTTAGCATGGGAAATTGTTGGATCCTTTGCCTGGTCATTATCCACCCTATCGTCCCCTATCTCCCGGCTTTGACTATTTTGAAATTCCAAGATCCTCTATTAACACTTTACCTACAGAAAGAACGGGAGGGATACAGCCAAAGGGAGGGATCGGGCTGCTTTCCTGGGATTTCACAACCTACACTGATTTCAGAAACTCGAGTGCCTATCCCAGCGGGAGCGAGAAAGGCTGCAATCACGTCACCGCCGCCGAAATTCCCTACAATTGACGTTATCCTCCTTGACTTTTCTTCTCTGTGCGCCTGGGGTCACATACTTCTCGGAGAGGGTGGTCAGTACCTGGTCCCCAGTTCCCTTCAGAATGCAAAGAGGCGCAGTTTTGAAATATTAGCTAAGATTCTCCTTCAGATGGGAAAGGTTCAGCTCTGGGCAACTGATCTGAATAGAAGTGGGAATTGTGACCAGGGCAAGAAGAGCCAAGCGGAGCGCGTTATAGAGCTAGTTACAATCACAGCTTTCTCCGTCTAGAGAACCGAAGCCCAGAGCAATATCCTTCAAAAATCTCCAGAAAAATCGAGGGAAGCCTTCACCTCCGCACTGAGCAGATTTTGTCTCCCGGCTTTTGGTTTGTTATTTGACAAATTAAGTCCTAAGAATGGCTTCTGGTTTTCCCAGTGTTCTGTTTCTCTTTAAGACTTTTGACACCACTGGTTTCCCCTTCTCCCTTCCCTCTCAAGCCTAAAACAAACCACTCAATCAAACACGATCGCGTCTCCATTGAATTTTAGGGGAAAATAATTTGCCATTTTCGCGTTTGAAATACTGCGTGGTAGTTAACAGCATGGGCTATGGAGACAGACTGCCCCGTTTAAACCGCATCCCGGCAACTCTGCGTGAGGACCTCGGCAGGCACCCACCTTACCAGGACGGTGCTGGGATTGCCTTAAATTTTTTTAAATTTATTTTATTGAAGTACAGTTGATTTACAATGTTGTGTTAATTTCTGCTGTACAGCAAAGTGATACAGCTACACACACACACACACACACACACACACACATATACACACTTTTTTCCATTATGGTTTATCACAGGATATTGAATATAGTTCCTTATGCTATACAGTAGGACCTTGTTGTTTACCCATTCTATATATAATAGTTTGCATCTCCTATGGAATTCCCTTAATTAATGCGTGTAAAGCACTTAGGAGTGGGCTAGGCAAAGTAGGCTCTGTGTAGGAGTTTGCCATTATTATTATTACCCAGCTATGAAAGACTTTAGAAGACAGAAACCAGGAATTTTGTAAACCTCCAGAGAGGTCCCCACCTCCCCCAACAAGGAGCATGTCCGGTTTAGCAGCGTCGCCACCAGCTTGTACTCCACAACCGTCTGCGCTTTCCAGGGAATAAAGTAAAAGCTAAAGCTTAGAGCGCGGGGGCGTTGCTGGAGAGGAGTCTTCACCGTCGGGTGGAAAGGTTTGGGGCCTGCGGGCGGGTGAGCACTTCTCATGCAGCTGTCAACCCGTGGACGGCGACGCTCTTCAATTTTGCAGTTTTACCTGCATGCCTTTAGGTTCTCGATAAGGAGTTTCCGACAAATAGGATATTAACCCCTCCCTCACCTTTTCTTGTCAGCAGTTATATATGTCTTTGCTTATTTACTTGTACTCTCCCTGACCACTGCATTAATTCTTCCTTGCAGGGACCATGACATTGGGCATATTTATGCAATAAAGTGAAGTTAAACATATTATAACTTTTATTATGGACATTTACATACACAAAATAACGAAAATGATATGACGTAGCCTAATGTATTCATGACCTAACTGCAAAAATTAGCAATATTTTTGCCAATCTCTCTCCCTATATATATGTATATGTGTATATTTTATTTATTTATTCATTTATTTATTTATATTTCCCGACCTTTTTCTCCTGTATTTTAAAGAAAATCCAGGCATCATATAATTTTATCCATAAGGACTTCAGTATGTAAGAGAGAGAGAATTTCTAAATATATGCCCTGCTTATTTAGTGGGGATGGCTAGCAGGAGGGAAATGGCTTCTTCAGATTCCTTTGTTTTGTCCAATTTTATTTTAATCAGTGTGTTAATTTTCTTAGAATGATCTTAAAGGCTCAAGAGAACAATTCCATTGCACAAAGTTGGTGGGGTGAGTTTTGCTTTACATGGTCAGCAAAATAATTTTCCTTCTAAGGATCAATGTTAAATATTTATTTTATCCTTATTAATTTGCACTTAATCAGCAACATTGTTTAAGAACCAAGTCACCTAAATATTCATGTTCTTGGCAGTGTGGGGTATCTTCCCTCACTTCTCAGCTCTCCTTGAATGCCTTGCTATTGTCTCCTAAAAGTCTCCTTTCCTTAGGTTTTATATTTCTCCTTATTTTTAACCTAAGACATTGTTTTAGTCAAAACACACTTTCTTTATAGAAGTTTGCACTTAGGATCTTCAGTTTTCAAGACTGACCTTAAGTCTTTCACCTTTGCTGAGAATTTCACTTTTGCTAAGAAGACATCAACTAAACAATTATTTTTATTCCAATTAATGTGGATTCAAACAAATTGGCTGTCAAAGCTTTTGCAAGATTGGAGGTTTTCTTAAAAGTTTTTTCTCTTCTTTTCTTTTTTTTTAGGGTTTCTTTCTTTTGGAGGAATTTTTTGTTTGTTTGGAGGCTTCCCTTTTCTTTTGAATAAATTAATCTGTACAATTTAACCTTGCAGTATTTAAATAAATGGACAGGGCTTCCCTGGTGGTCCAGTGATTAAGACTTCACCTTCCAATGTAGGGGTTGCAGGTTTGATCCCTGATCTGGGAGCTAAGATCCCACAGGCCTCGTGGCCAAAAAACCAAAACATAAAACAGAAGCAATATTGTAACAAAGATTCAATAAAGACTTAAAAAAAATGGTCCACATCAAAAAAAAATCTTTAAATAAATGGATAAAGGAAAGAATAAAATCATTTGAAAATGGGAAATAAACCAAGGAATCACCAAATAATTTCCTGTGAATTAGTTTTATAGCAAGAAAGAAAAAATTCCAGAATCTTTACCATTTGTAGTTAAAATCTTGAAAGAGGAAAGAAGTTACTCATTATGGATAAAATCCGATTTTTTTTTTTTACAGTCCTTTAAAAATCAAAATTCATCAGCTGACTCTAATATGAAGGAAAAAATATTCTACCTCAGACATCTGGCTTAATGAGGTTATGTCTTAACATACAGTCTTAACATACAAAAGCTAAATTGTCATTCCCACAATACCTGTTACTCCCCCAATCCTCCCAATTGCAATAAACGCTTTCTCCATTTGCTCCATCACTTAAGTCAGAAGCATGAGAATCATCGTCTGTCCTTCCCTGTTACCAGATGTTTGGGTTTGCTTGGGACTGAGGGTGCTACCAGAGAGGCAGGGCTTTCAGTGATGAAACAAAAAAGTTCCAGAATCCAGCAGTGGTTAGTCACCCTACCTGTCCCTCACAGTGTGTATCCATCCAAATCATCACCAGGTCCCGACAATTTTATCTCCAAAATATATCTTGGATTCATCTACCTCTCTCCATTCCTGTAGTCATTCTTTTAGCCCAAGCCACCAACCATCTTTCATGCTGACTGCTGCCATGGCTGCCCAATGGATCTGCTCAAATCTATTCAACCTGTTCTCTCCAGAGCATCCAGAATGATCTTTCAAAAATATTAAAACCAATCACATTCTTTCTCTACTTTTAAGCTCCAATATGTTCCCATTGCAATTTGGGTAAAAATTTCAAATCCTAAACATGGTGTTCAAGGCCTGTATTGATTTGGCCAACTTCTCCAGTGCCATTTCCCCACTGTCTCCTTTGCTCGCTTCTGTTCAGGTCACACTGGCCTTCTCTCAATTTTCCTAATTTTCCCAGTTCTTCCTGTTTTGGGAACTTCACACATGTTTTTCACTCTGCCTGGAATACCCTTTGCTTCACTTTCTGCCTCCTTGTCCCCTACATTTCTCTTGGATTTTATCCTAAATATCACCTATTTATCTAAAGGATATCTATTTAAGAGACACATTTCCTAATTTCCCAGTTAATGTTAATTCTCCCCCCATGGTTTTTCTCAAGACACTCTTATGTTTTCATATCCTTTAACAAAATTTGTGATCATATACCTTTTTGTGTTATTTTTTGTCTAAATATCTGTCTTCCCCCATAGACAGTGCACACTGTGCATGGCACAGTGCCTGGAATAGAAAAGACATTTGTTAAATAATTGTTGAGAGAATGGGTACATAGATGGTGGATGGTGTGATTTCATCATGCTTAAAGTACAAATTTGTTTCCTGGCAGACTTGCTGCTACTATAGATTATTAGAAATGATCTAAACAGAGAGGTTCCAAGCTTCAACAGTAAGTCCCCAGACCACTCAGTGATTTGGCCCCATCTGTACATGTAGGGAAGGAGAGAAAAAATAGAATAACAGGCACAGAGGACAATGAGATCTGAAGGTCCTCAGAGCTGAAGGATCAGGAGGATAAGCAGATTATGAGGGAAAGGGGCTAATGCAGGGCACCAAGTGGGAATTCTGCTCAGACTCTGCTTCAGAGAGGTTTGTAGTCAAATATCTTTTTCTGGAAATTGTATGCTCTACCTGTGGAAATGGAAAGTGAAACCAGATCCCTCTGAGAAAAGGTGGGGACACAAAGCTCCAATCCTCTGTAGTTCGGTGAGAAGTAAGACGTGAGATTATGAAGCTTTGGTAGGAGGAAAGCCCAGGAAGGAGATTGAGGTACAAAAACAGCTATTACAATCACTACGCTATAGAACACAATGAAAAGGATGCTTTCATTGTGCTGTGCTGAAGTAGACTGTGGAATCAGACCTCTTACAAGTAGTGTAACCTTGACCTGTAAGATATTATGATGACACTCTACCTTATCATATGTAAAAATTGTTGTTGTTAAATCTAGTGGTCATTTCTTTTTTTTTTTAATTAATTTATTTATTTTTGGTTGTGTTGTGTCTTCGTTGCTGCACGCGGGCTTTCTCTAGTTGCAGCGAGCTGGTGCTACTCTTCGTTGCGGTGCACGGGCTTCTCATCGTGGTGGCTTCTCTTGTTAGGGAGCACGGGCTCTAGGCACGTGGGCTTCAGTAGTTGTGGCACGTGGGCTCTAGTTGTGGCTCACAGGCTCAGAGCGCAGGCTCAGTAGTTGTGGTACACGGGCTTAGTTGCTCCACGGCATATGGGATCTTCCCGGACCAGGGCTCGAACCCGTGTCCCCTGCACTAGCAGGCGGATTCTTAACCACTGCACCACCAGGGAAGTCCCTAGTGGTCATTTCTTAATTAATATCTCCATTTATGAGTAGGATTTGGCTCTGTTCACCACTCTCCTGTCTTTAAAAAAAACTTGTTTAAATTTTTCTTTACTTAAAAAAGTAAATTACTAAATAACATGTACTCGTGGTAAAGAAAAAAATCTTGAAAAATGTTTTAACATAGAAAAGTTTAAAGTTTCGATACTAGCTGTTTACAATTTGTATACATCCTTCAAGATATTTTAGTTTTATATCAATCAGAGCCTTCCAGAATTTGCAAAAGGTTCATGTCATCTTCATTACCAGTATATAAAAAATAAAGAAATGCCAAATAAGGTTTGAAGATATTGAGATATGTTTAAGACCCTTCAGTTAACTCAAAAAAGAAACAAACAATTGTTTATATAGTATGTGTATAGATATACACATACATACATAATACTCCTTTGAAGACAACATGAAAAGTCTAAGTTTGGGGGCTTCATAAAATTGAGGTTAAAGCTAAATGGCCTTCACTGATATTAAATATCTACTCTCTCAGTCTATCGTCTAAAATAAACAAAAATACTATACATACTGTTCTGTAACTTGCCTTTAAAAAAAAACTTAACAGTGGGAAAATATTTATTTGTAAGTTACTACATGTAGTTATGTATTAGTCTTATTAATGAACACATACTGCTCTAACGTTTAGCTTAATCATAAGTTATTTAACTCAATATTACATTTGGTGGACATTGGATAGTTTTTAATGGTTTAACTAAAAAGTAGTGCTCCACGGTATATATATAATGTGTGTGTATACATACTTTTCACACTAGTGTTGGCATTTCTCCAGCATAATTCTCTGCTAGTAGGTTGACTATTGGGTTTCAGGAAGGGAGGGAGGGAGGGAGGAAGGGAGGGAAAGAAGAAAGGAAGGATATGAACTTCATAAATTTTAATAGTTCTTATGCAATTGTCCTTCAGTCTGATTGGGCCGATTTACGCTCGCATGGACAATATTTCAGAAATCTAAAGTGGGAGTAGGAGAAGGAGAATGATATATTATTGCTTTAAATGGCACGTCCTTACATGAGTTAGGTGGAGCATCCTCAGTTACATTTATTAACCATTTGATTTTCTTTTGTGAATTGACCATAAGTGTTTTGGGTTTTGTTTGTTTGTTTGTTTTGCCGCGCCGCGGCTTGCGGGATGGGACCCTGGCCATGGCAGTGAAAGCGCCGAGTCCTAACCACTGGACCGCCACGGAATTCCGACCATACATGGGTTGGTTTGTTTGTTTTTTGTTTTGTTTTGTTTTTTCTCCCTACTGAGTTTTCTTTTCGTGTTGAATACAATTTCAGGTAATTAATTATTAGTGTCTTATTTATTTTGTTAATAATAAAAACAACTACCATAATATCAAATGATTTACACAGCAATTACTATTTGCAAGACAATTTTTTTAATCTTTTTTTTGAATTTTTGAATTTTATTTATTTTTTTATACAGCAGGTTCTTATTAGTCATCCATTTTATACACATCACTGTATATATGTCAATCCCAATCTCCCAGTTCATCACACCCCCCGCCCGCCCCCCCCACCCCCCCCACCTCCCCCACCCCCACCCCCCACCCCACCCCCCCGCCGCTTTCCCCCATTGGTGTCCAAACGTTTGTTCTCTACATCTGTGTCTCTATTTCTGCCCTTCAGACCGGTTCATCTGTACCATTTTTCTAGGTTCTACATATATGCGTTAATATACGATATTTGTTTTTCTCTTTCTGACTTACTTCACTCTGTATGACAGTCTCTAGATCCATCCACGTGCAAGACAATTTTCTAAGCATTTCACTGATGTTAACTAATTTAATACTCATCGTAACCTTATGGTTTTTTAAAAAATAGTATTATTAACCCAAAAGTTTTAATTAATTGAAAATATCCTTTCTAGGAGCCTTAATTCTAAGGCTTAGATTTGGTATTAAATCTGTTAACAATAGTTATCGTTTGCTTACACGGACACTGGTGTATTAAGACCAAAACAAATACATTCCCTGCCCTCTTGCTGTAGCGAGAGTGGTCTAAGTCAAACTTCACCTAAGCTCTTAGTTAACTGCAGAAACCCACCCCCGCCCCTCTCTCCCCCCCCCCCCCCGCCCCCGCTCGAGGCTTCCACTAGGAACAGTTCTGAAGTCACTGGTGTGAAATGAGCTTGCCTTTGAGTCTCTGAAAGGTAAGTGTGAGTGGTAGCGGATGACTCAAAGTGTAACAATACTCAAAGGAACAAATATTGTTTCATTCAGTATTGCGGATGAAGTACCTCTAAAGGTTTTGTGCTGATCGAAGATATTTTGAAATTCGGTGAACTGGGGTGAGAGAGAAGAGTCGCTCCCAACAAAGCTGAGAACAGAGCTAAGAGATTTCGTAGAGAGGAAAAAGGCAACAACATTTTTGTAGAAAAGAACAATTCAACCTCCAAAATTCTGCACTAAATATTTAAAAGTACACAAACTCTCACGAGTGGAAGAGGTTTTTTGTTTTTGTTTTTTTGCCGCGCCGTGCGGCTTGTGGGATCTTATTTCCCCCACCAGGGATCGAACCTGGGCCCCCGGGATTCTTGATGGTTATTTTATCACAGAGGTTGTCAGAGCTGCAGGGGACGTTAGGGGTTACTCAGTCCGGCCTCCCTAGTGGGGCTTAGGAAAGAGCCACAACCAGCACCTGCACCCTGCCTCCTGCATCAGGGATTACCCGCCCCACCGGCCCTTCCCAGCGTTAATAGTAGTCAAGCTAAGCCGCTCTTGCGCTATGATACAAGTATCTTCCCACTGGGGCTCTTTCTCTTGTCTACATTTTTCCAAAACACGTTCTCATGCGTTGCTGATTTTTCATAGACTGCTCAATGCCAAGTCCTAAAGTGGATAACAAAAGACAAATGAGGGCGTCTCCAGGCTGGCGGGCGTATCACAAAAGCAAATGGAAAGGAATCGCAGAGCCGGGATTCTTGTACCACTCAGAAAACGGGAATCCGGGGATTTCTGATCAGGAGGTGGGGAAATCAGTCCGTCGAATGCAGAATGCAGCGGCGGAGGGACCCTGTGAACGTCCGGGTGTGTGTCTCCCCGGCACGCAGAGCTGAGTCGGCCAGCCAGGGTTGGCTTGTGTCCAACAACGTGTGTCAGGCCTGGTTCCACCTGTTATCAGGTATTTGCCAGGTAAATTCACCACTCCAAGTGTTGTGCATCAGTTTTGTGGTGGCTGTGAAATACACTTTGACACCTGACTCACACTGTGGTTGTGACGATTAATCCAGGAAAAGAGCGATTAGATGCATTGCTATAAAACGCCTGGAAGTACTGCAGGAAGAAGTTGAATAAAAAAAGTCTCGTGTGTGACGAGGTGGCCGAGTGGTTAAGGCGATGGACTGCTAATCCATTGTGCTCTGCACGCGTGGGTTCGAATCCCATCCTCGTCGGTGTGCTGCGCATATGAAGAGCAAATGTTCTTTTTTGGTGAGTTAATTCTTTACTCATCACGCAGTTGAGTAATTCCTTCTAATCCCCCCTGTTCTCCGCTTCCTCAGTAGCATTTTCCTGGCTGTGAACTTTGTTAACTGATATGCTTGATTCATGTTTCATTCTCCCACAAAATGTTCATTCCATTACAAGTTTTGCTTAGCAGGGATTCCCCATTGAGGAAATAATTGAAGAATTAATTGAGGACCATAGAAAAACATTGCCTAATAAATTTAGAGGCGCTGATAAAATTGTCTATAGAGTAATGTACACAAAATTATGGGTTATTTAAGGCATTATCGGGCTGATTTTATCTCTATGCAATTTTTGTCTATTATCTTTTAACTTTAAAAGCAACCATTCTTGTCTAAGGATCCCAGTCTTTGACAAGGAAGAGTATGTATCTCTTAGAGATATGACAAAACTAAAAAGTACACGCTATACAACATTCTCAGTTAGGGCTAAATATTTCTTCTTGAGAAAAGGTAATAAAAATATAGGACTCCCCTGATGGTCCAGCGGTTAAGACTGCACTTCCCCTGCAGGGGGCAGGGGTTTGATCCCTGGTAGGGGAAGTAAGATCCCGCCCGCATGCCGCGCGCGATGCACAACCCCGCCCCCCAAAAATGTTAGTAACGTGTAGTTTCTACATGTGACTTCCATATTAGACCTTGGGAGGAAAAAAAAAGAATAATGTATTTCTTCATTTTTTTAATTTATTTATTGCCATTTTGGAGTAAGTACTACATTCACATGATTCAAAAACTATAAAAATCTACACACCAAAGTTTTGTCACCAATACTGGCCTTCATGTGTCATTCCAGAAACAAAAAATGCACGTATAATATTAAGCTCTCCAAGATATATTATTTTTTAATTGAAGTATAGTTGATTTACAATATTGTGTTAATTTCTGCTGTAGAGCAAAGTGATTCAGATATATAATATATATATATATATATATATATATATATATATATATATATATATATACACACACACATTCTTTATATATGTATGTTCTTTTCCATTGTGATTTATCACGGGATTTGAAATATAGTTCCCTGTGCTATACAGTAGGACCTTGTTGTCATCCATTCTATATATAATAGTTTGCATCTGTTACCCCCAAACTCCCAATCCTTCCCTCCCCAACCACCCCTCCCCTTGGCAACCACAAGTCTGTTCTCTATGTCTGTGAGCCCATTTCTGTTTCATAGATAAGTTCATTTGTGTCATATTTTAGATTCCACATATAAGTGATATCATATGGTATTTGTCTTTCTCTTTCTGACTTACTTCACTTAGTATGATAATCTCTAGTTCCATCCATGTTGCTGCAAATGGCATTATTTCATTCTTTTTTATGGCTGAGCAATATTCATTGTGTATATGTACCACATCTTCTTTATCTATTCATCTGTCGATGGACATTTAGGTTGTTTCCATGTCTTGGCTATTGTGAATAGTGCTGCTTTGAACATAGGGGTGCATGTAACCAAGATATATTGTTAAATGAAAAAAAGCATAGTGCAAGACAATGTGTATAATGCTACTTATTCAAAAAAGGTAAATATATCTATATCTGAATATATACAAAATTTTGCATGTGTCTATAGCTGTAATATAAATGTCTAGAAGGAGATAAGCTGTGTTCTAGGGTGTATTCATTTGTAAGATGTTGCCACATTTCCTCCATAAGGATTGTACTGATTTGCACCCCCAACCAAGTAAGTAGAAAGGAGACCAGACCACACCTGCTTCTGCAGCCCTGTAAGAGGGATTATTATTTCAACTAGCATCGTCACAGATCATCTAAATGGAAGCACAAGCACCCACAGTGGAAGGAAATAGGAATCCTGATTTCTCATAAGCTTGGTGACTTTGGTTTATTACAGACTTTCTGGATAATCAGTGGCAGTTTATAGACTGAACTGATTAAAGATTCAAGATTTAATGGATTTGGGGTATTGGTGAGATTGAGCCTCTGTGTGGTTTTATGGTAGAACTCATTTGATTGTTTTATTAGAATGAAAATTTTAAATGTCTAAATCAGAGATCTGAAATTGGATCACTGGATTCGAGGCATTAGATCATATGCAACTGATGAGATTACTCTAGTTCAGTCGTTCTCTAAAGTGCAGTTCTCCCAAGTAACAGCATTATCATCACTTGGAAACTTGTTAGAAGTACAAACTCCAGGGCTGGGGCCCAACAATTTGTGCTTGAACAAGCTCTTAGGATAATCCTGATTTATGCTAAAGTTTGAAACTCTAGTTTTGTTTTGTTTTATTTCAAAACATGGTTAACCTAGTTTCTGTCCATTTTGGTAATATCTTTTCTCCCCAGGATGCACATTTCTCCCATCATTCCAACATCAACATGAGTGTCTATCTTGATTTTTCCCTGCTCTACCAGGATTAATCGTTCTAACCCCTACTCTGCCCACAGAGCTAGGACCCACAGAGCAAGCTAATGTGGTGTAAAGACACCAGCCAGAGACCACCAGGAGCAAACCTGACAAAATCAGTGTAATGAATTAATGCAGCGACAGGATACTCCAAGGTAACCGGGAAATACCTCTCAACAAGAGAAATGAGAGAAACCTCGTTTATTAATAATTGAGTTACTTTAGACGACTCTGAAGAGGCTCTAAGGGGAGCGGGTCTGGGTTGGTGGCTATTTCTGAAGCGGGATTATAAGAAGCGCGGATTAGCTAGGGATTGGGTATTGTCATGAAGAGAGGGCTGTTTTAGGTATCCCAGTAATACGTGGACGTAGCCGACCGGGTCTGGGGCGTCGTAAGAAGGCAGTTATCACTCAAAGAGGGGGCCGTAGTGGCATTTTACAGCTGCTGCATGATCTTGGGGAAAACATTGTTTCCTGTTTACTTTGCAGCTGGCATTACCTGTATCTGTCCTCCCAGCCCGATAACAGCAGCTTCACTTTTTTCTTTTTCAATTGGAGTAGGTTTTCTTCCTTTTCATCTAGACAGGTTCCTGAGCCTCGGCTTCAAGGAACTACTCCCCGGTTGCTTCGACTTTGATTGTTCAGGAGACTTTGGAGAGGAAGGAGGCCGAGGTTTCCTCCTTTTCACCCCAATCCAAGGGGCCTAAGAGACGAGGCGCGGGAGAACGGCCCGCAGAGGGAACTTGCGCTCTCGCGTTCTCTGCCTGCTGCTGGGTTTTGAGGCCTTTCCAGGCTAGGGTTGGGGTCGGGGTGGGTGGTGAGGAAGGCAGAACAGAAGGCCAACTCGCGTGAATTATCCAGGCGAATTGCCAGGTCTCCTCCTGCGGACGCCCAGCAGCGAAGAAAGCGCCCCCCGCTGGAGGTTGGCGGTAGGGTTGCCGGGTAAAACAACTCCCAGTTAATTTGAATTTCAGATAAAGAACGAACAATTTTTTACATACAAATGTGGCAAACCTAGTTGGTGGCTGCGCGTCCGTGAGCGGCCTTCAGGGCAGGGCGGGCGGCAGGGAGGGTTACCTTCCTCGACGATTCAGAGGCCAGAGGGCGTCTCCATCTCAGGAAATGTCACTCTCCCGCCCTTCCCACCGGCTCCCGAGGGTTTGTAAACTTCCAAGAGAAAATGCCCATTTCTGACCTCTCCAGGGCTCAGCCCACTTGAGAATCTCAGAAAGAGGCATTAAATGATGGCTTGAGAACTCCTTCGCTTTGAAATATAACTCTCACTCCTTGAAGCTGAACGAATGTATCATTACGTCGGAAAGGAGTGTTATTCAAAAAAAGGGGAGAAATGAGCTCCTTCAAGTCACTTACCCGAGAGGCAAATGCAAAACTAGACCCAAAGGTCGCATCGAGATATGAACTCCGATCATCAGATTCAAAGCCCATAATGCTAACCGTTACACAGCAGGACAGTTACCGGGCGGTGTTTACGGTGATGTTTAAGTGAAATGAACTAGCGGCCTCGGCTGCGGCGGAACTGGCGGCTCCTGAGCTCCCACTGACCCAGAGGAATCCCCCGGCCTCCGCCTTCCGCTCTCTCAGTCCACTTTTTTGCTCCAAGTCCAATTCTTTGGTTTCTTCATTCTCTTGCACCTCCAGTTCCCGCGAGTCTTCAAATACCCTGGCTGGAAGAGCGCCCCGGTCGAAATGGTGTGTTATGCGGCGATGCGGTGCCCCCTCCCGCTCCAGTTTCAATCCTGAGGTTCGCGGTTCTCTCTGGCGTGAGTTCCTGAAACGCTCTCGGTCGCCGGGCACAGCCTGCGGTGGCCGGAATGTTCGTAACCGCAAATGCAGGTAAAACTAAAAGGTACTACCCTAATCAACGCTATGCAGAATAGTTTTAAGAGCCTGGTTGCAATGTATATGTATTTCTAGAAAATATAATATACCGAAACAACTTTAGAGGAAATAGAAAATCCGAGCAGACCAGTTACAGTTGAAGACATAAAGTTGTCAACAAACTACCCCCGAAAAAATATCAGACATAAGTTTCACAGGTGAATTTTAATAAACTAGTTACAGAACAGATAATTCTAATGCATTTAAAACTGTTCCAGAATATAGATAAAGAAGAGAATTTTCGGTCTTGGAAGGCGGGGGTGGGGGGGATGTGGGGGGATGGAGAACAGTCCAAATAATGATCTTGAAACCAAAACTGATTACCAATAAGAAAACCACATATTCTTATTCTTATTTATGCTGAATCCTAAATAAGATAGGAGCAGAATCCAGCAGCACGTTAGAGTAAATCATTTACTATGGCAAAATGGAGATGAGCATGAACATTGTTTAAAATTTTCAGAGCTTTAAACACAATTCACCATATTAGCATATCTAAGGAGAAACAGCATATATGCATTTAATAGATGTGGGGATGGCATTTTATTATGTTAACATCCATTTTGATATATTAAAAATTTTAAATAAAAAGAATAGATAGTTCCTTACTTAACGTGATAAACATATCTCACTTACATCAACATCATCCTGCTTTTCAGAGGAAACATTTTATGCCTTCTCTTTGAAGCTAGCAACATGTTAGAAAAATGTCCATTCTCACTGCTATTATTTTATATTGTTCTGGAGGAACTAGACAATGCATTTAACAAGAGAAATAAATGAATTTGAAAGAAAGAGTTAAAGTTATATGAAGGTATCCAAGGATTTGTTTATAAAATTAAATATATTTATAAAAATAAACGAGAAATCAATTGCCTTCACACACACACACACACACACACACAACATGAAAGACCCCGACTTACAATAGCAACAAAAGAGATAAAACGTTGAGAAATAAACTTTCTTCTGTTTTGTTTATTCATTTGTTTTTTTTTTAAGATTCCACATATAAGTGATAATATTATAAATTTAAATATAATATAATATTCCATTGTGTATATATACCACATCTTCTTTATCCATTCATCTGTTGATTGACACTTAGATTGCTTTCACATCGTGGCTATTATAAATAATGCTGCTATGAACATTGGTGTGCATGTATATTTTTGAATTAATGTTTTCATTTTCTTTGGACACATACCCAGGAATGGAATTCCTAGATCATATGGTAGTTCTATTTTTATTTTTTTGAGGAACCTCCATACTGTTTTTCATAGTGGCTGCACCAATGTACATTCCCACCAACAGTGCATGAGGGTTCCCCTTTCTCCACGTCCTCTCCAACATTTGTTATTTACAGACTTTTTGATGATTGTCATTCTGACAGGTGTGAGGTGATATTTCATTGTGGTTTTGATTTGCATTTCTCTGATGATTAGAGATGTTGAGCATATTTTCATGTGCCTGTTGGCTATCTGTATGTCTTCTTTGGAAAAATGTCTATTCTGGTCTTCTGCTCATTTTTAAATCAGGTTGTTTGTTTGTGTTTTGATATTGAGTTGTATGAGCTGTTTATACATTTTGGGTATTAACCCATTATCAGTCATATCATTTGCAAATGCTTTCTCTCATTCAGTATGTTGTCTTTTTGTTTTGTTGAGAAATAAATTTAAGAGCAAATTACAAGATCAATAGTAAGAAAACTTTAAATATTGTTGACTGAATCAAGATATGGAGAAGAAGGCATATCAATTTTCTCTACATGTTAGTCTAGGTGTTTAGTATAATACCAATAAAAATTAACATAGAATTTTGTTTTCAGACTGGATAAACAGCTTCTAAAGTTTATGTGAAAAGTAAACAAGCATTAGTAGTCAGGAAAATTCAGAAAAGAATAGCAAAAAAGACACAGACCTTTTGGGTTTTAAAACATATTACAAGCTATAATGAATAAAACATTGTAGTATGAACAGGATAGAAAATCCAAGAGTAGGCACAAATATTTAAGAATTTGATAAAAATGGCATTTCAAGTCAGTGGAGAAAAGATAGATTATTCAGTAAATGGTACTGGGACATCTGGGTAGACATCTAAAAAAAGTTAAGTGTAATCCACACCTCACATTTTACAACTGAATAGTTTCTAGGTGGTTCAAAAATTTAAAAAGGAAAAAAATAAAACCATAAAATTCCTAGAAGAAACCACATGAGAATTTTCCTTTATAGTCTTGGCACAAGGGAGGCCTTTCATGAAATCACAGGAAACATAAAGTATTAGTAAATTTACTTAAAAATTTAAAATTTCTGTGTAACTAAAATGACCATAAACTAGAGTGGAAAAATTCCAAATTACCACAACGGGCTAATTTCCCTAATATAAAATGATCATGCAAATCAGTATAAAGACCATCACAAAAGGAAAAAGGGAAAGGGTATGAACAAAAACTTCACAGAAAGAAAATGTACATGAATATTAATTTATTCAATTTTGTTCATATTTAAAGAAATGCTAATTAATACTACAATAATATACCATTTTTTCTTATTTTGACAAAGATCAAAAAGTTTGATGAAGATTGGGGGTGGTATCACTTTCAGATATTATTAGAGAGCTGCAAATTTTCATAACTATTAATACTTTTGAGGGCAATTTAGTAGTCTATATTCATAACTGCATATATTCTTTGACTCAGAAATTCTACGTCTCGGAATTTGCCCTAGAGATATACTCATACATGGGTAAGATGATGTATGTATGAAACTATTTAATTTAGTATGGTTTATAAATAGAAAATAATTGGAAATAACCTAGTTGCTCATCCATAGAGGACTGCCTAAAAAAATCTATATCATGAAATATTATACAACTGTCAAAAATAAAGAGGTAAATCTATGTCTATGGCTCTGGGAAAAACTCCAAAATATATTATTAAATTAAACAAGCAAAATAGGGAGCTGTATGCATAATATTCTACTATTTGTGTAAAATAATGGAGATAAATTATAAATAAATATTTGCTTCTATATGTATAAAATATCTCTGAAAACCTACAGAAGAAATCAAAGGTTTTGGCTGTTTCTAGGGGATGAAATTAAGTGACCGGGGGGTAGGAGTAGGATGGAAATTTTTATTAAATAGTTCTTAAATTTGAAAATGTTTAAATAGATGGGGGGGGGAGGGAAAGAGGGAGACTAGTACATATCCAGGATCCCTTATCCACAGTTCCAAACTCTATAAAATTCTGAAAACTCTTTTTTCCCCCATGAATTTGGCACTAAAACTCATCTGAGGCAAATCTCGAAGTGAACTGAACTGGGATTTTTTTTTTTATAGTCTTAAAAAATCTGAATTCTGAAACACAGTTACTCCCAAAGGTTTATGTGTAACGAACACCATATACTCACCTACATTTATAAGTATTCATTTTGCCATATTTGCACTCTCTCTCACATACTCTCTGCTGAAGTATTTGATAGCAAATTATAGACGTCATGACATACCACCCTTGAACATTTCAGTTCCCATCTCTAAAAAATGAGGACATTTTCTGGGACTTCCCTGGTGGTCCAATGGTTAGGACTCTGTGCTCTCAATGCAGGGGGCACAGGTTGAATCCCTGGTTGGGGAAATAAGACCCTGCATGCCACACAGTGCAGCCAAAAACAATATCTTAAAAAATAAGGACATTTGCCTACAGAACTGCAATACCATTGTCAAGCTCAACAGAAGAGAAAAGTCAAAGGGAGATGTTTCAGTGTATTCCCTTTTGTACTTTTTGTATTTTGAATCTGTGGCTCTATAACTTATTCAATAGATAATACAATTTTAAATTAGAAACAAATTGGATGAGACCTTTAATACATAAAATTGACCAGAAAGCTATGGGATCTGTCAAGGCATCATTAAAGGACAGGAAAGGATTCACAAGCACCCAATTAATATTAGAGATTGAGGGAAAAATCATTTCATTTTAATGCCCAACTAATTTGGGGCTGGTGTGCGTAGAGCTTTCATCAAGTCAGTACAGACAGAAGCAGGGTAGGCACAGAAAGCCAACCCAAATCCAACACAAGTGTCTATTGCTTTGAAGTAAGATTTTGTTCTCTCTGTCATAGAGAGTCCAATGTAGTCAACTTGCCATTAGGTGACTGGCTGTTCCCACTGTGATATTATACCATATCTAGGGTTTCGGATTGGTTGTAGCTCAACAGTGGTGGTGTCTTGATTAGCTTTAGTGAAAGAAAGCCTTTTTTTTTTTTTTTTTTTGAGGCTATGCACATCCTTTATCATGGTAGTCATGGTCACCATGTTCAAAAGTTCCTTGATCAAACACTGAGCTGAAAAAACAGTTGCTGACATCCATAGGGCAGATCAGCTTGCCCACTTGCTTACTGAAACCTCTTACATGGTGGGTTAGTGAAGATTTGTATGGGACACAAATATTTTTACACTTGAAGCTAACCACATACCAGCTAGTTACCTCAATCTCTGTGTTACCAATCCTCCAAAACATTTTCTCCTCCTTCTCTTTTTGAGCTTACGACATAACACACAGTAGACTCAGTATCCCAATATACCTGTTTCCAGATTCAGGTGACCCTCAATCTTTTTAGTAAGCCATGTAGTCAGCATTTCTTCTTGTCTCTGAGCTAATGGCATTTTAAATATTTTGAGTAGAAAGTCCCAATTCTAAGTTAAAAATAATCCCTTCTGTACCAAGACACTCATCAAGGTACTGCTATAGGGGAATCTTCCTCCAAACAGACAAGTGGGAGCCAGTCTTTCTCTGGACCACAAGGAAGTCCAATGTGCTGTCCACTTGACCCTAGAGTCTAACCGGCCTGAGTCCTATAGTTGACCTACTTAACAAGCACACATAAACCAGTTAAAGAGCCTAATTAACTGTTAGTGAGATATTTGAGAGCATGAAAACTGTGTTTACTTGTCACAGATAGGCATCAAAAATGGAAGAGAATAACACATTTAAAGCCCAAGTGAAGTTGAGCATTTACTCCCATTTTATAGTTTTTAGGAAAGTTGTACTGAGGGCTTTGCAAGTGAGATATGCTGGAGAAAGTGATCAGGATTGGGGGCAAGTTTTCTTCATGCTGGTGCTCTTAATACACAGTTATTGGATATTTGGAAGAAGCTGAAGTAAAGGATGAAGCTTGAGTTTATTTAATGACCTCAGGTGGCTAGGTTGCGTAAAACAACTAAAGAAATTTACACAGCTACAGTTTTGGAGTTAAAATGCATCATGGAACCTCCATTAACATGCAAGATGCTTTTTTATTACTGTGATAAAATAAATAAACAACGAGGTTCCATTAAGACAAAGCAAAACATAGTTTAATCTATGAAATACCACCATTCTGTTTGGCATAATAAAATTAATGAATGACAAACAGTACTTATAATTATGCTCTTTGGTACTAATAAAGATAATTTAATAGGTTTTGGACTGATTTTATATTACTACTAAGAATCCAGACAACTTTGTAGCAAACAAACAAACAAATAAAACCAAAACAAACAAACAAACAAAAAAATCAAAAAACAAATCAAAAGAAGGAGGGAAGAAAGGTAGGAAGGAAAGAAGACCTCTATCAATATGTAGGGGCCTGGTCAAATAAATTGCCAGGCATGTACTTGATGTACTATGATTGTGCAGCCACTAAATGAGTTAGACCTGCCTGACTGATAAAGATGTCTGGGATACATGACGTGAAAACGTTAAAATAAGTGATGGGGGAAAAGCTAAATGTAAAATAGCTCAATGCCTGTCTATCCATCTATCTATCTAACGTGTGTGAGAGAGAGAGACAGAGACAGAGATGAGAATTATACATGCAAATTCCAAGCTAACGGTGACAGCGGTTATCTCAGGGAAGTGAGGCTTAGGAGGGACAGGATGGGATTTCACCTTTTACTTTATTAATTTTGGCATTGTCTGAGCCTTTTAAAAAGTCATAGGTAATGTATTAATTTTTTAAATGTGTTAAAAATAAGCATTTTCAATAATTAACGGTTTGTGCTTCATCTGTGTTTTCAGTTTAAAACCTATCTGGGGCCCACACACGTAACGAATTCTAATTATGTGATTCACCGTTGAAATCGAACCGGACGCCCAGGAAATTGGCAGCTGGTTCCAGGTGAGGCACGCGCAGGAGGTAGGAAACGAGACACTGAATCCTAGACCGGCCGGAAGTGCCCGTGCGCGGTGGGCCCCGCGGTGGGCTGGCGTCTTCCCCGCAGGGCCATTGTTCCCGGCGCGCTCCTCCCAATGTCGGGGCGGGAGCCCCCAACCTCCTCACCTTTTCCAGGTCCGGTGAGTCGGCCCGGGAACCGGGGTGGGGTGGGTGTGGCTGAGAAAGGGGTGTGGAAAGTGAGCCTCGGCCCCGGGGAGGGCGGAGTGGGGGGAGGGGGCGGTGGTCGTGCCCCGCGATCCTGGAGCCGATCCGTCACCCGGGCTGGGGGGACGTTACGCGGGAGAGGTCTCGGAGAGGGGTCACCGCGGTGAATAATGGCAGCAGGATTAGGACTCAGGGCAGGAAACGCCTGGAGTCTGGGGAAATATCCTCGGGGACAAGGAAGTTAAGGACAAATTTGTAAAGACTTTTTGCAGCCTTCCTCGTGGAGAGCCAGTGTATATACACTCTCACTCTTTGGTTCTAAAAGCAGATGAAGGGGCGTTGAATGGACTGCTTGTCAAGTGCAGAATGTGACATTTTCCGATTCCCTTTCCCTTAGTTCATTGATTCTCAAACCTTGGAGTGCATACAAATCCCTGGGGAGCCTAGAAATTAAAGGTACATAATCAGGCCTCCCTGCTCTTCCCCTCCCACCCCTAAGCCCCGGATTGCGATTCCCTAGCTGTCTGCCACAGGGCCTGTCAAGCTGGAATTCAGCTTCTGGTCTGCACTCCTGACGTTTTGGAGACGCTCAGTCCTCCAGGGTCTCAGGCACTGCCTGGATATGAGCACACTTTTCTCTTGGGCTTCTGTGGATTCTTAGGACTGTCCGCAAAAAGAATTTGACCTTAAGAAACTTACTTAACTTCCCCTGGCCCCCATTTCTTATCTAGTGAAATAGTGATTGTAATCAAACCTCAGAGGGTAATTGTGAGGATTAAATATGGCCTTGTATCTGAAAGCATGTTGTAGACTGTTGTGCAGTGTTGGCTGTTACTCTTAGGAAGCAGCAGAGCAGTGTGGAAAGCTCACAGGACTTGCAGTCGACCTAAGCTTTCCTTTCTGTAAATTTAGTAAAAATGAAACCAGCCTTAATGGTTGTTTTGAAGATTAATTTTAAAAACTCAAGTAAAGATTTCAATAAAATTTAGTTCATTTAGTCAAAGACGAGAACAGCAGGGACTTCCCTGGTGGTCCAGTGGGTAAGACTCCACGCTCCCAATGCAAGGGGCCGGGGTTCTATCCCTGATCAGGCAACTAGATCCCGCCCCCCCCCCCCCAACTAAATCATCCCCCGTGCCGCAAATAAGACCCGGCGCAGCCAAATAAATTAATTAATTTAAAAAAAATTATTTTTAAAGGCAAGAGCAATATTTCCATTTATTCTTTCTCTAATTTGATTTTTATACAGTGAGTCTGAACTTTTTAACCATTCTGAGTGATCTGTATGGCCCTTAATTCCTCCGTGAACTCCGTATGGTATTATTGCTATTTCTTTTTCACATTAAAAAACTGAGATTGAAACAAGATAAGAAATTGGCACAAGGTCGAACAATTAGTAAAAGTTAGAACTGGAATAAAACCTAGGTCTGGGTAACTTGAAAATCTATGCTTTTTGTACATTATGACCTTATATTTTCCACTATTCTCATCTTTGGTCACCAAGTCACTTTACTTTCAGTGAAGAGCTTTAGGTGTATGACAGTTGCTTATATTATCAGTTTTTTTATCATTAACTATTGCCATTTTTCTACCTAAACAATGATTTTTACTGCTTAGGGGGGAACTTCCAAAGGTGTTTCTAAAACATAGCTCCAGCTAGAGGGTACCTTTTAAGCTGTTCAAGGTCAAAATGAATACAGACTCCAAGGAGGTTATATCCCTGGATGTTCAAGCTCGTGATGTTTGGGAAGAACTGACAGTGAAAGCAGAGGCAGAAAGTCACCTCCAAATGCAGGAATCCGGACTGAAACGCAATAATCCACTGGCAAGGGAGATCTTCCGAAGGCGCTTTCGACAGCTCTGCTACCAAGAGACCCCTGGACCAAGGGAGGCTCTCACCCGACTCCGGGATCTTTGCTACCAGTGGTTGAGGCCGCATGTGAGCACGAAGGAGCAGATTCTGGACCTGCTGGTGCTGGAGCAGTTCCTGTGTATCCTGCCCAAGGAGGTGCAGGGCTGGGTGCAGGAGCAATGTCCAGAGAGTGGGGAAGAGGCAGTGATTTTGCTGGAGGATCTGGAGAGAGAGCTCGATGAACCACAGCACGAGGTAGGAAGGGAGATTCACCAGGGAAAGAGTATATGTAGGTCACCAAGGACCCTTGTGTCCTCTGCTTTGTATCCTCTTGACTTTGCTGATTAAATAAGACCCAGCTTTCTGCTTCTTTCTGGGAAATGTTTCTTTAGACAATTAATTTCTTCAGAAGTCAAATCTTGTCTCTTTATTTCTAGATAGTAGCCTACAGACACCGACGAGAAGTCCTCTCTAAAGAGACAGTGTCTCTAGGAGAGCAGATGTCACTGGGCCTTCAGTCCCAGCCTAAGGAGGCCCAGCTCACATGTGACCCTGCTCAGGAGCCCCACCGTATCGGAAAGACAGGTGAGGGACAGGATTTATCTGGTGTTGAACATATCCCACCTGGTCAAGTACAAACCAACAAAAAACCAGAGCTGGGAAACCAGGGGGTCAGAAGACGCTTTACCGGCAACGTTCAGTGCTTCCGAGTGCCTAGTGTGCTTGTCTTTGTCCCGATCCCCTGCATGCAGTCTTCTGCTGGGTACCATCCTGGAAGGTCTCTTGTCTCCTGGCACATGGTACATCAGGAAGACTTTTAGGAAGACATTAGGAATCACTGTGGAGCACAGCTTTAGAGAATGGGCTTCAAGGTTTGACAGACCGGTTCATATCATGGCTTTGCCTCTTGGAAGCTGCTTGTACCTGGGCAGGTTACTTAACCGATTGATCAAGGTTTCTTCATCTGCAAAATGGGGTTAATAATAGTATTGTCTTAGTCTGCTCAGGCTGCTGTAACAGAATATCACAGACTGGGTGGCTTAAACAACAGAAGTTTTTTTTCTCATAGTTCTGGAGGCTAGAAATTGAAGATCAGAGTGCCATCAGAGTTGGTTTCTGGTGAGACCTGTCTTCCTGGATTGTAGAGAGCGACCTTCTTGCTGTGTCCTCACATGGGCATTCCTCTCTGCGTGTGCCTGTGGAGAGAGGGAGAGAGAGAGTCAGAGAGTGCTCTGGTAGTTCTTCCTCTTCTTCTAAGGACATCAGTTCTGTTGGATTATGGCCCCACCTTTAATTACCTTAATTATCTCCCTAAAGACCTTATCTCCAAAAACAAGGCTTCAGGGCTTCCCTGGTGGTGCAGTGGTTAAGAATCCTCCTGCCAATGCAGGAGACATGGGTTCGAGCCCTGGTCTGGGAAGATCCCACATGCCGTGGAGCAACTAAGCCCGTGTGCCACAACTACTGAGCCTGCACTCCAGAGCCCGCGAGCCACAACTACTGAGCCCACACACCTAGAGCCCGTGCTCCACAACAAGAGAAGCCACCGCAATGAGAAGCCTGCGCACCGCAACGAAGAGTAGGCCCCGCTCGCCGCAACTAGAGAAACCCGAGTGCAGCATCGAACACCCAATGCAGCCAAAATTAAATAAATAAATAAACAAAAAAGGGCTTCAACATATGAATTTGGGGTGGGGATGACACAGTTCAGTCTATAACAAAGATGTACCTCAGAAGGTTGTTGTGAGCATTGAATACAAACAATTTGTGAAAAACACTTGGCACGCATTATTCTTAATATATAGTAACTGTTCTTATCAGAAATTACCAGTGCCACCCTTGTCAGTTTGGGTTTACATTTGCAGTCAGAAGATATGAGATATGCTTACTAGGTGGCAGACTGGATGAGAAAATCCAATGGAATAGACTTTGCCATTTCCTTGTATGCAATCTCCTTAGTGGTGTCAGTACTGGGCACCAGTGGGTATAGTAGTGGGCACTTGGGGCTGAGTCAGCTGCCTTCCCATTCTAGCTCTCCCTGCAGCAGTTGGCTCCAAATTCTGTCTAATTTCCCACACATAACATCACAGCCTCTTTCTGACTTTTTGTTACCCTTCTGGTAACCCATCTACAGCAGAGGTTTCCTGTTTTCATTTTCACATTACCTCCATATGTATCAAAGTCACAGCTTTTCTTGCCGCTCTGCATCCTGCTTCTATTTATTTCATTTGTCCTACCAATCATACAGTTATCATGGGTTTTGGAACACATCTCTTGATTTAAATTAAAATTATATTGATGAGTAAATTCTGTGCACACTGCAGACCTTCCTTTGACTCCCATGACTTCATCTTATTAAAATTCTTTCTGTTTTCATTTCCCCCCTTTATGAGCATCTTTCCAGTCAGTTCCTTTGCTACTTTCTTCCTCCTCTCCCCATGAACTTGGATTTTTCATTTTCTATCTATTTTCTCCCTTCTTCTACTTTCTAAACTGCACCTAGAACCCTGCTGAGAACACTTCTTCCAGGGTACATCTGAGTACGTCTATTCCCCCATCCATCCATCTAGTCATTCATTCATTCATTCAACAAATATTTATTAAGCATCTACAGTGGCTACAGGAGAGTATCCAGAGGGCACCTACAGATCAGAGAATTCTCCCTATAGGACTATCAATGCAGGTGTGTGTTACACATTTAGGACAAGCTTATTTTGTAAAGCAACATAGTAAGTGTTTGGGATTAAAAGGACCAAATCCAAGTTCCAGCTGTTTTGTTTTTTAGCCAAGCAACATTTAATGTTACTTTATATCACCGAGTTTGAATTTCGTTTAGAATTCATAGTGATAGTAAAAAAAAATCCAAATAATGCATAAGTTTACATAGTAAAAAGTAAAAGTTCTCTAAGTCCAACTCCCCAGGAGTAACCACTCTTGTCAAATTGCTGTATATTTTCCAGACTTTTTTCTAAATATAGAGTCTGTCTAGCTATATGTCTGTCTTCCTTTTTATTTTTTTCCTATTTCTTTTTTTTTTTTTCCCCTGGTTCTTTAAAGAAGTGGGATAATAGCATCGGGGGGTTTGTGGTGAATTCGTTTGATAATGTATGTGAAAGTGCTTTGTAAGTCATGGAAGGCTGTATAAATGATAATTATTAAAAGGTGAGAAATGTCTTCGTTTTTATATTCTACTCAGTTCCTTTGTGCATTTCAGATGTAAATGTGAAGTTTGGGCAGCAGTACTGATCTCACTTGTGGCCCATTTCTTCTCTGCAGGCACATTTCTGTTTTGCAAACCTGTTGTCATCTCCCAGCTAAAAGGAGGAGAAGAACCATGGTCTCACCCCAGAGGAGTCCTAAGAGGTACCTGTTCAGGTGTGTGAGGGACAGTGCAGTTAGATGTGGGAGAAAAAGCCAGATGTTGGCTAAAGGAGGGGGTTGGGGGCAATTTTCCTTGGGCTTTTCTGGGTTGCAAGGTGGGAATCACACCTGGGGAACCCTAAGAATTCCACAGCAGCTGCTCTCTAGCATTTAGACAGTTTGGGTCTGTTTGTCTCCATTCTCACCTTCAACTCCTCCAAGCAGAGAGGGTCTAATTGGGTTGGTTGGACACTGTCCAACATGAACCAGTCCTACAGGCAGCCTTTGCCTCAGCGCTGGTCCCTGGGCCAGTCAATTGAGGCCATAGTAGTAGCACTGATTTCAGTCCTTTCTCTTTTATTCATTCAGCAAATATTTATTGAGCAGCCACTATGTGCCAAGCTTGCTTCTCAGGGAATAAACCAGAAAGATCCTGTTTCCGTGGCGATGAGATTGTAGCAAGGGGGAGACAATAAGCATATAAATAAGGAGATGATATGTTAGGAGGTGGCGTTATGGAATGAAGCACAAATAGAACTGCCTAAGGGGGATTATGACTGCTATGGATGGGGCACACAGATTGTAGTTTTAAATAGAAGAATTAAGGTGAGAATTGAGCAAAAACTTGAAGGAAGTGAGAGAGTGAGGCTTGCTGTTATCTGAGGTCTGAGCTTTCCAGAAAGAGAGAGGTGCTAGAGCAAAGGCTTTGTGCTGGGGATGCACCCGGGATGGTTATGGATTAGAAACATAAAATACTGCCTGAAGCACCTAGAATAGGAGAAGCTCAACGCTTGTTCCATAAATGACTGAATGAATGAATGTATACATGAGGTCAGTTTCCTTGGAAAGGGTCACTTGGAGGCTCCCTACCTCACAGAGGGGAGGGAGTTCTCAGGGAAGACTCCAAAGAAGCCACTCTGATCCTGACCCTTCTCTTCCCATGAAGAAGTATAAAAAAAATTCTCTCCAGGCCCCATCCATGTTGGGGTGGACCGAGCTGCATTTCGCCAAAGAGGGCAAACCTCCCTCATTACCTAGAGGAAAGTGTTAACACACTGGCCCTTCTGCTTCTAACCTCCTCCTACTCTATGACATAGAGTGACATCAGGATAGAAGCACCTTGCATTTCTGTGCACATAGTGACCCTCCTGTCACTAGGCTCAGGGAACAAGTGACATTTACCTGGTCTTTTTTGTTTCAGATGGAATGACCAAGACTGAGGACAGAGAGTTGATGCTAAGGAAAGACTGTCCTGAGAGAGTGGAACCACATGGGAAAATGTCTTACGGACAGACCTGGGAGATATCACAGCAGGATCCGCGACACAGAGAAGTTGATGACCGCAAGGGTGGGGTAGAGAGGCACTGGGGAAACCCCTTAGGAGCCGGACCACACAGATGTGAAGAATGTGGGAAGAGCTTTGCTCAGAGCTCAGGTCTCGTTCGACATCAAAGAGTTCACACTGGAGAAAGACCCTACGAATGTAATGAGTGTGGGAAAACCTTCAGTCGGAGTTCGGGTCTTTTTAATCACCGAGGAATCCACAATATTCAGAAACGGTACCACTGTAAGGAGTGTGGGAAGGCCTTCAGTCAGAGTGCCGGTCTCATCCAGCATCAGAGAATCCACAAGGGAGAAAAGCCCTATCAATGCAGCCAGTGCAGCAAGAGCTACGGTCGGCGTTCATTTCTCATCGAGCATCAGAGAAGCCACACAGGGGAACGACCTCACCATTGCAACAAATGTGGGAAAAGCTTTAATCGCCATTGCAACCTTATCCGCCATCAGAAGATCCATGTGGTGGCTGAGCTGGTCTAATCCAAGCTGTGTGCAAGTTTTCCAGATCACTGGCCAAGTCGTGCAGGGTAGGTTGAGACTAGAAAACACCTTTCTTCCTGTCTCCACTAAATGTATTTTGGTCTGGGGACATTCAAAGAGGCAGGTTTGGGTTTTTGAAGCTGCTACTTTCCCTTTGGTTCCTTTGCGCCTTCCTGTTTCTTACTACCCCCATCTCTCTTATTTATTCTCTTTGAGATGGCTGCTAAACTTTTCTAATAATGTAATAAATGGCACTGCTATAGCCAACATGCCAGGAAGATCTGTATCTGTGTTTAATCCCTAAAGATCACGTAGAGCTCTGCTGATGTTTTACAGTAAATGGGTCTTTGGCGTTCCCCGTGACTAGTACCTGCATAGTAAACACCTTTTGTGCCTACTGCTTCCCTCTGACACCTGCGTGATGCTCCCCTGGGATAGTGACCAGCACTGGCTGGATGCGTCGCTGTTTTTCAGAGTGCTTCCACTTACTTAACCACAGTTGGTCCTCACAACAACCACACAGGGAAATGAGTATTATCATTATCCTGTTTTACAGATGAGGAATTGAAGATTCACAAAACCCCAAGCCTCAGCACCAAGGCTTAAACCCTGGACTTCTATTTTTAGTAAATTTAAATTATGGAATAATTTTAGACTTATAACAAAGTTGCAAAGATAGATAGAGTGCTCGTATACCATTCACCCAGCTTCCTCTAATGTTAACATCTCACATCGGGTCTTCTTAGTTAAACCCTTGGCTTTTGACTCCAAATTCCAATCTGTTTACAGTGTCATGCTTCATACTGGTATTCTCAGATTTCCTCATTTAAGCTTAGTCACCTGAAATTCCCTTAGTGCTTTCCCATCACATCTTCAGTGTTACAAAAAGTCATCGGTATTCTGAGTACAAGACATCAGAGCGTTGGATCATCATCCATAAGATGCTTTAAAAACTACCGTATTAAATCTCCTGAGTTTTTCCCTTCTGTTGCTTTGCTTAGGTCTGGAGTTGTCTGCTGATGTTCTGATCTGATCTCATGTCCATTGTTTTTTTCACACTTAGGATCCTGGTGAATGCTCCCACTCAGTGTTCTACATACCTTCCCGTATAACTCTGTATTTTCTTTGGAACTGCTATCCTTTATCAGTCCTGACCTTTCCATCTGAAACAATAATCCAGTGAAAAGAAGGGACCTGTTGTAAGGGAGAAAATCTTCCAAATGAAATGCAAGAGTAGGAAGTTTGTGTATATCTGAAAAGTATATGAAGAGGGAATAATATGAGAAGGGCATGAGAAAGATAAAATCTGTGGTGCCAGGGGCCAAAAGAAGAAACAGTGGCCAGAAAGACAGAGAACATGTACGTGGGATGAAGAAAGGAAGGAAAAGTTCAGACAGTGGACATCAGTCGGTAAAAGGACTGAAGATGGGCATAGGAACTTATCCAGAATGGTACAGAATGGTTATGGATGTGTCAAGATTTGACTGTGCAGGGAAAATATGCAACAAACTGTCAACATGGTAACTAGGGTGGATGGGGGATTATACGGCCCTTTCACATTCGGTTACATATCTTTGAACTGTGAATGCGACGATCCTACAGAGGTGGTATGGACCCCCCTTCCCAGTTACTAGGGATGATGCCATGCACACACACAAGAATGTATGAAAAATTTATTACTCTCATCATGGAACTCTCTGGGGATAGCAGGGCAGCACCCAAGCTGGTCCAGAACTGGCTTGAGTAGCATAAGGAGAGTGAGAGCTAGTGGCCCTGGTTTTTATTGTGGTTAGGGGATGGGTCCAGGAAATAGTTCTCATTGCACAAATAGATAAGGGCTTGCATAGCTTGAACTTCCCTTCAGGTGCCAAGTGAGGAGGCACTGGGATATCTTATAAATTCGCCCAGATGTGGGGCAGAAGGGAAGGGGAAGATGGAGGTTGAAAGCTGTCAGTGATCAAACATCAAAAATGGAGTCAAGATTTTTCTTAAATTACAGTTTAAAGAGAATCAATTCAGGAGATGCTTTTATTTACCATGTGATTCTGGTCTCTCTGTCCTTATAAACTAAGGAGTAATTACAAATTTAGCATTCAATCAATTTTTAAAAAAATGTGTGTAACCAGAAAAAACATGTGTTAAAAAACCAAAAATCCATACTTGTCCATTTGACTACCTGAAACTCTCACTTCTGCAGAGTGGCTCATCTCCCACTGAAGTCAGCTGAGGCTTTCTAGAAAAGGTGAGCCCCCAGAGGCACCCTTTCCCCTCACCAGCCTCTTAAAGGGGATGTGGCTTATGGGACCAGAGGTGAAATTTCAGGGATTCCTGATCTGTTTGGAGACATAACAACTCCTTCTTTCCCACTTCCTTCCCGAGAGGATCAGCTGGGACCTATGAGTAATTAAGAACATTTAGATTCAAACGGGCATTACTATGGTAGTGGTTAATTTTAATACACTGAGGACCCATAGTGTCCATCATATTTTCAAAAGGGTTGGAGAACTAAGTGAAGTTGAGAACCACTTCTGGAGGGGTGGTGGAATGACAAGAAATAGGCGTGGTGGAGCCTATTCAGAAAGAGCCCTGATTCACACACTTTCGTTTTGTATCATACACACACACACACACACACACACACACACACACAGTCCCACATCAACCTTTTCATCTGCTCTCCTGGTTCACCAAGTTCTCTCTCCAGATCCTCCGGCACAGTCACCACCTCCTCTTCACATTCTGGATGACATCCTCACACTCGGACCAGTTGCTGGTCATCCTACCCTTGAATATTTAACAAGATGATACCCAATGCATCAGAGGCCAATGCTCTGGGGGCACTTTTAAGGTATAGAACTAATGGTTGAACAGAAAGGTATTACTATCAGATGAGCTAGATGAAGGCTGTAACCAGGAGATTCTCTGAAGCTCATATAGCAAGAAGTTAACTCAGAACTCAGCTCACAATTTGGGAAATTCTAGATGTCTTCTACATTCTGTTCACCCTTAGGAAACTTTCTTTGACTCATAGAGAAAATGCAGGTATCTAGGGCAGTGTTTCCAGGTTTGCCCAATCCCCTTGGGAGCAAGGTAGAGAAATGGAGAGAGAAGGAATATACTAGACTTCTCTTTGAGATCACATCAAAGGCTGGCTTTCATCACAGCTCATGCTGTAGCCTTTCACAGTGACAGTACCTAACCAAGTGCTTGGTGTCATTTGCCACTTTCCAACTTCCTCCACTTCTATTATTTACTTTCCTGAATCTGTTTCCTTAGGTATGACTGAAATTCCAGTCTTATTCATGGGACTGTGGACTACCCAAGCCAGGAGAGTCACCACTGTTACCTGTACAACAGCTGATGAATAATGTAGGTGAGGGGTACTGTTCATGAGAAATAATATAAGTGGGTAGAAATCTTACTGGATAACTGAAGCTCTGGGTAACAAAGCTTCTAGTGCTAATTTTGCTACTAATTAGATGGGGAACTTGAGCAGTCCCTAAATTTCTCTGTGTTTCAGCACAGAAGTGAATCTTTTAGTTTCTAGGGGGTCTTTAAAAGTGACCATGGGGAGGAGTTAAACTAAAATATTTTTAAAGAGTCTACAAATTAGCCATAATACCTTTAATTTTGTCTGGTAGCAAGGTGACTGTTCCTCAAGAGGTAAAAACAGTGCAAGAGTTAAAATGTGTCTAGAGTGAGTGCTGGCCTCCTATACCAATATATGTATATATCTTGAGGGAATTAGAATTATTAAAAAAGCATTATGCATGCAAAGCTTTATCACTATAATACTGAAAGGGAATATATGTCTAAGGAAAATTCATAAGTAATGCTCCAAATCATGAGATAGATGTGTATGTATAACCAGAGTCTTTGACCCAAGAACAAATACATGCAAAAGGACATCGACAAAGACTGTTGGACATATTTTCTCAGATTTTAGGGGTCTGGGATTTCATTTTACTCTAGTAACAAGCTAATTAACTTAGCCTGTGATTGTTTCATGGAATCTGGCATAAAATACGAGTTCCTGGGTCAGAAACAAAGGATTTTATATGATTCCAAGGAGGCCCAATGCCTTTCACATTTTGCCTTCAGAATTTCATTGTGTTTCGCCAATGCATCGATGCCCGCCCACCTCCCCACCCCCAAATAGCCATACTATTTCAAAGTCCTTGTAATTGTTATTCTTCTCCAATTCTCAAAAACCTTAGGCATGACAGTCCTCCTTGGGCCTTTTGTGCTCCTACATGTCTTGTTGCATGGGTCCAGGATATAAGGCCCTGATCTTTTTTTTACTTTTTTTCTTTTTTTCCCAGCCCATTTCTTATAGATAGCAAGCCTAACACTTGTTATTCATAGATAGCAAACAGCATGAGATCATCGTATTTGCATCAGTTGCCCTTGCCCCCAAGTCCCAAGGAGGTGACATGATGGGCTCAGGTGGATGCTATACACACAACATGCCTATGTTGCATCCAGGGAAGCCTGAATTTAGGAAATCCTCAGCTTTTATAACAAGCAGTAAGTAAGCCTGGTAATTGACCACTGGGATATGTTATCTCATCTTCCAAGATTACCAGCTACATAAACAATCTTGAGGAATAGACTGGTAAAAAAATGACCAGGGTCTTGTCCTAATTCTGTTTTGTTCTTTTATTCCTTTTTTTTAAACATTGTGCTCGTGACGTCCTATTAAAATTTATGTATGTATTCTTCTCATAGTTTATTTTTTTGTCAATCCCCACTGGAATATAAACTCCATGAGGGCAGAAATCTTTGTCCTTTTATTGTTACTGTTGTATCCTGAATATCTAAAACAGTGTCTGGCTCAGAAAAGTGACTCAATTAACATTATTGTTCATGTACAAGACTCCTACAGGTTAAATAATTTAAAGCTGTTAAGTCCATGTGTATATCATTTTCAACTTTACTATACAGTATATACTGACATTGCTTTTTTTTTTTTGGCTGTGCCATGTGGGATCTTAGTTCCCTGATCAGGGATCAAACCCATGCCCCCGGCATAGGGAGCACAGAGTCTTAACCACTGGACCACCAGGGAAGTCCCTGACATTGCTTTTAAAGATGAGCATACCGGCTTACACACCCATCAGCTGTGTACAAGGGTTCAAAAATTTTCACATTCTTACTAGCAAATATTATTGAAGCTCTGCAAAATTTTGCTGAGGTACGGATATGAAATGGCTTAAAATTTGTTTCCTCTTAGTAGATAATGAGGTTAAGGATCTTTGCTTATGTTTGTTGGTCATTCCAGATTCCACATCTATGAATTGCCTGTGTATAGTTCTTATCAATTATTCTGTTTGATTGTTGGCTTTTTTCTTATTTGTTAATGCTCTCTGTATAGTCTGGATACTGATCCTTGTTGATCATATGGCTTGCAAATATCTTTTGTCAGTCTTCTGTTTGTAGTTTCTGCTTGTTTCCTGTATCTTTTGATGTAGTTTTAAATTTTAATGATGTCAAATTTACTAAATTTTTCCTTCACATTTTGTGCAGTTTGATTTATTCAAGAGCATAAAAAAATGCTTCCAATTTTTTTCTAAAAGTGTGAAAGTTTTGCTTTTTGACTTTTAAGTCTTTAAACAACTGGAAGTAATTTGTTATTTGTCAACCAAATTTTATTTTTTTTCCATTTATATCAAAACATTGCAGTGCTATTTATCAAATACTGTATATACACATATACACCTACATGCCTACATCTATATTTATTTCTATAAGTAACTGTAGATATTGGGACTTGAGTTCACGCTAATACCTTCAGTTCCAATCCAACACCACAGGATTCATTTCGGCCTTTCTCTTTTTCAGGTTTGTAACTCCTTTTCTGACATGAGGAATCTGGCTCCCAGTATCTTGTATATTTACTTAATTGATTAATCCTTCCTGCGTGTAATCAATTTCCCCATGTCGTCTTGCTCCTCTCATGGGCTCAGACCTCAGATCTTACATTGGTGAAACGTGAATGGGGTCTGTGGAGTAGGTAGTTGTAATATTTCAGTGTAAATTCTCCTGCTGTAGCTTCCTCCCTTCACCCCTCTGAACACTCTTCTCACTCACTGGGGCTCCGAATTCACCCTGGGCTGGGCTGCCACCTCCTCTCCCACTTCCCTTGGCCCTACCTAAAGGCTTTTGGATGGAGTTGTTCAGGAAGGAAGGTAGGATTTTGTTTAATTTAAAAGAAAATTACTATGGAAAATTTCAAACATATATAAGTGTAAAGAGAATATTACAATGAACCCCCCTCTGCCTGTCATGCAACTTCAACAACTCTCATCTTTGCACCATTTTCTTTCTTTCTCTGTTTCTTTCTGAGTATTTCAAAGCAAATCTAGACATTATATCAGTTCACCCACAAGTACAAATTTCAGTATGAATTTCTGACAAATGAGGACTTTTTTCTTAACATAAGCATAGTATCATTATGGCAACTAAATTGGTAGTGATTCCTTAATGTCATTGTGTTATAGTTTTCCCAGTTGTCTCAAATATGCCATTTTACAGTTGTTTTGGTCTGATTAGGGCCCAAATAAGGTTTACCGTTGCATTTGGTTGGTACATCTATTCAGTCTCTTTTAATCTATGACAGCTCCCCTTTCTCCCCTGCCTTTTTGAAAGATGCCATTTATTTGTTGAAGAAACTGAATCTTCTGTTCTATAGAATATAGAATGTCCCACATTCTGGATTTGGTTGATTACTTCTTTTAAGTATCATTTAACTCATTAATTCTCAAACTCAACTGCATACTGGAATCACCTAGGAAATATTTAAAGTCATTCATGCCTGAGTCCCACCCTCTGACATTCTGATTTAATTGATTTCGGTTTCAGCCAAGGTATCAGGATGTTTTAAAAGCTCCCCAATGATCCTAATGTGCTGAGGTGTTTGAAAACTGCTTAACTTGCTTCTGTATCTCACCTATACAAAGGCATTAGGATCTAGAAACTAGATTCAGTTTCACTTATTTTGCCAGTACTTCATGGCAATGCCCTGTACCTCCTGTGGCAGCTCATCAAGAGAAGAATATTTTCTAGTAGTTTTCCTTTGTAACAGCCTTGACATCTCTCATTTTCTTAAGTTTTATCTCTTTGTTATCCTTTGAACTGCAGAGGGAATGAAAACTAAGGAATAAAAACTCAGGAAGGGGGCTTCCCTGGTGGCGCAGTGGTTGAGAGTCTGCCTGCCGATGCAGGGGACACGGCTTCGAGCCCTGGTCTGGTAGGATCCCACATGCCGTGGAGCAACTGGGCCCGTGAGCCACAACTACTGAGCCTACGCGTCTGGAGCCTGTGCTCCGCAACAAGAGAGGCCGTGACAGTGAGAAGCCCGCGCACCGCGATGAGGAGTGGCCCCCGCTTGCCACAACTAGAGAAAGCCCTCGCACAGAAACGAAGACCCAACACAGCCAAAAATAAATAAATAAATAAATAAATTTATTTTAAAAAACCAAAAAAACTCAGGAAGGTATCAGCATGGTATTCTTCCATTTAATAAACTTCTATCAAACTTGTATTCCATGGGTAGAAAGGGGACTTACTGACATCTTGGTCCACCAAAATAACTTTGCAGTCATTTCTGGCTTAAAATCTAATCCTGCCTGGTTCAAAGGAATCTCGGGGCTTCCATTTTAGGGTAGGCCTAATTTATTATAGGCCAGGCATTGTTCTAAGCACTTTACACAAAAACTCACCTTAATGCTCACAACATCCCTTTCATCAATGCAATAATCAATAAACAGTCTATAATAATAATAGAAAAGAGTTTCATTCGAGCCAAACTGAGGACTGTAACCCAAGAGACATGGATTCAAGAAGCACTTGAATTGTGTTCTGTCAGACTACAAAATGGGGGGCGGGGGCTTAGGTAGGCAAAAAACAATTTGTACACAAATTGTCAAGAATTAGGATTGGAGGGGACTTCCCTGGTGGTCCAGTGTTTAAGAATCTGCCTTACAATGCAGGGGACATGGGTTCGATCCCTGGTTGGGGAACTAAGATCCCACATGCCACAGGGCAACTAAGCCCATGTGCTCTAGAGCCCATGCGCCACAACTAGAGAGCCTGTGTGCTGCAACTACTGAGCCTGCACGTGCGCCACAACGGAAGATCCCACATGCCACAACTAAGACCTGACACAGCCAAATAAATAAATAAAAGAATTAGGATTGGAGCTGGCAAGAAGTAAGGGTGCTTGCTAAGCAAGGGTTGGTTGGGGTCCAAAATGGGTTACATAGTTACAAGGGGAGACCTTGAGACCATAAGGTTGCAGCTGGCAGCTACTAGCAGATATTGTTTTGAGAATAGCTGGTAGTGTCCTTGAGTTTGATACAGTTCAGAAAATTCAGGTTCTCAGTGACGCAGGAACATTTCTGAAACCACATGCACAGTGGTTACCCGGTTCCGTTTTGGATGCCTGAACCACAGTTTCATATCTTGTCAGAACAAAGAACAAATATCAAACATGACAGGGGTGCATTCCTTCAAGGTTTCAAAAGAGACAGATTAGCACATACACAGCGAGTCAGCATGACCTTGGTGTCTGGGAAGGGACCCTCATCTTCGAAGGAGTAATAGCATTGGCATCATGGGCGGGGTGGGGGGGCATTTATCTCTATCTTCAAAGTGGACATGGTGAACAATATGGTAAATGCATTCTTTTTTAATGGTTAGAACAGATGTACATCATATAAGTCAGAATGACTTCCCCATACCTCAACAGGTGAAAATTTCCTCCATCACTATCTACTGTTACTATCCCCATTTATAGATTGGGAAAGTCAGGCACAGAGAGGATAAGTAATTTACCAAGGTCACCCAGCTAGTACGTGGTACAGCCAGGATTACATACCCAGGTATCTTGGCTTGAGAGTCGGTGGATCTAACCACTATGCAAGACCATAAATGAGGGCTGGAAAGAAACAAGAAGAATGAAAGCCCAAGATAATATGGTCCCTGATGCCAGGGACTAGAGAGTTTCTGGAAGTGGGAAGCCTGGAAATCCTGGTTGCCTGAGAGGAAGCCATGGAAAATAGAAAGTGGTAACTGTTGTGTGTGGAGGGGAAGAGGGACAGAATCTCTAGTTACTTTTGCAGGAGCAATTTCAATGGCTTTGTTGGCAGTTTGCCGCCTACAGTGTGTTAAGGTGAGGACTAGAGTCAGAGATAGGAGGACTTTCTTTCAAGTAGTTTAGCCTTGAAAGGGAGGGAAGAATGGCAGCTGGAGTGGAGCAAGAGCCAGGGGCAGCCACTGCTTCTCCAAGCAAGTGCCTGGTGATGTGTTTTTCGATGTTTCTGAGAGAAAGGGCATGTCCTCCTGCCTGGTGCTCTGAGGAAGCCCTGCTTTCTTCTGAATTTTAGTGTCAATTTTATGCCAGCTCTGTAGTCAAGCTTTACATCAGAGCATGGGGTAGGGGGCACAAGAGCATCCTTACAGGACTGTAAGATCTAGTCTTATTTCTTATGATACAGAGCCTGTCATCCTTTTTTTCTCCTTCCCCTAACTGCTTCCCTTGAGTGGAGGTAAGGGCATGGTTGCTAACGGGTTAACTCGGGGACAACCACCGAGAGGTGCTTCCTAGAGAGCCCGGGAAGTGGCATTGATTCCCACCGAGGCTTCCTGTGCCCCAGCCTCAATTTTTCTCCAGCATCTGGAATCTGTTCATTCCACCAAGACATCCTTTGGGGTTACTTATTGTGGGGTTCGGGGTGGGGTGCAGAGGAGGACGCTGCAAAGGCACGGACTACAGGGGGCAATCTGTGAAGTTGCGCCCCAGGGGTGTCCTGGGCCCCTGGACACGCGGAAGGGGACCACTGCAGTTTTACAGTAAAATTGTGATTTCTCACCTTTCAAGAATTTTCCGAAGAAATACAGCTCCCAGCTATAGTGAGGCCCAAGTACTGCCTTGGTCCAGGATGGCTAGAGAATCGAAGGAAAGCGCAGCCTTGGACGCCCAGTCTGCAGAGGACCGGGCCGGGATCCTGACCGTGAAGGTGGAGAAGGAGGAAGCCTCCGCCTTGGCTGCTGAGGCGGGCGCCCCAGTCAGCCCAGCTCCGGGCTCCGAGCACTCCCGCCAGCGCTTCCGAGGCTTCCGCTACCCGGAGGCTGAGGGGCCCCGCGAGGCTCTGAGCCGGCTCTGGGAGCTCTGCCGACTGTGGCTGCGGCCTGAGGTGCACACTAAGGAGCAGATCCTGGAGCTGCTGGTGCTGGAGCAGTTCCTGACCATCCTGCCGGGGGACCTGCAGAGCTGGGTGCGGAAGCAGCATCCCGAGAGCGGGGAGGAGGTGGTGGTGCTCTTGGAGTATTTGGAGAAGCAGTTGGATGAGCCGATGCCGCAGGTAGAGAGAACAGGTTTAGCCTCTGAAAGCTGTGGTCTGTTTCTTCCTGAAATCTCCAGATCAGAGTGAGGGGCTTTTCTTTAAGATCCAGAAGTTCTCAGTCTCTTTTTGTACCATGAACCTCTTTGCCAGTAAGGTGAAGTCCCTGGACTCCTTCACATAATAGTATTTTTTAAATACATAAAGGAAAATATAAAGAATTAAAAAGAACTCAATTATATTGAAATACAGTTAGCAAAGCATTAAATGTATAATAAAGTTATATATGTGCTTTTTAAAATTAATGCACTGAATAGTAACATCTAGGGACAGGCCTAATAACTAGTATAATTTCAAAGTGGTGATGAATGACTTTGACATTTACCTGGTTGTAATGTGATATGAGAACATATGCAGTTTCAGTTGGTGACAGATTCCTGTGTACTGCTTATAGCACCTTGGTTTGTGGCTTCCATTCATAATTGAAGGAAATGCTAAATTTTGCTTAGAAGCTAGTAAAAATCAAGTTATTTTTCCTATTCACATTCATGGAATACGTGGGAGGGAGTCAGTGGACCACAAGTTAGAAACCCCAGGGTTCATTTTTACTTGCATCTTCCTGAATGTTGTATGAGTCTATTTTCCCTTTGCAGCATTCTGTGTCCTTGTGTGTTCCTTTCAGCGTGTACATAACCAGACCAAAGACTTCTAACCTGTGACCCAGAGACCAAGGTTCTTGAGTTGGCATTAGTGCCCCTTAGCCCTGTAACAGAAGAATCATTTCAAGTCTCAGCTTCAGGCTCTTCATATATTCTTTACAGAAGATATGGGAAATTCTAAGCTGCACATGAGCTAATTATTATGAAAGTGACTTGAAAATTAATTAATGACAAATATCTGGAAGGAAACCTTCATTTAATGAGGACATACCGTGTACCAGGCCCTGTGTTAGGTGATTTCGCACACTGCAATCTTATTTGCTGGTCTCCAAAACCCTGTAAGCTAGAAATTATTATTTTCATTTTTTAGATAAGAAAACATATTAGTATTCTCTGAGAACTTAGCCCCAATTCCCAAAGAGTTTTCATAAAAGCACAAATATATATAATGAGGGAGCACAGAGTAATGCTTAAGAGCGTGGGCGCTGGATTCATTCTGCCTGAGCTCCCATCCTAACATTTCTTTTAGCTGGGTGACCTTGGGCAAGTTGCTTAAACATTGTGCCTCAGTTTCCCCATTACAAAAATACAGATAATAAAAGTACCTAGCTCATAAGGTTGTTGCGCTCTGCATCAAGTGAGTTAATATTCATAAAGCTCTTAGAAATAGTGCCTGGGAAATAGAAAGTACTAGCACATAGAGAGTGTGATAGAAGTGTCTGATGAATAAATAAATGAATGACTTCTAGGTCCCAGGTGGTGACCAGGGGCAAGAACTGCTCTGTTGCAAGATGGCAGTGTTGACAGCAGCTCAGAGGTCACGAAATACCCAGTTCCAGCCAAGAAAAGCTCCACTCAAGCATGAATCTTTGGGATCCCAGTCCTTACCAGACAGGGGTGAGTATTATCTTCTGGGCAGTATGAATACTGCAGACTCCAACCAATTTCATTTAAGGATCACCTAAAAGATCTGTTGATAGGTGTCTTATATGCCCCTTGCAGATCTACTTTACTTTGAGACTGAGACTAATAGGGAAATTTCAAACAATAGTGGAAAGCTTTCCTAACCAAACCTGGACATGGTAAATAAGACATTATTAAAATTGGTGTTTGGAAAGAGTTGATTTTTGTAGCAACACAGTGATCTCCATTCATTCAACATATATTTCTGGAGGCTCCCTACGTGATAGCCAGTGTTATAGGTACCAGGGATAGCATTGTCAGTAGGACAGATTTCTTCCTCCAATGGAGCTTACATTCTAGTAAGGAGGATAGCAAATAAATTAATATGATTTCAGATATTGGTGAGTGCTATGAGGAATATAAGGCAGAATATGTAAAGCCAGTCAGAATATTCCAGAATTGTAGGATTTCTACAAACCAAAGAGTATAAATCTTCTAAACCTGTCAGAACAGGGTGAAAATCACTCAGTAGGAAACTGTTATATGTTCCCGAGTGTTCCCCATGTACTGTGAACATCTGGGCGGATTTCCAAGACAAACAACACTAGGATACACCAGCCAACAGGAAATCTTTATTTCTGAACAGAGGTCCTAGCCTAACCTAACTTGTTTCCTGCCTCCAGCAAAGTTCACCTTTTATAGGAAAACCTAAAGTTCCCCTTTACTTCTCTCAAATCTGAGCAAGTTCTATATAAGCAGACTCCCATTTCCTCCTTTCTGGGCGCAGCCTTATCTGGCTCCTCTTAGTCTTTCAGAACTAAAGAATAAAGCACCCAGGGCTTCCCTGGTGGCGCAGTGGTTAAGAATCTACCTGCCGATGCTAGGGGACACGGGTTCGAGTCCTGCTCCGGGAAGATCCCACATGCTGTGGAGCAGCTGAGCCTGTGTGCCACAACTACTGAGTCTGTGCTCTAGAGCCCACAAGCCACAACTACTGAGCCTGCGTGCCACAACTACTGAAGCCCATGTGCCTAGAGCCTGTGCTCTGCAACAAGAGAAGCCACTGCAGTGAGAAGCCTGTGCACCGCAAGGAAGAGTAGCCCCCACTCGCCACACTAGAGAAAGCCTGCTCACAGCAACGAAGACCCAATGCAGCCAAAAATTTTAAAAAAGAATAAAGCATCCAAAGAGCTACTAAAGAAATTTTAACAACAACAAAAGTCCTTGGCACTTCCCTGGCGGTCCAGTGCTTAAGACTCCATGCTTCCACTGCAGGGTGCGTGGGTTCAATCCCTGGTCAGGGAAGTTCCTCATGCCGCGTGGTGCGGCCAAAAAAAGAAACCACAGAAATCCTCTTATTCCCTCTCTCAGCAAAATTCAAGATTAAAGACTCTTCAGATGGAATGCTTTGTTTTGTTTTTATGTTGCTACCATTTCTTACCAAGGATCCAGCCCATCGTTTTGTGCATCTGTGGAGTACACCACATCTCTTCAGGCCCTAGGATTTGAGCTGGCAGGGATCAGGAATTTTGGAAAGACACACTGTATAAGCTTCTTTATGGGAATTTATGCAGTTTTTGAACTTGGACTTCACGGCTCAGGGAGGCTGAATGCCAGGGAGGTTGAATGTCAGGGTCAATCTCATCCAGAGCTTCTTTCCTTCTTAGTTCTCCAGGTTCCTAGGCTTGCCTCTGGAGGGCGCTGCAGAGAAGATGCAGTGGTAGCCACCAGGCTTTCTCCAGAGTCCCAGGTGAGGTGGAGCCCTTGTCCCTCCCCCAGCACCCAGCACCCTTCACTGCTGACGGGCTTCCCATCAGATCCCTTTCTCTCCATGCCTCCTCCACCCTCATCCTGGATCTACATGGAGTTTGAGTATTCTCATTTATCCCAAGGTTGCTAATCATCATCTGTCATTATTTTGGTGTTCACTTAAGAGGATTTTCCTGTTTCACTCCTAGCTTGGAGACTGTGCTTCCCTGCTCTTCCTAGCCATCTGTTTGGTCAGCTCCTTCATCAAGGAGATTTTCTTCTTCAGCAAGGGAAATTTAGCAAATACAAACTGAAGATTTTGTTGTGATGGTGATTTAGTTTTGTTTTTTTAAGTATCATAAACTATGCTGCTAGTGAGGGATATAAAGTCATGCCTGCTGCCCTCTAGGAACTTAAACTTGAAGGAACGGATAGGGCATGTGCTTTCAGTCTAAGATTTAATATTACAATTTGAATAGTCTTTACTTAACCTGGATTTTAATTTCTTACCCAGTCTTTCATGTCCTGCTTGAAGATCTCAGTATTTGAGGCTCTGTAGAACGTATTTTCTCTGGTTTTTCCTCACCTCAGACCTAGATTTCATTGTATTTTAAAATCATTAATACAAATAAGCCCCCATCCCCACTTTGCCAAGGCACACCACAAATATTTTGAAAAGTTTGGATATGGTTCCACTCCTTTCACTGCACTGGCCCTTGTTTTTCCAAACCTTTCACCTTCTGGACTGTTTAGATGTTTATATGAAAGTACTGATAATGTGTGTACTTATTTCCTTTAATGGTTATTTTTTTGACAGAGATGTTATTAGAGATAGGGTTAAGTAGGCATAAGTATGCCATACTTGCTTTTTTGTAAAGAGCTCCTGTAAAGGGAACGCTCCTTCATTGCATGTACCCAGCTTTGGGAGTGATTTTGGGCAAGAGGAATTACATGGAATTCCTCACTGTTTCAGGGGCTGCTGAAAATGGAAGATGTGGCCCTGACCCTCGCTCCTGGATGGACACAGCTGGATTCATCTCAGGTGAACTTCTACAGAGATGAAAGGCAGGAGAACTATGGCAGCCTGATCTCCTTGGGTAAGACTAATGGGCACTGATTTCTTATAAGGTTTCCTGGCTTCCTTTGTGTATTAGAATCTACTAGGCTGTTAGAAACTGTTTGAATTATGTTTGGAATTAGAACCACCATTTCTGAATCCCAACTACTAACCAGCTGTGTGACTAGTTTATTAACCCTTCTGAGCCTTGCTTTTCTATCTGTCCTGCCAGTGTCCTGGTCAGTTCAGTTTAAGTGGGATGAAGGAGGTACAGCCCTTAGTACAGGTCCAGCTCATAGTAGATGCTCAGTAAATGCTGATTTCTTCCCCTTCCCTTCCTGTTGCTAGCCCTGATAGTGCAGAAGAGCTGAGGGGTCTCTTCAGGAAGTGGGCCATGGGACCATAGAGTGAGAGCTAGAAGTGAGCCAGAGATTGACTGCAGAGCCTGGCCTTAGAGATGAGCGTGCAGTGCAGAGGCGCACAAGATTGCCTGGCTTGTCTGAGTTCACATAGCTCACCACAGCACAGTGCGGGCTCCAGCTCAGATCTCCCAGCACTGATGCCAGTTTTATTTGGCAGACCCTGCCTCTGCCTGGGGTGCAGCCAGAGATGACTGCACCTTCCAGTGGTCAGTGAGTTCTGAGTTCCTACTTTCCCTGTTTCTCATAGAACATTTCAGAAATCCTTTCACTTGCCTTGTTTTCTGTCACCTTCTGCTCAGCCCTTTTAGTATCTAATCCTAAGCACATGGCCCTGCCTTACTTTCTTAGAACTTAGAGCATCTGCATTTATCCCCAGCACAGTGTTCAGGCCTCACCACCTTCCCTCCAATCTCTCCGTTCCCAGATTGTACCCTTCTTCCAATGGCCCCATTCTCATTCTCATTCCCTCCCCAGCACCCCTGTTCTCCCCCTTTATTCCCATCTTTATTCTAATACTTAAATCTTCATCCATGGCATATATACACCTCTATAATTCTTGCCTCCCTGGGACTCATCACAAAGCTTTCCTCTGTGGCAGGGCATAAGTGACAGTTGCTGGCCATTTGTTGTTCAGGTGGTGCAGTGCAGACGAAGATCAGGGACCTGCCTCCAGACGAGGACCATCCAGGACGAGAGTCTGGTCAGATACCATGCCACTTGGGTGAAGCCATTGGCCAGATTCCTGCACGTGCAGAAGCTGGTGATCAGGAGGGCAGGTTACAAAGAAAGCAGAAAAGTGCTGCAGGGAATAGGCGGCATTACTGTCATGAATGTGGAAAGACTTTTGCTCAGAGTTCAGGCCTGACTAAGCACAGGAGAATCCACACTGGGGAGAAACCCTATGAATGCGAGGAGTGTGGCAAGACCTTCATCGGGAGCTCTGCCCTCGTCATTCATCAGAGAGTCCACACTGGGGAGAAACCTTATGAGTGTGAGGAATGTGGCAAGGTCTTCAGTCACAGTTCAAACCTTATCAAACACCAGAGAACTCACACCGGGGAGAAGCCCTACGAGTGTGATGACTGTGGGAAAACCTTTAGCCAGAGCTGCAGCCTCCTTGAACATCACAAAATCCACACTGGGGAGAAGCCATACCAGTGCAACGTGTGCGGCAAAGCCTTTAGGCGCAATTCACATCTCCTGAGACATCAGAGGATCCACGGCAATAAAAACGTTCAGAATCCTGACCGTGGAGAGACCTGGGAGAGTCAGGGGAGGCTGGAAAGCCAGTGGGAAAATGTTGAGGCTCCCGTGTCTTATAAATGTAATGAGTGTGAGAGAAGTTTCACTAGGAATAGAAGCCTTATTGAGCATCAAAAAATCCACACTGGTGAGAAACCCTATCAGTGTGATACATGTGGAAAAGGCTTCACCCGAACTTCATACCTTATTCAACATCAGAGAAGCCACGTTGGGAAAAAAATTCTGTCTCCATGACCCATGTCTTATATGCCAGAGTTGGTGCTCACTCCTCGTTGAACTGAAGCCAGCCTGGAGCCCTTGCTGACTAGAAAATTGTGAGCTGGGCTTTATTTACTCCCACATGTCATCAGGTGTTTGTTAGAAAATAGAGACTGGCTGAGATGAATTATCTTCTACATCTTAGAAGGTGATTGAAAAAAAAAACAACTTGTTTGATAAGAGGCTATGGGTGAGTTGTCTGGAAGAGGTCAGACCTGAAATGATTCTCACCTTTTAGACTTAATTGGGCTTCTAGACTGGCTAATTAATCACCCTCGGCCAGCACTTTATGACGTCTCCTGGGTGGATGGCTCTGATTTGGGGCGCTGCTGCTCTGACTGTTCATTTTGCCTATAATGAATTCCTCACCAGTTGGTTGGATCAATGTCTTATACCCCCATTGTGCCTTGCATACAGGTGCTATAAACATTTATTAAATATACCAGTGAAACGACCTTCATAGTTCTGAAAATCTAATGTTGATGATTTCTGAGGACTATCTAAGGCCATTTGTGTTCATCTAATTCTCTGAGGTTCTAGATTCTGGGTCTAGAATATTTATCTAGATTCCGATTCTAGTATATTTATTGTCAAATACGTAAGATTGTCAGAGTTGGGGTGGAGGAATCCATATTTCTTCACCAGCGTAGTAGTTATAGTAAGAATGCCTTAAACAGCTTCTTTATCATTAAGACATTGTGAGACTGCTCCATCTGTACAATTCCAGTCTATAGTCAACATTAACTACATTAGTTCATATTAATTTTGCTACTCTTTAGGGGGAAACCTTTCACATTCAGGTAAATAAAAATCAGTTTATCAAGTCAGATCAAAACTATTATGAATCTTGACGAAAATCCTATGATGCGAGAATTCCCTGGCTGTCCAGTGGTTAGGACTTCACACTGTCACTGCTGAGGGCCCAGGTTCGATTCTTAGTTGGGGAACTAAAATCCCACAGGCTGCACAGCCAAAAAAATTTAAAAATTAAAAAAAAAAAAATCCTATGATCCTCAACAGCTTGTTTCTCACCTTTTGGTTATCTTGGGCCTAACCAAGTGCCCAGACACCATCCATATCCCTCTCTCCCAACTTAAAGCCAACTGTGCATGAAAGCTCATGCCAGCTAAGCTTAAACTCCCTCCAAGTCAGAGGATTCACACCAAACACTTATAACAAGTATTGTTCATGTTTTCAAAACTGCCCTGTGGTTGGGGAGAGGAAGATTGGGTCAGAGGCAGCCAATGTTGATAGAGACCCGAGTATGGGCAGTAGGAGAAAATGTATCTTTTCAGAAACACATTGGGAGTCCTGGGTATCTGACCAAAACGATTCCACGACATTCAAAGTATCAACCTGTGAAGTCAAGACTCTCAATAAGAATTTCATGATATCTCCTGTTTTCACCCAGATCACCTTCTGCTAAGTTCTTCAAAGACTGCTAACCTTCTTCATAGGTGCCTGAGTGCCCGTCCCCAGCTTCCAGCTTTAACAAGAATGGGTTCTGCCTCTGAGGAAATCCCAGACCACGTTTTGTTCAGTCCCCAGCATAGCGTTTTCTTCTGTTCTCAAGTACCCTTGCTGGATTCCTGCTCTGAAGTACCCCTGGCTGACTAGGGACTTTGCAAACTGTGGGGCTCTTCCTTTATCACTTTCCTACAATCTTTCATTGCCTTCATTATCCCCTTGTTGCAGTATAATTTAAAACTTTGGTGTTCTAAAATCCTGTAGACGTCCTCCAGTTAATCTTTTCTAGCCTTTTACAATTTCCTTTTAAATTAACCGTATTTTTGTTACCTCCGCAAAGCTAGCCATTTCCTCTTGTCTCCTTATCTTTATTTTTCCTAAATATTTGCTAATAGCCCTGATCTTAAACACTGTTCATTTTTCTTTGGTGTTTGTTTCTTATGTCATGTGAAGAGATACATATAAAGCCTTTTACAAACCAGAAAACATTATACACTTAATAAGTATAATTTATGGAGATTAACAAAGGACCACTGCGCCTCCTTTCGCTCTTTCTACTCCTTCCGAACCTAAAAGACTTCTCCATAGAGGAGGGAAAGATTATAGAAAAATACTTTTGAGTGCCTACTATGCCTGACAATGAAAGCGATAAAGCATACGCACACACCATGCATACATACTTGGGCTTAGGCTTTCAGTATAGTAACATTGATAAGACTTGCACATAAAAATAAGACAGTGCCGTGGTAAATAACTTGTGAGTGGTGAACTGAATGCTGTGGAAGTTAAGAGGAGGGAAAGGTTACTTCTGGCTGTGTGCTATTATTGCATGGACAGAGTGACATGTTAGCTGAAAAGACTAAAGGAGTTTGTCAAATTTAGTAACTAAGGCAAGTTTGAAGACGTACATACATTGTAGCGGCCTTCAGTGCCAGAGCAAGGGGTTGAAATTTTATTCAGTAACACTGGGGAGCCACTGACATTTTATGATAAAAATATTATTTAGGAAACTATCTGGCATTATTGTATAATTTCAGATTGAAAAGTTACTTTGCTGATAGGCTTTTAGGCACCCCACTTTTCTATATAACAAATGTGTGTTTATAAGTAAGTGAATTATAAAATGGGTTTAACTCTAGCCTATTAAAAAGGATGGTCAAAAAAATTATTTTCAGATGAAATTAGACCCCATAAAATAAGCTGCTTAGTTAGATATAAGCAGTATATAAAGTGGAATAAAATGTCACTTTTCATGCTTTTAAAAATTGTTTTCAGGAATTTTAGTGTCAATTAGCCATTCTGTTGGATTGGCCAAAAAGTTCATTCGGGTTTGGGAAGTTTTTGGCCAACCCAATACTTCACTTCTCCAACTGAAACAATGCTGAAATCCCCCATTTTCTTTCTTCTTCCTTTTCATTAATAAGTAACTAATTATAGCTATTTTTTCTACTTGGGTAGAATGAATAGTTACAATGAAAAGAGATTTTTGATGAATAGCCCTCCTAGATGGGTTCTTAATTTTGGTAAAGATGTGTGTATTCCTGCAGAAGATTCTGTTTCTTTTCCTTCTCCGGCTGCGTTGGGTCTTCGTTGCTGCGCACGGGCTTACTCTAGTTGCGGGTGAGCGGGGGCTACTCTTTGTTGCGGTGCATGGGCTTCTCATCGTGGTGGCTTCTCTTGTTGCAGAGCATGGGCTCTAGGCGCCCGGGCTTCAGTTATGGTGCAGGGGCTCAGTAGTAGTGGCTTACGGGCTCTAGAGCTCAGGCTCAGTAGTTGTAGCGCACGGGCTTAGTTGCTCCGGGGTACGTGGGATCTTCCCTGTGTCCCCTGCATTGGCAGGCGGATTCTTAACCACTGCGCCACCAGGGAAGCCCCTCTTCCTCCTCCTTTAGTGGGAAAAAAATAGTAGGAGTGCCAACTTACCTCACAGGATTGTGAGGATCTGCTCATACAAATAAGAAGTGCTGGGTAAATAATCTGAAAACGTTAATATTGGGCTTCCCTGGTGGCGCAGTGGTTGAGAGTCTGCCTGCCAATGCAGGGGACGCGGGTTCGAGCCCGGGTCTGGGAGGATCCCCCATGCCGCGGAGCAAGTGGGCCCATGAGCCACAACTACTGAGCCTGTGCGTCTGGAGCCTGTGCCCCGCAACAAGAGAGGCTGCGACAGTGAGAAGTCCGCGCACCGCGATGAGGAGTGGCCTCCGCTTGCCACAACTAGAGAAAGTCCTCGCATAGAAAGGAAGACCCAACACAGCCAAAAAAAAAAAAAAAAAAAAAAAAAATCCCCCCAAATTCTGGCAATCTTTAAGCAAAAAGAACTTCCCAAATTAAAAAAAAAAAAAAAAAGTTAATATTGATAGAGAAATGGAGGTTAAACACTTTGTTAGCCAAAACCTCTGTGTATTGGAATGACAGTTGTTTAATAGTAAAGGCTCTCTAAAAAAAGTGTCCTGACACAAGCGTGTGACAGTATTGATCTTATCTTGTAATGATGTCCCAAATCATCTGTGTGGTTCCATCTCAATTATTCATAATGAGAACTTCACTCAGTAAACTTAATTTATCTACTTTTCTCTAAACACACTTTTTAGTCTATCTTTTGTTACTCCTTGTGATAGCTAAAATTGGGTCTGATGAATTCAAATACGGGAACTTTTTTTCAGTCAGCTCTGTAGATGTGGTACCTATTTCGTACGCTTCAAATGGAGTTGCTGCTACAGAAATATTTGGGGATGACTACTTTCCTGTGGACTTTTTTTTGTTAACATAACATTTTATTGTAGAAATATCCTTTTATTTCTGCATCTACCCACATTTCTCACTTTGTACCATTAGCAATTCCTTTCTATTTACCACATCAATCTAAGCTAAGACCTTGGAATTTGAACATAGCAAGTGCTCCTGGTCTCCTTTCCCAATTAATGGCTGAATACTATGATATATTCCTGCCTGTTCCATGTATTTTGTTTATTAGGAATTGGGTTGTCATCCAAAATCCTCTGCACAACTTTCCAAATTCCCATTTTTATTCAAATTCCTAAGCTACTTCAAGATTTTTAAGGGTCTAGAAAAAAAAAATCTGAACAACCCTAATGTAACTTATTTGTATAATAGTAATAAACCATGTGATTATTCCTTTCATCTGAGTGAATTCTTAAACAGCTAACACATTGCATAATTTCCAAGCTGTCAGAAAATAACTATAGTTTCAGGTATTAACTAAAGTGTTAAAACTTTTAACCATTTTCTTCCCTCTGTTCCTCACCAATTCTGCCCATCAGCATTGGGATCCTCGGAAATGAAGTTTGTAGCCTTTCAGACCCGCTACAGCAGGGCATATAGAAGCGCTGAGGCATATGTGTGAGATAAATGACAGGCTTACCAGAGCATCCTTAGCCCCTAGCAGAGTTCCTATTAAATGAGTGAAACTGGAAATTGATCCAGCTTGTTCTTTTGTATTATTTGTGAAATAAAATTCATATTTTATGGCAAGACAAGGAAAATTTAAACATAAAAAATTTTCTCTGGGGACTTCCCTGGCGGTCCAGTGGTTAAGACTCTGTGTTTCCACTGCAGGGGGCCTGGGTTCAATCCCTGGTCGGGGAACTAAGACCCCGCATGCCGCGTGGTGTGGCCAAAAAAAAAAAAAAAAAATTTTTTTTCTCTGCCCTTTGGCCTCCTCTCTTTCCTCTACTGTGCATTGTGTATCTGCATTATGCATCAACCAAACCTCCCCATCAGCAGAAATACCTGTTCAACCATATAGAGCAACATTCTAGCACCAACAAGATACTCCTTAAAAGATAATATTCCTTCTTAATGGGAAAAAAGCCCCTTAAAATGAAATGTAGAGAAAAGCTCTCTCTCCATGTTTGGGCCTCTGTCATCATTAGAAAAATTCACTCTGGAGTTAGTTTATAAATGTGATCATATTGTCTATGGCGCTTCTTTTGCTCTAAAATGGCAGCACCCCAATTAAGCAAAATGTTATTTTCTCAAAAAATTGTTTTCATTCTTCCCATCAGAAGACCTGTATTACGAAAATTTGTACTCAATTATTATAGTTTAAATAAGATAATTATATTTCATTAATAAAAATGTGTGGAAATTTGTTTTTTGTCTTATTATATAAGTGCATACATAATATCCTCAATTTTGTCTCTTGGCCCACATAGTCTAAAATATTTACTATTGGCCTTTTACAGAAAAAGTTTGCTAATCCCTGTTCTAGATAATAGTTTTCTTAAGGAACAAAACTATATTCTAAAACTAATTTCCTATATATTATCTGAAAGAGATATTCCATCAATCAGTCAATATTTGAAAACCCCATCTAATAAAAAGTGGCTTATTTTATCCAAAAGAATTTTTTTTTTACATAAAGTATGACATTTTTACTTCTGTAATACTTTATCTATTGTGATATTTTCACCATACATGTGACCATTCATTTTTTGTTTGTTTTTTGTTTATTTGTTTGTTTGTTTATTTATTTATTTATTTATTTTTGGCTGTGTTGGGTCTTCGTTTCTGTGCGAGGGCTTTCTCTAGTTGCGGCAAGCGGGGGCCACTCTTCATCGCGGTGCGTGGGCCTCTCACTGTCGTGGCCTCTCTTGTTGCGGAGCACAGGCTCCAGACGCGCAGGCTCAGTAGTTGTGGCTCACGGGTGTAGTTGCTCCGCGGCATGTGGGATCTTCCCAGACCAGGGCTCGAACCCGTGTCCCCTGCATTAGCAGGCAGATTCTCAACCACTGTGCCACCAGGGAAGCCCCGTGACCATTCATTTTTAATACTCCCTCCTATTTGCCAGTTCCTAAGGTAGCATAGTTTATGGCAGGACACCATGCCAGTCCTTGTTTCCTTCAATCACATTACTAAAATTCTACTTAGATCAAATGATCTCATTTGATTCTATTTAATTTAATTTCTCCATTTTATTCATTTAGACTCCTAGCACCAGGAAAGCACCATTCCTAAGTTCTGACTTAACTTTTCTGTCACTTTCCAAGCCTGTCAACTAACTGAGCAGGTCAACTTAACTGTAGAGAACCAAGATGACGGTAATGTCTATGCACATTTTAAGATCCGGGGGAAGTAATCTTGCATGAAATGTTTGCCATTTTAGAGAGTGAACAAAGTGTGTGCAGAGCGTGGTTCCCAAACAACAGTTTCTGAAAAGCTCAACTAGATAAGGAGACATCTACAAACCTGGATTAGATGCTTCCCTGTGTTTCTGCGAATTTAAGAATACAAATCATGACTCCGGTCCTCACTTAACTCAGGCTGAGCTCAAACTTTGGTTTTAAAATAAGCTCTGGTTCTTGCTTCCAAGTGGGATTTGGTAGTCATCAATAAACGTAAACGTATCTCTGCCATGAAGATGGTGGACAAGGTCCTTTTTAAGGAGTTAACAAGAGGAGCGTGAGAAGTAGGGAAACTTCACCAAGCGGTAAAGATAAAGAGGGCGGAAGTGAGAATGATAGGAGAGAGGGTATCAAGATGCTTAAAGGCAAGTAACCAGGTAGAGAAGGGAGTGTTGAACAGTAGAGGGATTCATTGATGCGAATTCCTCTTTTTACGTTCCCACGGGGCTCAGGATGGGGAATGTAAATTCTGACAACAGGCACGGCCACGCCCCCTTTATCCGCTCTTTTGAAGAGGCCACCACACAGCCTCAGCTAAAGCAGGGGCCTCACAGCCCACATGCTGATTGGGTTTTCTTCTGGCAAGCGCCGGAAGCGGAAGTCGTGCGCCGGACCGTTGCTAGAGCGCTTGCGTGGCCGGGAATCGCCGTCAGTCCCGGTCTTCGTAGTAACTGCCCTTGTGAAAGCGCAGCTCATGGCTCCAGTGTACCGGTCGCGCTACCCCGAGGACACCCCAGGCTCTAGGAGACGGCGACGCAGCTCGTCGGGGAGCCTGCCTTCCGCGCAGGCCAGACCATCCCCGTGGGGCAGCCGTTCCCACTCCCACTCGCACTCCCGCGGCCGCGAGGGCCTCAGGCCTCAGTGGGGTGGGTCGGGCTTCGGCGCTCCTTGTACCTTTAGCCGCTCTGGATCTCGAGAGTGGCCCACCGGGCTCCGCAACTACGCTTTCTCGTCCTCTTCTGTCTACTATGGCGGATACCGCTACCATCACCACAACTATGCGGGCGACAGGCAGTGGGCGGAAGACTATGAGAAGGAGAAGGAGGAGAGCTATCGCCAGGGGAGGCTGAAAGAGAGAAAGGACTGGGGAGTCGGGAGCACCTGAGGTGTGGGGGCTGTCTCCAGAGTTTCCTGAGCCAGATTCTGGTGAACACACCCCGGTTGAGGATGAAGAGGTAAAGACTAAGAAGAGCAGCAGTTCACAATCCAGCTCCAAAGAAAAAAGGAAAAAGAAGACCAGTCATTCAAAAAATAAGAAAGAAACAGTCCAAAGGAAAACACAGGAAATATTCTGATAATAGTGACAGTAATTCAAACTACAACACTAGCTCTGATGATGATGAAAAGAGAGCAACAAAAGCCAAGAAGAAAGAGAAGAAAAAGAAACACAGAGCTAAAAAACCCAAGAAAAAGACGAAGAAGACTAAAAAAGAATCCAGTGACAAAAGCTATAAGGATTCAGAAGGGGAGTTGCCAGAAGATATCTGGATTGAGCAGTCAAAGATTGCAGATAACATGGCTCTAGTAGGTCCAGAGGCACCTATAATACACACCTCTCAAGATGGGAAACCTTTGAACTACGGCCATGCTCTGCTTCCAGGTGAAGGTGCAGCTATGGCTGAGTATGTAAAAGCTGGAAAGCGTATCCCACGAAGAGGTGAAATTGGGCTGAGAAGTGAAGAGATTGCTTCTTTTGAATGCTTAGGTTATGTTATGAGTGGTAGCAGGCATCGCAGAATGGAAGCTGTGTGACTGCGTAAAGAGAACTAGATCTATAGTGCTGATGAGAAGAGAGCCCTTGCATCCTTTAACCAAGAAGAGAGACGGAAGAGAGAATAAGATTCTAGTTAGTTTCAGAGAGATGGTGTACTGAAAGACAAAAGGGAAAGATGACAAATAAGAACTTTTGTTCTATAGCCGGACTTTTAAGAATTTTATATGACCAAAATTAAAAGGCTTTATGGGCGCTTCCCTGGTGGCGCAGTGGTTGAGAATCTGCCTGCCAATGCAGGGGACACAGGTTGGAGCCCTGGTCTGGGAGGATCCCACATGCCGTGGAGCAACTGGGCCCGTGAGCCACAATTACTGAGCCTGCGCGTCTGGAGCCTGTGCTCCGCACGAAAGGCCGCGACAGTGAGAAGCCCACGTACCGTGATGAGGAGTGGCCCCCGCTCGCTGCAACTAGAGAAAACCCTTGCACAGAAACGAAGACCCAATACAGCCGTAAATAAATAAATAAATAAAATTTAAAAGGCTTTATGGTGCTGCTGTATCTAAGTTCCTCAAGAAAAAACTGCTTTTTGAGATCTCTTTAGTAATTTATTTTTTATTTTTAATTTTAAAAGTAAAATGTGCACGTTTTTTAAAATATTCGAACACTACAGGAGGAAAGTCAGTAAAATGTAAGTCTTTTACCCCAGCCCCTGATCCTTCTCCCCAAAGAAATCTCTTTTTGGAATCTTCTATATCTGTCCATAAGTTCTGTGTATATACAAGCATGTATGTTGCAGGCTGAAGACTGAATCTATTAACCTGAAGGGGTTTTTTGTTTTTGTTTTTTTCCCTGTTGCTCTGACTTTTCTCTCTTTGAGGGCTTCATTGCCTCATGGAGCCGTTCATTTACCCCAGGGAGAACCAGAAGAACCCCAGAAAGAACAAAGGATTCAATTGAGTGTATACTTCTGGTTTCCATTTAACACTGAGTTAAAAAGTAGAGGTTTATTGGCTCATTTTCCTCTTCAGGCTGGTTTCCCTTAAATAACGAAAAGGCTGCCAAAGCTCCTGAGTTTGGTTATATATTTTCCTGGTCCACCTATGAAGAGAGAACATTTTTGTCCTGGCATTCCAAACAAGTATACTGAGATGCAGCCTAATTAGATTAGCTTAGGTCACATGCCCTTCCTCAGAAAAGGAATTGTTGCAAGGGAAATAGAATGGCCTACTCCTGAATCTGCAGGTTTTGTCACCCTAATAGGCTACATGGGCAAGGAATGGATACCTGAGTGAAAATCAGAGTAATGTTGGGAAGGGGGGGGGGGTAGGCAACCAACAAATGCCCACTACAGTCTTGAATGATTTTTTTTAAAATATAGAATAGAGAGTACAGGTGCTGAAAGCCAAAGTTTTCTTGAAGAAAATCTTGGCTTTGACTTAGAAGCCGAGTACCTGATTGAAGGGGTGATAGGATTTATCCATAAAAATAGACATAAAAAAGATAACGATCCAGAGTGCTTGAGTATACCAAAGAGTAGATTAGGCACCAGCTAGACTAGGAGGAGAAAGAACAAAATGAGAATAAAGGAGGAGCTCATGAAAAGGAGATCAGATCAGGAGGGACCAGGTGGACAAAAGAGTTAGCATTGAGAGGCTGGCTAGCACCAATGCTGGGAAAGACTTTTAGAGTGAGCTGCACTGATGTTCTGTGTAAGGCTTTTGTTGTCATCCAGTGACATCTTCCTGAACTCTGAGACTTCAGCGCTAACCAAACTAATTTGGATAAGCCCCTTTTCAAGGCTCAAGACCCTGGTAACCCCACAGAGCTGAAGGTGAAGGAGTGCAGTTCTAGAATCTGGCAGGGCAGAGTGATGTAGAAGGGCACTTTTACCCCAGTATGTGACTTGATTGACACTGGACCACACTAGCTTGAGATTTTCCCCAAAGAGAGTTGGGTGAAAGCCACCTTGTTACATATGTATATTTCCATTTTTAGAAACAAACCATACCACACTATACAGATGGATCTATACCTTGCTTTTTTCACTAAACAATATATATTGGAGATATTTTATATCAATGCATGTAAATCTATCTCATTCTTTTTAATGACTTTATAATATTCTATTGTATGAAAGAACCATGTTTTATCCAATGTTTAAGATGTTTTCTGTATTTTGCTATTATACAATACTTGCAGTGAAAATCTTTGTGGATGTATGAGAGTATTATCTGTAGCATACTCATCTAGAAATAGAATTAATTATTGGGTCAAAAGTCCTTTGGGTCATCTAAAGATGGCCATCTAGAAGTGGAATTATTAAATCAAATGGAAGGTATTTATAAGTGCTTTCTATGTGGTAGGCACTATAGCAGATATTAGGGATAAACCAAAGAGCAAGTTAGGCTTGATCCCTGCCATCAAAGAATTTTACATGCTACTGGGATACTTGTAACTCATGGCTGTAATGCAATAGTGCCTCTGATCATATAGAAAAGGAAGCTTTTATTTTAAATATCCTATGAATGGACCTGATGGAAACATATAGACAACTGTTTTGTTTACAAAAATGAGGATAATCCTGGAAAATGAAAATCTCAAGTTCGAAAATTGACTTGTATTACTAGTGAAATGTAGCTCTGTCCTGGTAAAAATTGCATTTTGATTTGTTCTCACCTTATCTACCTCTACCCCTTCCAAAAGATACAAACAGACTACATAAAAATGCACACCTTGAATTTTTGTTGAAAAACTCTTGTTTGTCAAGCTGTTACATTAAGTGTATTTATTTTCACGGGATAAACAATGCAATGCCAATAATCTCAGCCTTGATAATATGAGTGATATTTAAGAAGCCAGCCATGGTAGGGAGTTTGAAAGGGGGTAAATGAATTAGAATACATTTACTTCCTTTTAAAATTAAAATTTATGTTTACTCCTTGCATAATTTTTTGGGGGGAAAGCCTTTCTTTATAAATTTGAAAAATCAGATGTATGTTTTTTCTTCAGGACAGAATATTAACTTCTAATTAGTAAAATATTTGCATTGACTGGATTTGTTAGCCTAAGGAAAAGTTTTTAAGTAAATATATTTTACTTTAACTTTTAAAAGATATTTTCGAGCTCTGACCCTCAAGGAGAAGATAACTCTCCTGATGATAGAATTTTTTTTTCTTTCCTGTTATGATAATTTCAGGCTTGAAACAATATGAATTATGTCATAAAACCATGGTTAGTATGATATTTGTTTCAAAATTATCAATGATTAAACCAAAGTTTGTTCAGGTGTTTTAAAGGGTTTATTTTGTTCACAGACTGTAAAAATACAGTTTGTGATGAGGTGGACAAGAGAGGGAATATTTGTTTTCTTCTGCATAATTTATTTTTGTAGTGATATGATCCCCTGCACCACCCCCTCACCCCCATACATTGCAGAGAATAATTGTTGATTATTCTCTCCCATAGTAATAGACAGACTGTAACTGAGCAGGACCCTATGGGGCCTTCCCAGGACAGACACCTCCCCCATATCCTCTGCTGTAGCTCCTCTCTGAAGTAGAGATACATAGATAATAGTATCTGATGCATTCTTCCTGAGTTGTTTTACAGATGCTAAAATTACCACCAAATGGAAGAAATTAACTGCTTGATGATCATGAGCCCCCAGACCTACAGGCTCCTAAGAACTGATAATGTTAACCGCCCTGTTACCGCAACACCAACCAATCAGAGAAGTGCGCAGGAGCTTGATCACCGTCACCTGGCTTTTTAAAAAATGCTTTGCTGAAAACCTTTGGGGAGTTGGAGGTGTTTTGAGCACTGACCACGCGTTCTCCTTGCTTGGTCCTGCAATAAACCTTTCTCTGTTCCAGACTCCGACGTTTTGGTTTGTTTGGCCTCACTGTGCGTCCAGCTCACGAACTTGCGTTTTGTAACAATTCTTAATTTTTTATTACCTTAAACCCTTCAATCTAAATATACGTTCATTGTTCAATTTAATCTTCAAAATACTTTGACGTTTATTTTTTCCACTGTATTTGATGACTTTTTAAATTGGGGAGAAATGGTAATATATGTGTCCGTGTTTTAATTACGTGAGTAAGCAAAGTGGAATGCCAGCTGTTTGTGATAACAGTAAAGTGAGCTGGCCTGTTTTTTACATGAATAAAATAAATTTCGGCTTAAAAAATGAAAAAACCGTAAGCGCACACCGGGACGCCCCTCTCAGCCGCGGGACTTGGAGAACGTTCAGCCAACCATTGGGAGCTTGGCCTCCTCCTGCGAGGCGGGAGCAGAAGGCCATCGAGCCGCGGTCCTCCCGCAGTCCTAGAGCGACGCTAGAGTGAGCTGCGGAGCGAGAGCCGGAGATCAGCAAAGAGCTAAGACGGGGCTTGAGCGTCTTTGGCCCTTCCTGCCGGTCGTTGGAGCGGTGAGTGGTGACTGTGCCCCAGCTTGGGGAGGAACTGCAGCCCGTGGGCTGGGGATTAGCTGATTCCCTGAGGGTGGAAGCGCAGGGAAGCCTTACCCGACAGAGGGGCCGTGTGGACTTGGGGCGGGGGCGGGCGAGAGGTGTCAATCCTGGGCCCTAGGAGGGGAATGATGCTGTGGATCTAGTTATTGGGGCACAACCTTCTGCTGCATATTTTTCATCCACTGAGCTCAATTTTAAATACCTATTAAAGGTAAGCCTTAGAAGGTAACATTTGAGCAGAAACCTGAGGGAGGTTAAAAGATCTGTGTGGTCTTTGGGGGTACGAATTTTCTAAGCAGGGGGGAACAGCAAGTTCAAAGGCTCTAAAGCGGGAGCTTGCTTAACATATTCGAGGAATGGCAGGGAGACCAGAGTGGTTGGAGCGCAGTGAACAAGGGGGAAGTGTGTAGAAGATGATATCAGAAAGATTGGGGGGTGGGAGGAGGCCTGTAGAAAAAGTGGGCATTGTATTGTGTAAGGAATTTGGTCATTTCTTGGCGTGAAGAGTTGTCGGAAAATTTTAAGCAAAGGAAAAACATCTGACATGTTTTAAAGCATCTACAGCTGGGAACTCATGATGAGAACAGACTGTAGGAAGGCAGGAAAAAAGCCGGTCCCAGTTTGAAGGCTGTCAGGCAGGGAGAATTCTCTCTTACTTGGGGAAAGTCAGCCTTTTTTTTTTTCTATTCTGGCCTTCAACTGATTGGATGAAGCCCACTCACATTAATGAGAGCGATCTACTTTACTCAGTCGAGTGATTTAAATGTTAATCTCATCCAAAAACACCCTCACAGAAACACGAGAGTAATGTTTGGCCAAATATCTGGGTACTCGGTGGCCCAGTCAAGTTGTCACATAAAATTAACCATTTTTTTTTATTTTCTGTCTAAGAATCATTACTTTCGCAGGCTTTTTTTTCACTTTCATTAAGAGTTCCGTTGCCCCTTGAACAATGCCGGAGTTAAGGGCTCCTACCCCCAGTGCAGTCGAAAATCTGAGTATAACTTTACAGTCAGTCCTTTGTATTCACAAGGCCGCATCGCAGATTCAACCCACTGCAGATTCAGCCTATTTATTGGAAAAAAAAAAAAATCCATGTATCAGTATAAGTGGACCTGCGCAGTTCAAACTTGTGTTGTTCAGGGGTCAACTGCAGCAGGATTGGGTTTTTGAATTATAAGTCCATTTTTGACAGAGAAAAATATCAGCTGGGAGTGCTACTCTAATACACATCCAGGAATACATAACAGCTAGCTGAATTTGGAACCTAACTGGCCGCAGCCACTAACTGAGTGAGCCTCACGCATATTGGTTCAGAAGTGTGTGCCAGCAGTTGGCAGACGCTATTCACTGATTTCTAGAGTCACTCAAGAGTCGTCAAAATCAAGAATGCTCACTCTCCACATACCAAGAGCCTGTTTCAAAGGACGATGGTGGAATCCTCTGAGTTCATTTTTGACATGTTGGGTTTGAAAGGCTTTTGTAAGGTATCCAGAAACCAGATAGCCAGAAGGAAATATAGATCTGGCACTCTTGAGGTATCTGGGCTGAAAAATAAGGAAGTCATCAGCATAAAGATAGTAATTGAACTTACAGGCATACCTGTCCTCTACATTACCCCCTCCTATCTTATGTCCTATTTCTCTCCTTCCTTTCAATGTCCTATTTTTTGAAAGTAATTTTTGCTTACTCTTGCCATTTTCTCATTCTCCTGTGGCAAGGTGACTGTCCTCCCTATCCCATGACCAGAATTGCCTTCACAGAGGTCACAATGACCTCTTTGTTTTTTAATTAAGTGCATATGTCAGTTCGTAGGTGAACGCACCTTCCTAAAACATTTCACTCTTGAACACTGCCTCTTTATAATTCCAATTATAAATCAGTCAGTTGCTATTCTTTTTCTGGGGGTGGGGGGATGTTCCAGTGCGGACCAGAAAACCTGCTAAACAAATTCTAAAAGAGCTGTACCACTATTTAGTTACTATTCTTTACAATTATTATCTCATTTACCTCAAAACATCTCTGTGAATTAGGTATTACCTTCATTTTACAAATGAGTAAACAAACAGTGTAAGTGACAGAGCTAGACTAGAACCCAGGCCTGTCTGAGGCCCAGGCTCTTTCCATCACTCCACACTTACAGAAACAGATCCCCTTGGCCTTCTAGATACTACTATCCTTGTTTTCCTACCTCTGCAGTTGTTCCTTTTTACTTCTCTTCCTTACATGTCGGTGTTTCCCAGGGTTCCAGCCCCACTTAGCCTTTTCCCAGCCATAACTAACAACTACCCTGAAGATGTGAGGTTTTCCAACAGTTCTGTGCTCAGACTTCTCTCTGTCTGAAAAACCCTTTCCCGATTTTCTAGTCTAACTTTCACTTGTCTTGTAAGAGTCAGAAGGACTCACCTCCAGAAAGCCTTTTCTTTCTTTCCTTTTTTTTTTTTTTTGCTATTTAATTGCTTTATTAGCTTTACATTTTTCCATGCAAATGGGTGAAACTCTACTGTTGACAGAAACTTAGATTGGGTGCCAACGCAACCTCCAATGAGAAGCTGGTAACACAGAACCCACCTGACACATGGAAATTACATAAGGTTCACAGCAAATGGATCAGTAAAGGCATATCAGGAAAATGCAAGGAAAAGGAGAATGACAGTGGGAATCACAGTATTAATCTTGTGGAAAATGGCAGGAGTCAAGGCATAAGGCAGAATTCATCATGATGGTCATGGTGATTAGAGAGCTCCCCCATAAGGATATGCAGACAGTTCCTCAACTGCAGCTCCCTAAGTTTTCTCCTGATTTCTCTCATCTCCTCCATGAACATTTCCATATCATCTCCATCTCCACCCATCCCATCGCTGACCTGCCTCTTGGGTATGGCCCATCGGAAATTAGGGGCAAGTCGGCGAGCCTGTCCCTGTCTATTATTTCCTGCTGGCTGGTGGCCTTCGCCCCCTCCCAAAGGGCGGTCTACCTCTCCATTCTGCACAGGCTGCTCTATTTCTTCGTTTTCCTGGACCTATCCTTGCTGCCTCCTGCTCGTGATTCTCGCCACGAGTGCGCCGCCTAGATGCTTAGTCCCGAAGACCTGCAAAGGGCCGGGGTGGGGGCAGGGGCCTTCAGAAAGCCTTTTCTGACCTGCTAATTCACTTGAGATTTCTTACGGAGCAGAGAGCTGTAAAGGCCAAGGAGTTCTTTTATCTTTGTATCTCAGCAACTAAGAGAGCCTGGCACATTGTAGACAATCTGTAAATGAGATGAGTTATGAATATCCGTATATTCTTTTAGTTAATTCTGATACTGGCTTTAATTAATGAACCTACAAGCAGTTTTACTCATTTTGTGTCTTTTTTCTCCTCTCAACATTTGGAGAATTTTCAAATCTACCGAAAATTTGAAAGAGTAGTACAATTAATACGATATACCCCTCATATAGCAGCAGCTGTGAACTTCCTGCTACATTTGTGTTCTCTCTCTCTCTCCACTTACCGCCCCCCGTAATCCCCCCTCCCCAAAACATTTGAAAATAAGTTTTAGTACCATCTCCTGAGAATAAGGATACTCTCTTACGTGACCACCTGAGAAAACTCTTAAGATCTACACACTTTTTCTGTAAAGGGCCAGATAGTAAATGTTTTGAGCTTTGCAGGTGATACGATCTCTATGGCAACTACAGTTGACCCTTGAACAGAAGGGTTTGAACTGCATAGGTCCACTTATGTGCGGATTTTTTCAATAAATATATCAATAGTATCAATACCTGTGTTTTCATCTTACAGACCTTTAAGTGTGGGGAAAAGTTTGTGTTTGATTAGAGATCACAATATGTGGAGTCAAAAGAACTAGAGTTTGAATCCTGATCCTATCCAAGCTGTTTCAGCTTCCTACCCTTGGTCATCTACCAGTTCCTTTGTGTTTGAAGCAGAAATAGTAAGTAGTACACGGATTTTTGACTACACAGGGGTCAGTGCGCCATTGTTCAAGTACTCAGTCCTGCCAGTGTATTGTGAAAGCAGATGTAAACACTATCTTAACAAATGGGTTTGGCTGTATTCCAGTAAAGATTTATGTACGAAAACAGCCTTTGGGCTCTATTTGGTCTGCTGGGCCATAGTTTGCGTATATATATTATTCATATTCAGATTTCTGAATTCTTCAAAACATACTTGTATCTTTTTTTTTTAACTCAAGAGCAAATTTCACACATTGCATTTTGCTGTATCTCTTTAATCTAGAAAAATACCTTCCCCACACCTTCTTTTTATTTTCACGAAATTGATTGTTTGGAAGAGTACCTGCCTATTGTAGAGAAGCTGCATTCTGGACATTCTGGATTTATCTGAAAGTTTCCTCATTGTTAGATTCATGTTAAACACTTTTAGTAAAAATGCTACATAAGTGGTAAGGCACAAGGTCAGTTGTCTTGCTGTTGGTGTTACTAGGTTTCATTTGATTAAGTTTGTGACTGCCAGATAGCTCCATTCTTCCCCTTGTAATTCATAAGCAATCAGTGTGGTGATTCTCTGAGACTATGAGATTGTCCTTTTCCCCTACTCCTTTCACCCAATGATTTCACCCATTTGTGGTCCTTGATTGAAACAGTTATTTCCTCAAGGGCTACAAAATGGTGATTTTTTTCAAATCTGTTATTCCTGCTATGTTAGCTGGCAGTCTTCTGTAAAACAGAGTCTTCTCATTTTGTATGGTTGTTTCAGAGAGAAAAAAAAAAATGGATAGTAATTATTGGAAATGTATAAACCCAACAAAGGGGTATTGCTATTGTTGTTATTATCATTATTATTACTATAATATTACTGTTTCTGTGATTCTTGTTATTACATTTTCAGGGGTATCCCTGAGGAGGCAGTCAAAAGAAAGTTCTCCAGAACAGCGAGAGCAGTCTGAAGCTGGGGATGGCGACAGCATTGGTAACCACTCCTTCCCCGGCTCCTCTGAATCTGAAGAAGGAGGGACTTCACTTAGTGAAGGAGGGTCACCACTGTACTCGGGAACAGGGGGTCAAGCTGCAAGGAAACGGCGCAGGCCTCGGGCAGGAGCCATTGTGCAAACAGTTCAGGCAGTTGCGCTATGAAGAGACCACAGGACCTCGAGAAGCACTGAGCCGGCTCCGGGAACTTTGCCGACAGTGGCTGCAGCCCGAGGCCCACACCAAGGAGCAGATCCTGGAGCTGCTGGTGCTGGAGCAGTTCCTGACCATCCTGCCTGAGGAGTTGCAGGCCCGGGTGCGGGAGCATCACCCAGAGAGTGGGGAAGATGTGGTTGTTGTACTGGAGCATTTGCAGCCTGAACTGGGAGGAACAGAACAACAGGTGGTAAGGGTCAGATGTGCTCTTTTGCAGGAAAGCAGGAGTTGAGGCCTCTGGCCAGAGCGGTGGCCATGAGCTCACCAGTGGGAGAATCGCTAAGCTTTGGTTCAGTTTCTTTTCAGTCTGGCTGTTCATTGCTGAAGGTCTTACCTCAGCCTTACCTGTCTCTGCTGGGAGGAAACTGAATGTGCTCCAGGTTCTCCAGCCTCTTTTCTTTGCCCTTCTGTCTTTTCTCTTTGCTCTCTTTTCTAACATTGAAGTGCTTTTCTGAACAGCAGTTTCCTCCTAAACCCACGTGTACCTAATCATCCCTAGGACCCAAACCAGGCAAAGAAACAGAAGATGCTTGTGGAGGAGACGGCCCTTCTGAAAGCAGTGCCGAAGCAGCAGGTCCAGCCTGAGGGTGCAATTCCCAAGCCCAAGAGACAGAAGGGTAAGAAGTAGACTGCATCTTCCTGCATGTGAGATGTGGTGGGCTTCGTGGTGCCCCCCGACCCGAGGCCCTGCTCAGCACCCTTGGCATTTTGTGTCTTGTTCTTCTTGTTTTGAGTCAGGTTTACTGAGGTATAAATTACACGCAGTAAAATTCACTCTTTGTAAGTGTACAGGCCAATGACTTTTCACAAACATGAAATAATGGTAGTTGTCTAATGATCACCACAATCAAGATATAAAAGTTTCCATCACCCCAGACATTTCCTTTTTCCCTAATCCTTGTTTCTGTTTTTGGATGCTTCTAGTTTGGGGGGTTTTTTTGTTCAGTTAAAACTGAATGCTTCTCCTGTGTAGACCTTCACCTTCCTCTTCTCCCCATTACTGTAGGGGTGAATTAAAAAAGGAGTGCTAGTTTCTTACCCAAGGCAAAGAATTCCAACCACATGATTCATTACTCGTTTCTTCTTACCACATTCAGATTATTGTAAATGACTACTGTCTTTTACTTCTAAATGTTGCCTGAATTATTTTTTTTTTGCTCTACCATATTTTCTTTGACTCTGAATTTCTCTTTCTAATTTCTATCCCTTTCATTTTCTCCTCTTTCCAGCCTGATACAAGCCCTGCTTCTCTTTTTGTTTTACTGTGTCATTTTAGTGCTTCCACTGAAGTTAAATTACCTCCTGTTCATTCTCTGTCATTTAAACACATTCATTAATGTTGCTCTCCTCGTTAAAGCCCTTCAGTGAGCTAAGTAATGTTATTCTTTCAACTTTTTTTTTTTGATGTTTGAAAAATTCCATAATAAAGAGTAAAAAATAAAAACCAACCCACCACCTTCAGTGACTCCCAATAACCTTTAACAAAGGCCTCACACGGCATGTTCTGGCATTTGTAGACCTTGCAGCCCCATGTCCACTAACATCACCAGCTTGCTCCGATTTGCTTGAGACTTTTAGCTCCAGCTGTTGCATGTGCTGGGAAACCCCTCAGTCCCAGACACATTGGGACAATTAATCGCCTTTTGTCCCACCTGCTCACACTGTGTGTTCCCCCTCATGCTGAGTTGCATTCCATTTCCCATTTGCTCCTCTTCTGCCTGGAATACTTTTTCCTCACTCTCCCTGGCTAATTCCTACTCATCCTTCAGGACCTAGCTTAGATATCACTTTCTTTGTCCTTCCCTAATTTCTCCAAGTCTGGATCCGTTTCCCCACCTCTGCTGCTAGAGCTCCAAGTTTTCTCCTACCACGGAACTGTTAGTATTATATTAGAGTTGCTGGTTTACTTCTCTTTTTCTCCCACCAGACCAAAAGGGCAGGGGCTTTGTTTTGTTTCCTGAGTCTGCTACTGTCCCTGGACTAGAGTAGACCTTCAGTAAATGTCTATTTGATGAATGGTTGATTTCAATTCTAAAGGCTTCTTTTACCTACTACCTACTCCCCCTGCTCAATTTCTGAGTCTGCTTCAAAAGTCCTCTTCTTCTGGAAGCTTTCTGAGTAAAGTCGCTGAAAGAGAGAGGCCTACCTTTTCTAAACAGCCTTGCAGAAATGAATTTATGCTGTGTAATCAGTGATGGGTGTTTATTTTAAGTATGAAAAGTAGATTTAGCAATAGTAGATTCTTGAAACTGTTCCTTAACCCTCTAGATCTGTTGAAAATGTTATTTTATATTCTTCTTTTATTTATTTACTTATTTATTTACTTTTGGCTGCATTGGGTCTTTGTTGCTGCCCACGGGCTTTCTCTAGTTGTGGCGACTGGGGGCTACTCTTCATTGCGGTGCCTGGGCTTCTCATTGCGGTGGCTTCTCTTGTTGCGGAGCACGGGCTCTAGGTGTGCGGGCTTCAGTAGTTGTGGTGTGCAGCCTCAGTAGTTGTGGCTTGTGGGCTCTAGAGCACAGGCTCAGTAGTTGTGGTGCACGGGCTTAGTTGCTCCACGGCATGTGGGATCTTCCCGGACCAGGGCTCAAACCTGTGTCCCCTGTGTTGGCAGGCGGATTCTTAACCACTGCGCCACTAGGGAAGCCCTGTTATTTTATATTCAAGTTCAGGTTGTTTTTCAGTTTTGCAGGCCCCTGCCTCCCCTTTTAGTTGTGTCTGTCATTATAAAATCACTGGAAAAGAACCTCTCTTGTTCTCATCCCTTAACTCTCACTCCCTCCCCCATGGAGGTGACTTCATCCTCTTGCAAAAGGCCTTTACACACAGTACATGTTTTTAATCTTCCCTCTCCCACGTGTGCTTTTACTTTCCCTGATGTCTCCTTCCCACACCCTTCACTTTCTCATCTACTCTCACTCTTTAAATGATCTGCTGCCTTTATCTTGCTTACACGGGGTAACCCTCATTTGCTTGTTATGAGGGCTGCTTAGATGCTCCCTCTTCTATTTTCTCCATCCATCTCCCCTTTTACTCTCTCATTCTGACTTTGCATCTCCTTTCAGGCTCCTGGACTTAAAAGACTTATCCTATCTACTGTTCCCTCTCACCCTCTTCCCTGTGTGTCTGAACAAAGGTTTTATTCAGCACACATTGTTATAATTTGCTTATATGTCTTATGTTCCAGACATATAAGCAAATTATTACAACACTGAGATATAATAGCTCCATTGAACCACACAGGAAAGCAGTTACTGCTGTCCAAGGAGATCAGGAAAGGCTAAGACATTTTTGTGGACTTCTTTTTACCCTCAGGGCCTTGTGGCCCAGTGTTTTTGATTTATTGATGAGGACACTGAGCCTAGAGGAATTACCTAAGATTACACAGTTAATCATGATAAAATTGGCACCACGTCTGCATGTCTTCATTTCCAGTTTATTTCTTCATTTCTGGTGCTAGCCCTTTCTTATTGGCCCCAGGGTACTCAGTTGACCTAGCTTTCTAATTTTCCACATGAGGCCATTATCAAGAACGTACAGCCATGCCCTTTATGACAGTTTGCTTGCTTGCTAACTTCTGTGTGTGTGTGTATGTATGTATAGATGTGCGTATCACATGATAAACCTCAAACCATTTACAGTAAGTTGCCTCTCACCATAATCCCCCAAAGGCAGCCACTGTTAAACAGTTTCTTATGTATCATTCCATGTATGTTCTATGCAAACACCAGCACCCACAACATTTCCACTTTGCACACATGGCTTGATTCAGTTTTTTTTCCTCCTAGTTGTAGATTCCTTTCCCTAAGCACCAAAAGACAAGTAACTGGTGGTATATATTTAATGTTTCAGGTGAGGAGACAAGGACTGAGAATGGGAAGCTGGTTGTAGACACAGACTCCTGTGGAGGAGTGGAATCATCTGGGAAAATATCTGAACCCAAAGAGGCTCATTATGAGGACTCTAACTTGGATAGGCAGCAGGCCAAGGCCAAGGAGAAGACTGACTATAAATGCTCAGAATGTGGGAAGGGGTTCATCCAGCACTCAGACCTGATTAAGCATGAAGGTTCACACACGGGAGAAAAGCTCTGTGAATCTGAAGTGTGTCAGAGTTCTAGTCTTACTGGACATCAGAAAATCCACTCTAGAGAGAAAGGTCATCAGTGTCATGAGTGTGGGAAAACCTTTCAGAGAAGTTCACACCTTGTCAGACATCAGAAAATCCATCTTGGTGAGAAGCCTTATCAGTGCAAGGAGTGTGGAAAAGTCTTTAGCCAGAATGCAGGCCTTTTGGAACATCTCAGAATCCATACTGGAGAGAAACCTTACCTGTGTATCCACTGTGGAAAGAACTTTCGGCGCAGCTCTCACCTTAATCGACACCAGAAAATTCACAGTCAGGAGGAGCCCTGTGAGTGCAAGGAGTGTGGGAAAACCTTTAGTCAGGCCCTGCTCCTCACCCACCATCAGAGAATCCACAGCCACTCCAAAAGCCATCAGTGTAACGAGTGTGGGAAAGCCTTCAGTTTGACCTCAGACCTTATTCGACACCACAGGATTCACACTGGAGAAAAACCTTTCAAGTGTACTGTATGCCAGAAAGCCTTCCGACTAAACTCACACCTTACTCAGCACGTGAGAATCCACAACGAGGAGAAACCGTACGAGTGTAATGAATGTGGAGAAGCCTTCAGGCAGAGGTCAGGTCTTTTTCAACATCAGCGATATCACCACAAAGACAAACTGGCTTGATGAGGTGTCCTCTCCTTATGGACCATCAGAGACAGTACATTAACAAGCAAGCTGGCACTTTAGGAAAAGTCACTCTAGCCAACTCTGGCAGAGAACTCTTGGGCACCAAGTTGGAGGCTATCTGCCTCCTCTCTCTTTCCTTCATTTTCCTTGTAGTCAGCTTTGGGCCACAGTAATTTGACCCTAGACCCTGGGGGATCAAAGGTAAATAGCATTCTTTACTGCAGGACTTCTCAGAGCCTTTAGCATGCTAAATGCATAGCTATGCATCTCCAAGTAGTAGAGAGCCTCATGATTGAGTGAGGGCTTTAAGTCAGCAATGAATCAAGTGTCCACAGATTTAAACAGGCTTAAACAGAACAAGAGCAGGTTGATATTTTTGCATATGCTACAGCAACAGACTCCTATACAATAAAACCAATGATGTTTGGAAATATATCACCCTCAAAGGTATCTTAAAGCACAGGTTAATGGTGAACATTTTCGCCCACTGGTTTTACTACCCTGCCTGCCCCTAGCATTATCCCCTCCTTCCCCACCCCCAATCAGCATTTTGGAAAGCAAAGATGATCTAATTTTACCATTTCGCAGCCCCATGCCTGCCATAATACCTCACTGATTCAAGTTAGAAAGTAAGGTTTTATTTAGACTATGCAAGAGATTTCATAAGCCATTTGAATGAACTGGGCTGAATTAATCCAAGTAGCAGCTATCTTACTTCATAACTCCAGTGTCAGTATAGTGGCTGCTGCATAGAAACTTCAATAAATGGGGAAAGAAATTGGACTTTTTTTCCTTTAATACTGAGGACAGAATTTTAAAATACTGCTTGTTCTGGAATTTTGAAAGTCAAATCAGAAAATCAGCTTGGAAGAGATCATGATCTTCATGTTGTGAATGCCAAAATGTCATGGTAATTATGAAGAATATTAAGCTTAGGGAAGTCCACTTCTGAATATATCACCAGGATGATAAACATCACTTGCTGATTGGTGGTAGCTGCTTGGGGTGCTTCTCTGTCACGTGAGTGGGAAGACTGGTGAGCCCTCATGTTTTACTGAGGTTTTTGTTGAGCTGCATATAGTTTAAAAACAACAACAAAAAGTGGGAATGATGTAATAAAAGTTCGTTTTTCTCTTAAGTAGAAAAGGCCAGAGACAGCAGTCCAGCACTGGTAAGGTGGTTTCATGACATCACTAGGGAACCCAGCCTCTGCCTTTCATGCCATCATTCCTTAAGGTCATCATATGATCCTTGATGGCTGCTGAAGCTCCAGCCATCACATGCAAAATGTGGACAAAAGGCAGAAGGACAAAAGAGACTCCTCCTTGTCAGTCAGCTCCCTTTAAGCAGCCTTCCCGTAAATCACTTCAGCGGGTGTATCATAGGCCAAATCTTAGAAAAGGGAAGCTGGAAAGTGTGTCTTATTCTGGGTTGCAGAATGCCCAGCTGAAAATCAGGCTTCTGTCACTAAGTAAAGGAGAGAATGAAGGCTGAAATAGGCACTTAGGGGTCTTTTATATAGATATAGATATATTTATTTATTTTTGGCTGCGTCGGGTCTTCCATTGCTGCGTGCAGGCTTTCTCTAGTTGAGGAGAGGGGGCTACTCTTTGTTGCGGTGGTGGGCTTCTCATTGTGGTGGCTTCTCTTGCTGCGGAACACGGGCTCTAGGCGTGGGCTTAGTTGCTCCATGGCATGTGGGATCTTCCTGGACCAGGGATCAAACCCGGGTCCCCTGCATTGACAGGCAGATTCTTAACCACTGCGCCACCAGGGAGGTGCCTGGCATTTAGGAGTCTTTGACCCACTTCCCACTCGGATCTGAGTGGGTGCAAGCTGACCAGAAGCAACAGTTAATACCATTATCTGGAGGAGGACCAAATCAGCAGGAGAAGCAGCTGTAATTTTTTGAGAAATTAAAGGATTTTATGGAAAGTCAGTCATATTCCATTGCTTAGGAAACCATAAAGGTATGTGTCTTTATTCTGCCTTTATGAGTAAAATTAAGTTGATAACAGGGATCTTTCCAAGAGTTTTGAGGGGTGTGCTGAGGTTAGTACCTAAACATTTAGCTCCATGTCGTAGTTTATTTGATTCTGTTCAGTTTAAGGAAAGAACATGGAATATCTTTATTATTCTCATTAAAAAGCAAAGATAATTAAAAGATTCAAAGTATGAAGAATTGATATATACCTTAAATATCTGGAAAATTTATTTTGGCTTTCTCTTTTCATGATGTTTCCATAGTGTAGGTATTAGAAGCAATCTAAGTTCATTGACACCTTAACCTAATTCTTCCTTACAGTTCCAAAGGAAATGGTGTTCTCATCTGTACCCTGGGGCAGATCCATAACCACCTGGGCAAAATTTTGGATACAGATATATTTAAATAACGTGTTTTCCTTATTTATTCCTGAAAATTATAGAAACATTGAACAAAGGGCAAATGTTATAACAGATCTTGATTGGGGTTTTGCTTGCAATGTAAGACATCCTAGACACCCTAAAAAGCAGTTAAAAATCTTTTCAGAGAGCAGAAGTCCAGGAAGACTAACTGTATTGCAGCAGTATCTTCTACTGATCAGCCATTTCTGTTTGGGTCTGCGTTTTTTGTTTTTTTTTTTTAATTAATTAATTAATTTTTGGCTGCGTTGGTCTTCGTTGCTGCGTGCGGGCTTTCTCTAGTTGTGGCGAGCGGGGGCTACTCTTCGTTGCCCTTGTGGTGCGCAGGCTTCTCATTGCGGTGGCTTCTCTGGTTGCGGAGCACGGGCTCTAGGCACACGGGCTTCAGTAGTTGTGGCACGTGGGCTCAGTAGTTGTGGCTCACAGGCTCTAGAGCGCAGGCTCAGCAGTTGTGGAGCACGGGCTTAGTTGCTTCGCGGCATGTGGGATCTAACGGGTCCCCTGCATTGGCAGGCAGATTCTTAACCACTGCGCCACCAGGGAAGTCCCTGGGTCTGCTTTTTAAAGAGTTTTTAAAGAATAGTTTTACTGTCAAAATTGAAAGTCTTTTCACATGTTAATTGGTTGGTAAGTAACATGTTAATTCTGATTTTGAACCGCTGTGTTCACCTTGGCTGAATTATTCTATTAGATTCTCCTTTTACTCTTAAACAGCAGTGCCCTTAAAAATTAAATAAGGGAGCTGTATATCAAAATTTAAATGCACATGCCCTTTGACAAATAAATTTCAGTGTGTGTAGTATTTTTATCTAGAAATATACTCATAAAACCATGTAAAGATATTCAATGGTGTTCTCTACTTAACAAAGAAAAAATATAGTAGGAATAGTTAAGTAAATTAACCCGTACAATGGAATACTAGTTAGCTGTTAAAAGATAAAGTGGTATGGAAAGATCTCCAAGCTTTCTTAACTGAAAAAGATAAGGTGCAAAATTATATTGTGATGCCAGAGGTGGTTTAAAATACATACTTATTAAACAGATGTTTAATGAGTGCTACTATGTGGCTGTTAGCGTCCTGGGAAGATATACACAAAATATTAACAATGGTTAACTCTGGGGAGTGGGATACTTTTCATTTTATAGTTTCTATGCAACTTGTGTTTTAATTGTACATATATGATCTGTATATTTAAGCTTTTAAAATTTGTGCTGCTTGCTGTATTGTAATCTTTATTCATCTGTTCCCCCAGCAGCCTGTGAGGACTCTAGAGACAGAAACTCACTTTTGTCTTCATCATCTAGTTGGTTTTTAATTGAAATGATTGCAAAAATGAGGGGCAGGCTGGGAACATCCCCATGGCCTGGTGGGGACTCAGCAACTGAGCAGGGCGGGCGGTGGCTGCGGGGGTCCGCCAGGCGTACCAGTGAGACATGCAGCCGCATTCCTAGAGAGGCATGGAGCCGGCCGGGCTGAGGTTAGGCTGCCGCACGGCGGGAGGGGAAGTCTGACCCCGAGTCCCGACGGCAGGAAGCGGCACACGCCCGGGCCCTGCGGGGACAGGCGGCTGGCTCTTCCCGACTGTGGAGAGCCGGGCCTCCGCCCTCCGGTGGGGCTTTTCACTGGGTCGGCCACGTCTTCGTTGTGCATGTTCCTTGAACTTTTGGTCCGTTAACCAGCAATTAGACACTCACCGAGTGCCCGCTATATGCCAAGTGCTAGGAGCTGGGGGGCAATGGCAGTAAGATGCGTTCTGGGCCCGCCGCAGGTCCCGGCTACCAACATCCCAGTACATCTACGTGCCTCCGGCAAGACGTCCGCCAGTATTTGTTGAATACCAGGTAAGCCCGGGCTCGCTGAGGTCATGCAAAGGTAAACCCCTGTCCTCAAGGGGCAGGGGTGGTGGTGGTGATGCGGGGTGTGATCTGTAATGCGGGTTGGAGAGGGAAACGGGTTTGTGAGGCAGTTTTGGGCTCACTTTTCCATGGGAACACCCTCCACCTGAGTGGCTCAGAGGACAGAAGACTGTACATTAGGTTTGGGGGTGGCATTTGCACGGGGCCTTGGGAATATACCGTTAGAAGACTGGTCGTGGCCATAAAGTACAAGGTTGGTGGAACAAATCTGAGTATCAGCTGGCAGTGATACGAGGCATTTGGGAAGACGATGGCTTTCTTGGAGGTAGGGTCTATGTCTTTTATTATGGGGTTAGCGTTATGCTTGGAAAATGACGTGCTCGATAAATGTTTATCGAGTGACAAACACACAAGTCAAACTCAGTTAAGATCAGATCCTGGGGAGTTTGAATTTAGTTCAACAAGGAGCAGTTGAAACCCGCTTTTTGGTGGGACAGGTGTGTCGAATATGTTTCGAACTGTGCTTTAGGAAATATCGATCCAGTGATGATGGAGTGTGTGGTGCGGCAGGAATACCACACAGAAAATGATTGTAATAGCGAATGCAAATCGTAAAGCAGGAGTGAAAAGGAAGGAATGGCTGCAAGAGGCGTTGTGGAGGAAGAACTGACTGGACTCAGGGTGATTATAGATAAGTAAGCTGGTTTTGAGCCTGAATGCATGGAAGGTGGTGGTGATGCCAATAGAGACTGAAAAATACAGAGTGAGTGCAGCTTTGAGGGGACTCTGATTTCAGTTTGGGATGTGTTGAAATTACAGTGCAGGAGAGGCCCAAGATGTGAGTTTGGAATATGAAAGGCAAGTCAGAGCCAGACAGAGATTTAAGTGTTCTTAGAATAGAGACATATTGAATTTTGATTAATTGAGATCACAAAAGGAACGGGTGAGAAGAGAAACAGAAGTTGAAGTATTTCTACTGTTTGTTATCTAGTGTTACATAAAAAAATAAAGCCCCAAACTTAGTGGCTTAAAACAACCTCAGCTTATTCTTATGATTCCATGGATTGACTGCGCAGTATTACTGGAGTTACTCATGTGGCTGCTGGTCAGTCAGCTGGGGACTAGGCCCAGCTGGGCTCCAGCTGGGGCTCCGTGGTTCTCTTGCACGTGACCTCTGCATGGCTAGCTTGGGCTTTCTCACAGCATGGAAGTCTCATGGCTGTGTGTCTGGCACTACAAGAGCACTTCCTCTTACATTGTCATTTCTGCCATATTCTATTGGTTAAAACAAGTCACAGGTCAGCACAGACTCAAGGGAAGGAAAAGTAGACTCTACCTCATGATGAGAAAAGTGACAAAATCTCATCGTAACAGGTTTTAGGGGATGGAGGCTTTGGAAACAGTCTACCTCACCTACATTTAAGGTGGAGTATTCCGTGAGAAATATACAGAGATAGATGAACTTTAAGAGTATATTAATCTGTCCATAAAGGCAGCCGTCTGGCTCCTCCATGGATCAAATTATCCCTTCCCTCCATCTAAAGTATAAGCTGCTCAAGCATTCTTATTGTTAACGCTTCTTCCCTGGTATCCCTACCTTACATCCCTTACCTCTGGGCTCAACTCCCTTAGGATTCAAGGTAGACTTCTGATTAATTTCACTGATATTGGCAAGCAGGCTCAGTTTCTGAGCATCACGTAGAGTGGGGACAAAAATATAAGTATGTTACATAGAGTTTTGAAGCTCTTATAATTTTTATGTTACTGATCAATTCTTATGCTTCAGATGTACATTTGGAAAAACATTTCTGGAGCATAGACCTCAGCTAAGTGAACCTTTTTCTAGCCTTTAAGGTCAACATGGATGAAGCTTCGCCAGGCCCCGCTCCTGAGAATGGAGACAGCCTTGTGAAAGTGAAGGAGGAAGATCCCACATGGGAGCAGATGTGCAGCTCACAGGAGAGCAGCTCCCACACTCTGGAGCTTTGCCGCCTGCGCTTCCGGCGGTTCTGCTACCAGGAGGTAACCGGGCCCCGGGAGGCTCTGGCCCAGCTCCAAGAACTTTGCCATCAATGGCTGCGGCCGGAGACCCACACCAAGGAGCGGATCCTGGAGCTGCTGGTGCTGGAGCAGTTCCTGACCATCCTGCCTGAGGAGCTCCAGGCCTGGGTGCAGGCGTATCCTCTGGAGAGCGGGGAGGATGCAGTGACAGTGCTGGAGAATCTAGAGAAAGACACAGGAGGCTCAGGACAGCAGGTGGGAAGAGAATGTGTGTGGTGGCCTGGGAGGAGTAATGGCGAACATTTGTTAAGTTTTAACTTTTTACTTTGAAGTAATTTACAATTTATAGAAGTTTGGGGAGAGTAGTACAGAGAACTACTGTGTACTCTTCACCCAGATTCACCAGTTGTTAACATTTGTTACAGGATGTGCCCCTCTCGTGTGTGAGCACGTGCTCCCTCTCTCACTCTCTGTATATGTACATATATGTGTGTACACACACACACAGGCTCACACATTTTTTTCCTTGAACCATTTGAGATTGGAGTTAGTTGGGGATACCATACCCCTTTATCTCTAAACACTTCAGTGTGTATTTCTGAAGAAGAAAGATATTCTCTTGTATAACCAGAATACATATTATCAAGTTTTGGGAAATTAAAATTTTTATGATACTATCACCTCAACAGTAGTACTTGTTTAGATACATCCATGATAACCCAGTAGTATTCTTTATGACAATTTTGCCCCAATCCAGGATACAGTCCAGCATCACACATTACATTTAGTTGCCATCTCTTCAGTCCTCTTAGATCTGGAAAGGTTGTTCAGTCTTCCTTTGTCATAACAATGACATTTTTGAAGAGTACAGACCAGTTATTTTTTGGAATGCCCCTCAATTTGGGTTTGCCTTGTATTTTCTCATGATAAGACCCAGGTTGTGCATTTTGGCTAGAATACCACGGAAGTGACATTGTGGTCTCCTCAGTGCATCACATCAGGAGGCACATGGTGATGGATTGTCCCATTACTGATGAGGTTAAGGTGGTATCTGTCAGATTTCTCTACTATAAAGTTACCATTTTCCCCTTTGTAATTAATAAGAAATTTGTGGGAAGCATTTTGAGACAGTGTACATATCCTATTTCTCATTGAACTTCCACCCACTAGTTAAGCATCCATCTGGGTTTTTGTTTTGTTTTTCTAGGCAGGGATCTTTGCCTGTCTTGTGTCTCTTCTTTGCCACTATATCCCCAGCATGTAGAACAGAGCCTGGCTTTTAGTAGGCATTCAGTCCATATTTGCCAAATGAGTGAATGTCTCTGTCTTGCTACTCTGTCTTACTTGCTGCTGCTTAAGGATTAAATGGGGCTTGTCTGGTGTTCCCTTGAGGATATCCCTAACTGTTGTTCGGTCCAGTTCCCACCAGGATGCCTTTTCTTTTCTTTTCTTTTTTAACATCTTTATTGGAGTATAATTGCTTTTCAATGTTGGGTTAGTTGCTGCTGTATAACAAAGTGAATCAGCTATATGTATACATATATCCCCACATCTCCTCTCTCTTGCGTCTCCCTCCCACCCCAGGATGCCTTTTCAAAGTGAACCTTTTGTCCCCAGGTTTCTGTCTACAGTCAGGGACAGGACATGCACCTACCGGTGACAGAATATCAAGGAACCTCTTTGGAGTGTCAGAGGCCCCAGCTACTGCCTGGGGTAACCACCTTGAAGTGTGAGCCCCCAGAGCCCAGCCAAGAGGTCGCCCAAGAAGTGAGTGGTGAGTGCCGGAGGGTGAGTTTAGTAAGGACACTGGGAGCAGGCCGCTGGCAGGTGCATGGCCTTCTAAGTAAAAGCTTGTTTATCTGTGGGTTTTTTGTTTGTTTGTTTGTTTTTTTGTTAGCCCTATACCTAAGCAAACTTTTAAAAACATTTGGAATTGTAAAATGTTAGAAGTCTAAGATCTCATCCAACACCCTTAATAGTTAGGAAAACCAAAACTCAGAGTTTAAGTGACTTGACCAGAGGCAGAGTTAAGTCACGTGACCTTCTGACCAAGATTCTCTCTTTACTATATATCTCTATTCCACATTTCTAATTCTACATTTGTGAATATTTTAAATATTTACTTGGTAGCTTTCCATAAATTTGTCTTTTTCCCATGGTAACATTTTCTTCAGTAGCCTCCCTGCCTCTAATCTTTCAGTAATTTACATACAGCTTTGGGTTTAAACAGGTTCTCTCCTTCCTGCACTTGGAGTGTACCCTCCTGTGTGCACGGCTCTCTCACTTTCCGTATCCATCCCAGCTACTGGTTACATTTCAGCTGTGTGCAGTAGGATAGGCCATGCAAAGAAGGCAAAGTCTGCGGCCTGCAGTTTGCAGATGGCTTGAGAACACACAGAAGCATACAGATCGTTCAAAAAGGAGACCTCAGAACTCCGTAGTGCAATGTTTTTTAACCTTTGTGGTGAGGGATGCTATCATTTTCCCCCAGAATTTATTGAAAAGGATTAACTCTCTTCCCTGGAAAAGGCGTACAAAATGATGCACACAACTTCATGATTTACCACATTGGTTTACAGTCACCACATTGGTGATCTGTGAATATTGATATTTTGATATTAAGTACAAAATAAATGGTTCATATAATAAATGATATGAGAACATTCAAGGGAGATAAAAGAAAATGTATGAGGCTCAGATTACTTGTGATATTTACCCATTGGAGCATAAACAGAACTTGATATTTCCCTACTTACTTGACTGATAGTTCTTATTTCTTTGCTTATTAAAAACCACCATGACATGAAGCCCAAATGTTTTACGTGAAGAAGTTTAGAGGTGGTAGGGAGCCTTACGGCCCTGGGGTTGGGAAAGCATGCCTGGAGGCATGAGCCTGCGTTGAGCCTTGATAGATGAGAGGATTTGCAGTGGAGCAGGCATAGGGTGCGCATTCCCATCTACCTGTGAGATGATGAACATGCATCTGCTGAAATCAGTTTCATCGCATTTTGACTGTGGAGGGGGAGGGGTAATGAAGAATGGAGGTACTTGTCAGAATGGTGATGGTAATTGACAGAAAGATAACAGCGGTCATAGGATATAAGATTCTTTTGTGTGAGCATGAGCTGGCTCACAGAACTGGACTCCAGCAGCATCTACTGGGCGGAGGGGGGGCTTCTTCGGTTCTCTAGGTCCCCGTGCGATGCGCCACTGCTGTGGTGTGTGTAATCAGGATGCTCTGTGGTCCTTTAGGAAGCACACCCTGTCATTCTCAAGGGCTTTTTATACCTTCTTAGGCCCTCCCAAATATTCTGGAGACTCTGGCTAAGGGCCTCCCTGCCCACTAGTCATAACCCAAGCACATTTCTCCAGGATACCTGCGACCAAATGAACTGAAGATCAATTTCCCAGGCTACCTGCATTCCCTCCTCTCCTGCTAGTATTTTCAATGGGTAATAAGTCAACCAGCATGACAGGAGGGTGGGGTTTGTTTAGGGGAAAGAGTGGGTGGGGGGAATGGGAAGGTCAGTTGGGGCCATTTTATGGGGTGTTTAAATTCAAACCAGGAGGTTTGGACTTTATCATTAAAAAGTTGGGTGCCATTGAAGCCTTTTTTTAAAGTCAAAAATATGATTTACAGTGACTGTGTTATTTGTGTGTATATAGTATTTCATTCTCACCTGTCATGGAATACTAGATTTAAAATGAAAACTATTGAGTACTTTATTTTTGCCAGTCTCTTAATGCTCAAATGTGATTGATTCTTAGGGTCAGACACATTGTTAAATTTTCGATATGTTGATGGAGAAGTAGAAAAGACCTTGAGATCATTTTATTCATTGCAGCTTAAGCCCATTTTCTCTTGTTCTGTCTTTGGCAGAGATATAGAGCAACAGATCAGTGTGGTATTTGTAGTGAACTTTAATATGTTTGAAAACATTCCTCTGCCTTCTTCCCAGGCTTAACCCTAATGCTTTTGCACCTCAGGAGGATTATAAGAGGCAAACACAGAGTCTGATCTGACCTTTGCTCTCTCAAATTTCCCATTGCTGTTGATCTCTTTCCTCACTGCATTATACCTTTGCCCCCTTCCATTCTCTCTTTCCATCCTGCCCCTCCTCAGCTTAGCCCTTTCTCTGACAGCAGACCTGCTTTACACTGTGCTTTTTAAGCTGTTGGTTGTTTGGCATATATGCATTGTGGGGAGGTAAGGTAGTAACAGTGAATCAGGGGCAAGGCTATTTTATTTTCCTAGCAAGGCTTATTTGCTCTACATATGAAACAACAGCAACAAAAAGATTCCACAGTGATCCACTGTGTCTGGAGCAAGGAAGAGGGGTACTATGTTCTATGTTATATTTTGGGTTAGAATTATCCCCTGTGCTCTTCATTTAGTGATTTTGGGCTCCTTATATTGTTGCCATCTTGAAAAATAATGATACATTACCTTGTGTGGGGTCTTACAATTTACAGAGGGCTTTTACAGAGAGTTTTTATGTTACCTCAATCTTCATTAACCTTGTAAAGTAGACTGTGTTCTCCCCATTGTACAGATAAGGAATTGGAAAGAATCTTTTTAAGTAACAGTGCAGTGCCTGGCACCTTGCAATCATTATGACTGTCTGAATTATTGTTACAGTTTCCAGTGTGGCAGATTCTCAAATGTTCTCCTAGCTCACGGTTAGCATCTCTTCTATGTATGTATGTATGACTATTTTTGTGTGTGTGTGACTTTTTTTACAGATGTACAGTTGACTTACAGTGTTGTGTTAGTTTCAGGTGTACATGTATGACTATTTTTTTAGAGCAGTTTTATGTTAAGCAAAATTGGAAGAAAGGTACAGAGATTTCTCATCTACCCCCTGCCTCCCCCCATACGTTGCCTCCCCCATTATCAACTCTATTTTTTGTATCTTTATTTTCTCTTTTCATCTTCCTCTTATCTGCTTTCCTGTTTCCCCTTTGCCTTATCTCTCTGTTCTCCACTTCTTTTCTTCTTCGTTCTCTGGTTAATGTTTCCTTTATCACCAAGTTCTGCCTTCCCTCTCTTTATTTTCATCAATAATTTCTAATTTTTCTTTATGAATGTGAAAGTGCATCACTGTAGACCACCTCATGAGTTCATAAACACCACTTATTTTGTGGGTAGGGACCCTAAAGTTTTAGAATTTTAGAATTCTGACAGAATGAAAGCAGATATGATGTTCTAGTGTAAGATCTGTATCTTAGTTCCTGGATGTTTAACAAACATAAGAAGATTTGGGGCCTGGGTCCCCCACAAAGGGCTCTCTCCTAAAAGCCACTGTGTTTCATTCAGGACTCTTGTCTCCTCCTTCCACAGGGCCCGCTCCCCAGGGACCAGCCCCTCGCCAGGAAGAGAATCCCAGAGACCAGGCAGCAGTACCGGGGTCTAACTCAGCGAGATCCCAGGTGAGCAGGCTGCCCGGGCTATGCGAACCTCAGTAGCAGCCCTCCTTCCCTCGACCACCTATCCCTTGCCCTTCTCTTGGCTCACACTGCTCACCCTGGGAGCCTTTCAGGTGGCACAGTCCCTCTGCCTTCACCTTGTCACAGAATATCACAGACCATTTGTGCCTCATCCAGGGAGCTCACATAGATTACATGCAGTGGCCTCATTCCATACCGTATGCAGGAGGCACATCCAAATCTCAAGGTATGAGAATAAGGGGCAGAGTTAGGCCCTTGGTTTCAGAACGTGCCTCTACTCATTTGATGCTCAGTGACTGATGTGTTATCTTTTGAGGGGGTCTCTGGTTTCTCTCCCCAGTCTGAGAAGCAGTACTCTTCCTCATATTACTTTATAGTCCCAGTGTTCTGCACATACCCAATTAATATTTGGTGATGATAATGGAAATTCTGTGTATCCAAGGCAAAACTTCACATCTTCTTCACAGAATAGACTCTTGGTTTTTTTTCCCCCTTATTCTCTTAGTGGTCCAATCATTTTCCTAGTCATTTAGTTAAAAAATATTTAAGTCTCCTATTTAAGTCCTCTGCTGCTGAGTCAGTTTCCTCAAGAACAGGGTCTTCATGGAGTCCTTTCCTCACTCTGTGACTTTTAATTCATTCTTAATCCTATCAGACCTAGTGCCTCCTGTTCTTAACAAATACTTCACCTTCCTGAAAAGAAATGTATAGCAAGTAAAACTTACCTATATGTATATTTAAATCAATATAATTATCTAAAATGCTATATAATGGAGAAACAAAAAGCAATTTATTAAAAAAAAAGTATTTCAAAAATGCAAATGTTTGGACATGATCACACCAAGAAATAACAAAGTAGTTAAACGTTTGCACTGATGTGTAATCATTAGGTTTGAATTAAGGAGGAATAAGAAGATCAAAAGGCTAGGAAAACGAAAGGGCAGAGATGTGGGTGGACAGTAGAATGAAACTAGCATTGAGTCAAATAATGAAAGACCAGCCAGAGAAAGAGAAAAATAACATTAATTGAAGTAGAGCTAAGATGAAGTTATGGCTTGTATTGTGTCCCGAAAAGATATATTGAAGTCCTAACCCCAGGTACCTATGACTGTGATCTGATTTGGAAATAGATTCTTTGTAGATGTAATCAAGTTAAGATGAGGTCCTACTGGAGGAGGGTGGGCCCAGCATCCAACGGTCGATGTCCTTATAAGAAGGCCTTGTGAAGACAGGGAGACACACAGGGAGAAGGCCATGTGAGGGCAGAGGCAGAGACTGGAGTGATGCATCTACCAGCCAAGGAAAACTCAGGATTGCTGACAACCCCCAGAAGCTGGGAGAGAGGCAGGACAGTCGTCCCTTAGACCTTCGGAGAGAGCAGGGCCCTGCTGGTTGGCTTGGTACGACTGGTCTGCAGTGTGGTATTCAACACCCTTCACACCTGGACCCCTTATCCTTACCACAGTGAAGACTGAGAGGCCATTTTTTGCCTTTTTAGACATCAGTGAAGACTGAGGAAGCAGCAGCCCAGGCCCTTGTCCCAGAGGAGTGGCCACATCTGAGTCTGGCCCAGAGGAACATTTATGGAAACTCGGCTCAGGAGAAGGTTACAAACATCAGTCTGATGGGTAAGGACAGGCCTCTGGCTGGTCCCCAGCTGTGCTCACCTTTCCCATCATTAACCCTGACTCGGCCCTTGTGAACCCACATTTCCTACATGCCCTCACCCTTCCTTCCCCTTCTTCGGGCCTCTGCCTCCACACTTCTCTCAGCCCCTGCCAGTTTGAATCCCTCCCAATCCCCTTATCTTCTTCTGTTGCTAATCACTACTGATTCTTGCTGTTATCTTCTCTGATCATGATTCCCTCAACATCTCCTCCTCTGCTCCCTTTTTTCTTCCCTTTTCAAGGGTCCCATATAATTTGTCATCTTCAGACATCCCTTAATATCTGAAAGTTCCACAAACACCCTGCCTGATCTCTTCTTTACCTCAGAGGACGTTCTCTTCACTCTCTGTGAACACTACTGTCTATGTGTAATTTTCTTTAAATATGCTTTGCCCTGTTAGATACTCTCCCCTGCAAATTGACCTTTCTTATTATCTTCCTATACTCTGCCACATTTTTAGGACTGTTGTGACTGCACTCCTGGTACACCTGTTGATTTTTTGTTTGTTTTAATTTGGAACATCCTATTCCTTACCCTAGAGATTGTTTTTTCTAGATTCAGGCAACAAATGACATTTAAATCATTAACATATTATTTTAGCTGAAGAAGTTGTAACTAAAGATGGATTGTTTAACACAAAGCAAGAAACTTCTGAAGAAATGGAACGAGGTGCTGAGGTCTCAGGAATACCCAACAGGTGAGTGTCCATGGTCCTAAGTAGAACAAATCCTACAGATGTAAGAAGAAATTGAAATGAAACCGGAGAAACAAGTTGGTAAAAGCCTGCTTCCCTGGAATAATACAGAAAGAGTAACACTCATTTCTGTGATCATAGGGGGTCCCACGCCAAGGAGGTGACCTGCCAGTATATCATAATTATACAAAACTTTCAGTTGGTACACAGTTGCCTCCAAGAATCCTCTGACTTAGTTTACCTTGCCTGATCACTCTTCCCCTGGCTCCCTTATGTTGTGGGGCTACAGATACTGAAGCCAGAAAGAGAAGAAGATAGAGAAGCAGAGGATTTAGACAAGAGAGTGAGGGCTGCAGGTAAGGTTTGTTGCCATGATGGTTAAGAAAGAAATATCATCAGACCTGGAAGAGGACTTAGGGAAGACAGGTAGGGTATCTTCGACCTCCATTAGGAGAATCCTGAGTAAGAATTAAAAGGAGAGTAGCTGATGACGAAGGGACAAATTAAGGATAGTAGTGGGTGCTTAATGAGTGGTGGCTGTGGAATGAATGTCTAGCATAGGTGCTCCTAAAGCAGAAAGAGAGGGACCGGATCATGAGCAAAGGTTGGGTTCTGGTGAGGCCATTAACTCCTTGGAGACGTGAGAAGAGAAGAAAAAGGAAACAGCGTGCGATAATTACACTGAAGAGTAGGGCCGGGGATGAGGATTCTCCTTATTGACATTTGTTCATCTTAGGGAAACAGGGAGCTAAATCTCAGTTAAAAGAGAAATGTCCTGAAGCCTAAGAAGAGAAGTAAGATCTTTCATAAAGCTGGTAAAGTCTGAGCCAAGCTGCACTAAAGTAAGAGAGAGAACACTCTGACTTAGCTCAGAGTTATAACTGGAGAATAGGAACCTGCTGTTGTGTCTGTCAGGTACGTTTACATCAGGTAACTGAAACCGTCACTCACAGTGCCTCCAAGAATCAAGATAGCTTACTGTTTCACGTGACAAGAAGTCTGAAGGGGTAGGATGTTCTAGGTTTGGTGCTCCACCATGATGTCAAAGACTGAGTGTACCCGCCCCCATGCCCTCAGCAACCTCCCCACTCATTCAGCAAGCATTTTACCACTCATATTCAGTCATGTGTAATACAGAGACCCTACCTTCAATAAGTCACATGAGGGTACAGTAGATGAGAAAACACAGAACACAATGCAGTATGATGACGTGCCCTGTAGCTATGATAGAGCATGCAGGAGAGGACTCAACAGAGATCTGGATACTGGAGAAGACCTCCCAGAAGAGGTAACATTTGAAACAAGCCCTGATGAGTAAGCAGGAATTTACCAGCTAAAGAGGAGGTGGATCAGAGAGAGGCAGAGAAAGAAAATGCAAATGCCTAGAGAGGATAGGAGAAGAACTAGGAGAGGAGAGTCACAGGAGCCATAGAAGATCATTTTATTGTTTTATTTATTTATTATTTACTTATTTAGCTGCGCTGGGTCTTAGCTGCGGCATGCAGGATCTTTTAGTTACAGCATGCGGGATCTAGTTCCCTGACCAGCGATCGAACCCGGGCCCCCTGCGCTGGGACCGCAGAGTCTTAACCGCTGGACCACTAGGGACGTCCCAGAGGATCATTTTAAAGAGCAAGTTTCTGCTTGAAAAATTCTGGGTCCTCTTTGGAGTAGGAAAAGAAGTCATGTTTGGAGATAGACTGGTAGATTTGAGAAGAGTGATGAAGAGTGATGAAACACCTGCTGTGGGGAACAGGGAAGAAAGGAACGAGAGGACATGAGAAGGATTTCTGGGCAGTGTTGAGTAACTAGCTGAGTTTTGGAGACCATCATATTTAGCAGTGTCAGTCTACCTAGTTGTTTGATTTCTCTGGCACTATTCACTCCTGGGTTAGGAACAGAGAAGACTAAGGATAGGGTTGATCTGGTGCTGAATTTTGCTGGTCCACCACTACAGAAGGACACTGGGGCAGGGTGATTGATTGGTGATCCTGGCAAGAGAAGGACTAAGGTGATGATGGATCACGAGGTCTAGACAGAATAGGAAGGTAGGTAAACGCAGGAGGAAATGGAGGAGTCAGAGTGAGAAGGAAGAACAGGTATTGTGGGACAAGAGTGTGAGGAGGCTAGAGTGAAAAGAAATTGGGGCTACAGAGTGAACTCTTGGAGTTTAGTTTTCACCAGTGGAAAGTTCAGTGTAGTGACAGGATTCAAGGAGGGTCCCTGAAGTTGAAGATGTCAGGGAACTCTAAGATGGATCTACCGAATGGATCATACACGCAGACATTAAAGACACCCAGGATGATAAATGCTCTAAGCAAACAAATAAATATATATAGTGTAAATTATATTACAACATACTCTTTTCACTGCTGTTTCCTCCCTTATGTCTTCTTAAATTAGTCTAATTTAATTTACCAACAGGACATTTGTAAATGAAATGCACATTTCTAGAATTAAAGAAGTTTGTGTAAAATAATACTTTCCATCTTAGTAACTTCAGCCTAGTTCCTTGAAAACTGCATAAAAATCAGTCCAAGGGCAATAAGTTTGAGTTTCTCTTTTGTTTCACCGCAGAAACAGTGCGTCCACCAGATGAATGCAGAACAAGGGGAGGCTAAATTGTTCCATGTTCAGAAATTCTGTGAGAGGTGAGGGGGCTCAGTAAATAACAACCCATTTCCTTGTCCAAATTCAGAACCAACTGATAGAGACACAGGAGTAAAACAGATGATTCTGGAAACCTCTGCTTTATGACTGACAGAAGCTAGACTGATAAAGCCGCTCAGAGGCAGAGCTAAGTGGCCGCATAGTGACAGCAGACCCTCCCCCCACCCCCCATAGGCCTTCCTGATCCATCTTGGGAGAAAAAGGAACATGGAATGTCTGCAACTTCCTTCTAAAGAGGACAGCCCAGTTCTTTCTCCCAGATTCAACAATTAGTTAAGTCATGAGGAGTGAGTGGGAAGTGGGAAGAGGCCAGAAATGTTCAGTCTGGCCAAAGCCCTCCCCATGGAAACATGAGGAGTGAGAAGGAAGTATTCCCCACAAAAGAATCCTTAGGCGTCATGGATTTATCCTGTACCAGTGAATAAGACTGAGAATTTTTATAGCATACGTTCTTTTTTCTTTCCCAGAGATTGTGTACCCCAGGCCCCTTGTAGTACCCCTGTTCCTGCTGAAAGGACAGTTGCACATTGGAACACTCTGAAGGACCGTCACCCTGCTGACATGTGGACTCGGATGCACATCTCATCCCTGGAATACGCTGCAGGAGACATTACCCGAAAAGGGAGAAAAAAAGACAAAGCTCGAGTGAGTGAACTGCTCCAAGGCCTCACATTTTCTGGTGATTCAGATGTGGAAGAGGATGACGAGCCTGAGACTCAGCCTGCTCCAAAAAGACCAAAGGTGTCAAGCGTCCCAGAGAAGCACTGGACCAAAAGAGACATTAAACCCAACTTTCCAAGCTGGTCAGCACTGGATTCTGGACTTTTGAATCTCAAGAGTGAAAAGTTGAACCCAGTGGAGCTCTTTGAGTTATTTTTTGATGATGAAACATTCAACTTGATTGTCAGGGAAACCAATAATTATGCTTCTCAGAAAAATGTCAACTTGGAAGTCACAGTTCAGGAAATGAGGTGTGTGCTTGGTGTCCTGCTTTTGAGTGGCCTTGTGAGGCGTCCCAGAAGGGGAATGTATTGGGAAATGTCTGATGCCGATCAGAACCTGGTTAGAGATGCAATCAGAAGGGACAGGTTTGAATTGATTTTCTCATACCTGCATTTTGCAGATAATAGCCACCTAGATCAAAATGATAAGTTTACAAAATTGAGGCCTCTCATAAAGCAAATGAATAAAAATTTTCTCCTGTATGCTCCCCTCGAAGAATACTATTGTTTTGATAAGACAATGTGTGAGTGCTTTGATAGTGACCAATTCCTGAATGGGAAACCTATTAGAATTGGCTATAAAGTCTGGTGTGGTACAACCACACAGGGTTATCTGGTTTGGTTTGAGCCCTATCAAGAAGAGTCAACTATGATGGCAGGTAAAGATCTTGATCTTGGTTTAGGTGGAAATCTAGTGATGAATTTTGCTGATGTTCTTTTAGAGAGAGGTCAATATCCCTACCATCTGTGTTTTGATAGCTTCTTTACAAGTGTCAAATTGATGTCAGCCTTGAAGAAGAAAGGGGTGAGGGCAACAGGAACAATTCGTGAGAACAGGACTGAAAAATGTCCCCTGATGAGTGCAGAACATACGAAAAAAATGAAGAAGGGGTATTTCGATTTCCGAGTAGAAGAAAATGATGAGATAATTTTGTGTCGTTGGCATGGTGATGGTATTATCAGTCTGTGCTCCAACGCTGTTGGCATAGAGCCAGTCAATGAGATATGTTGTTTTGCCGATGACAAGGAGATCCCTCAGATAAGTCAACCTTCCATAGTGAAACTGTATGATGAATGCAGGGAAGGCGTAGCTAAAATGGAACAGATCATTTCCAAATATAGGGTGAGAATAAGAGGCAAGAAATGGTACTCAGTTTTGGTGAGCTACATGATTGATTTAGCCATGAGCAATGCATGGCACCTGCACAGAGCCTGTAATCCAGGCGCTTCTCTAGAACTCGGGGATTTTCGGAGAGATATTGCCCATTTCTACTTGGCGCATAATGCAAATATGTCAGATTAAGGCAGGTAAAACAGGTACAATGTAGACATTAGTAAGACACAGAAAAATCACAACTACACATCAGATTGTACCCAAAGCAAACCTGATGTATGTATACAATGAAATTATTAATTAAATGACTAATATTTCTTTTAAAAAATCTATGTAGAGTTTCAAAAACTGTTATAACAATGTTAAAAATGATCTGTAAAAATGTTGAAATCTATTGGTATCTTTTTCTATGTCTAATTTTGATATCAAACGTGGGAAATCCTTTATTAGTTGAATTGATTAATTTGTGCATTTAAAGAATGAAATCCTGCCTCCTTTTCTTTTTTTCCTGGTAGTTTTCTCTGGGGAATGCCTTTTTTTTTTTCTTTTTTTGGCTGCATTGGGTCTTCGTTGCTGCGCAGGGGCTTTCTCTAGTTGCGGCGAGTGGGAGCTACTCTTCATTATGGTGCGTGGGCTTCTCATTGCGGTGGCTTCTCTTGTTGTGGAGCACAGGCTCTAGGCACACGGGCTTCATTAGTTGTTGTGGCACATGGGCTCAGTAGTTGTGGCTTGCGGGCTCTAGAGCACAGGTTCAGTAGTTGTGGCGCATGGGCTTAGTTGCTCCGCAGCATGTGGGATCTTCCCGGACCAGGGCTCGAAACTGTCCCCTGCATTGGCACGTGGATTCTTAACCACCAGGGAAGCCCCAGGAATGCCGTTTTAAAATGCAGGCAGAATTTAATGCAATCCCTATCAAATTACCCATTAACATTTTTCACAGAACTAGAATAAATAAACCTAAAATTTATATGGAATCATAAAAGACCCGGAATTGCTAAAGCAATGCTGAGGAATAAAAACAAAGCTGGAGGCATAACCCTCCCAGACTTCAGACAATATTACAAAGCTACAATAATCAAAACAGTGTCATACTGGCACAGAAACAGACACATGGATCAATGGAACAGAACAGAGAGCCCAGAAATAAACCTACACCTACGGTCAGTTAATCTTCGACAAAGGAGGCAAGAATATACAATGGAGAAAAGACGGTCTCTCCAGCAAGTGGTGGTGGGAAAGTTGGACAACCGCATGTAAATCAGTGAGGGTAGAACACACCCTCACACCATACACAAAAATAAACTCAAATGGCTTAAAGACTTAAATATAAGGCATGACACCATAAAACTTCTAGAAGAGGACCTAGGCAGAACATTCTCTGACACAAATCATAGCCATGTTTTCTTAGGTCAGTTTTCCAAGGCAATAGAAATAAAAGCAAAAATAAACAAATGGGACCTAATCAAACTTACAAGCTTTTGCACAGCAAAGGGAACAATAAGGTGAAAAGACAACTTATGGACAGGGAGAAAATATTTCCAAATGATGTGACTGACAAGGGCTTAATTTCCAAAATAGACAAACAGCTCATACAACTCAATAACAACAACAAAAAACCCAATCAAAAAATGAGAAGACCTAAATAGACATTTCTCCAAAGAAGACAAACAGATGGCCAAAAAGCACATGAAAAGATGCTCAACATTGCTAATTAGTAGAGAAATGCAAATCAAAACTACAATGAGGTATCACCTCACACCAGTCAGAATGGCCATCATTAAAAAGTCTACAAATAACAAATGTTGGAGAGGATGTGGGGAAAAGGGAGCCCTCCTGCACTGTTGGTGGGAATGTAAATTGGTGCAGCCACTGTGGAGAACAGTATGGAGATTCCTTAAAAAAACTAAAAATAGAGTTACCATATGATCAAGCAATCCCACTCTTGGGCATATATCTGGAGAAAAAACTAATTTGAAAAGATACATGCACCCAGTATTCATAGCAGCACTATTTATAATAGCCAAGACACAGAAGCAACCTAAATGTCTATTGACAAATGAATGGGTGAAGAAGATGTGGTACATATATACAATGAAATACTACTCAGCCATAAAAAAGAATGAAATAATGCCATTTGCAGCAACATGGATGGACCTAGAGATTATCATACTAAGTGAAGTAAGTCACACAGAAAAAGACAAATATGATATCACTTATAAGTGGAATCTAAAATAGGATACAAATGAACTTATTTACAAAACAGAAACAAACACATAGACATAGAAAACTTATAGTTACCAAAGGGGAGAGGGTGAGGGAGGGGTAAATTAGGAGTTTGGGATTAGCAGATACACACTACTATATATAAAGCAGGTAAACAAGGTCCTACTGTATAGCACAGGGAAGTATATTGAATATCTTGTAATAAATTATATGGAAAATAAAAATAACCATAGAATGGCACTGAATCCATAGTTGAAAATCAAAACAGAGCCCATGATGTCAGGATGATATAAACAAAATGTAGGTGTCAAAGGCTGAAGACCTGAGCATTGGTGTAACCGCATCCGATTGTGTGTAGGCCGGAATGCTGAAGGAGAGTTCTGTAAAGGGAAAACCGGGGCTGAAGCAGTCTCTTTGAATATTGAAATGAAAGGCGTGTCCTATTGTGACTGTGGACGTTGGCAGTAGAAGCCAAAAGAAAACTGAGGAAACTGAGGCAATATGGAGCAAATCAGGGTAACAATAGAATCATTATGAGAAGAAAGGGAAGGATAGCAGTAAAGTTGACGTAAAGCCCATGTTGAAAACTACTAAGGAGATTAGATGAGTCCAGGATTCAAGTCATAAGGATAGATAACCAAAGGAGAAATACTTGAAAAAAGTGGATGATGTGAACTCTTTCGTGTTGAAGTCTAGTACTGATGAATTAGTCTAGAGGGTAAAGAGAAGATGGACCCCACCTCATTTCTGTGGGTCTTACCTTGCATTCCTTTCACACCCGAACATTTACTGTCCCAATTCTGGCTGAATGGCAGGTAATCAGGCTTGAATTCTTTCAAAAGGCGTGAAATTGTGCACATGCTGAGGTGCAAGTGTAAGCCATGCATAACAGTAACAGATTCACCTACTTCACACACAGATGCTCAAATATGTTCATTATTTCCTTTAATTAATCTGTTATTCCTTGTGAAATACCAATACATCACTAAGGTGGGTTAGTTTCTGCTTTCAAGCAATGGAATGTCTGGTATCTATAAATACCCACTTACAAGAGTATTAATAGAATGCAGGTTTAAATTAAATGATAAATGAATAGTACAGATACTGATTGCTAATGTGGGCAGGAACTATTTACAGAATAAACTCTTATTTCACTTTCTTTTCTATCTTGATCTTTAGAGCCCTCTGGCCATCCCCTACTTGGCAGTTATCAAAGGCTGCGCTTAATATCTCCCCCTTCTAAATGTGTTCTTCTCTTCTCTAGGGTTCAATAATTAAATAAATGACTTCAATACCTGCCCCCCAGGTAACGTAGATGTCATCTGTGATCCCTTCCTTCTACCACCCACCTCTAATCTCTCTTGAATCTGTTGTACGTCTCCACCCCCTGCCATTACTATCATTTAGATCACAGTTCTGTGATGTTGCCTGGCTGCCCACCACAGCCTCCCTCCACGCCCCCCCACCCCCACCATTCCCTTCTCCAAATCACATCCACAGTGAGAGTTCAAAAGAGCAAGTCAGCACTGGCCATGCAGAAGGCAGAGACAGTATCTTATAAGGCAGCATAAATAATATTTATAAAGCAACATAAATGTGGGTCTTGGCACCAGAAAGTCTTTGAATTCCAACTGTATGACCTTGGGCAGATTACCTCTCTGAGCCTGGCCTATGACCATGACTCTCACCATGACCCTCAATGCCACCCCACAGTTGAGAAGAAACAGTGAGCCCAAGGGATACGGTGAGTGACTCTAGTCCTAAGACTAGAGCAGAACTGGTCCAGGCGCTCTATACACACCAGTACCTGCTCAGGAAGTGATGGAGAAATAAGCTAGAAGGAACCTGGTTCCCTAAAGGCTGGAATAGAGCCCTGGAAATTGCCTCCTTCCAAAATTTACATGTGAGGACATAAACATATCTTGGTGAAGTCACTGCTACTGGGGGAAAACATATCTTGGTGAAGTCACTGCTACTGGGGGGAGGGAGAGGTTGGGTCTTTGTTACTTCCAGATCTCCCAGAGATGGCTCAGAGCCAAGGCCCAAGGAAATCCTGGTAGCAGAAGTGCTATCTGCAGATTTCCTGGTGTAAAGAACTCTTTCCTAGCAGGCTAGATTCCTGATTCTATGTGAAGCTGTTTTTCTCCACCTTGATTCGTGTAGCCCTTTTTTGTTCTGGAGGGAACTGGCATGGCCACAACTGGGATTTCTCTTGCTTCTCCAGATAGTCCAGATAATTTAGTAGCAGGTTCACTCTGCCTGGAGCCTGGGATTCAGGAGGACTCCAATTTAGCATCTTGTCTTCAGAGGTAGTCCTTTTTTTAAATGACACATATGTGTGTGTGTGTGTGTGTGTGTGTGTGTTTTCACACATAACTGTGCACACATATTAATATGGATTAATTAATCCATATTAATTAAGGGGTTAATATACAGACTATAAAGAATTTCTGGCAATCAATAAGGAAAAGTTAAAAAGCCCAAAAAGAAGCTGGGCAAAGGATATGAATAAGGAATTCACAAAGGAAGAAATGCAAATGGCCAATAAGCATATAAAAAAATCATAGTTCTATTAGTATTTGGAGATTAAAAATAAAAACAAGACACCATTACACACCTAAGAGATTGGCAACTATTTAAAAGTTTGATTAATATTGGCAAGGATATAGGATATGGGATGTAAACTGGCAAAGCCAATTTGGAGTTACTTTAGTATCTATTAAAATTTTAAATGCATAAATGATGTGATATTTTAATTTTATCATCCCACTGTCCTTGATAACTAGAATTCTTGACATGGGAGAAAAGTGTGGCAGGCAGGCTGTAAGATGTCCTCCAATGATCGCAGTTACCAGTATTCAAAGCCTTATATAATCCCTCACCCCCTTTAAATAGCTTGCTTCTAACCAATAGAATACAGTAATGTTGAGGGGATGTGACCTCTGTTAATAGGCTAAAATTTTTTTTTTTTAAACTGTGATTTCTGCTTGATAGCTGATGCTCTCCTCCTTAAACAGATAAACAACAATGTCCTCAAAACTCTGCAACTCAGTCGTGGGGAAAACCTAATCTTGATTGGGAGACAAGATGGCAAAATAGAAGGATGTGAGCTCACCTCTTCTTACATAAACACCAAAATTACAACTAACTGCTGAACAACCATCAACAAAAAAATGCTGGAACCTACAACAAAGATACCCTACATCCAAAGATGAAGAAGAAGCCACAACAAGACAGTAGGAGGGGTACAATCATGATAAAATCAAGTCCCATACATGCCAGGTAGGCGACCCACAAACTGGAAACTAATTATATCACAGAAGTTCTCCCATCGGAGTGAAACTTCTGAGCCTCACATCAGGCTCCCCAGCCTGGGGTCTGGCAATGGGAGGAGGAGCCGCCAGAGAATCTGGCTTTGAAGGCCAGTGGGGTTTGATCATAGGAATTCCACAGGACTGGGGGAAACAGAAAGTCCACTCTTAGAGGGCACACACAAGGTCTTCTGTGCACCAGGATCCAGGGGAAAAAGTGGTGACCTCATAAAAGACTGGGCCAGACTTAACCTGCTAGTATTGGAGGGTCTCCTACAGAGGCAGGGGGTAGCTGTGGCTCACTGCAGGGACAGGGACACTGGTGGCAGCAGTTCTAGGGAGTATTCATTGGTATGAGCCCACCTGGAGGGCACCATCTTCTCACCAAGACCTGGCCCCACCCAACAGCCTGTAGGCTCCAGTGATGGGATGCCTCAGGCCAGACAACCAACAGGGCGAGAACACAGCCCCACCCATCAGCAGATGGGCTGCTTAAAGTCTTCCTGAGCACACAGCTTCCTGATAAACACACTCCCTGGCAGGGCCCTGCCCACCAGAGGTACAAGACCCAGCTCCACACACCAGTGGGCAGGAACCAGTCCCTCCCACCAGGAAGCCTGCACAAGCCTCTTAGACAGCCTCATCCACCAGGGAGCAGACAGCAGAAGCAAGAAGAACTACAACCCTGCATCCTGCAGAATGGAAATCACAATCACAGAAAGTTAAGACAAAATGAGATGGCAGAGGAATATGTCCCAGATGAAGGACCAAGATAAAAACCCAAGAAGAAAAGCTAAGTGAATTGGAGATAGGCAATCTACCTGAAAAAGAATTCAGAATAATGATAGTAAAGATGATCCAAGATCTCAAAACAGAATGGAGGCACAGATCAAGAAGATACAAGAAATGTTTAACAAAGACATATAAGAACTAAAGAATGAACAAACAGAGGTGAACAATACAATAACTGAAATGAAAAATACACTAGAAGGAATCAATAGCAGGATAACTGAGGCAGAAGAACAGATAAGTGAGATGGAAGACAGAATGGTGGAAATCACTTCCGTGGAACAGAATAAAGAAAAAAGGATGAAAAGAAATGAGGACGGTATGAGAGAACTCTAGGACAACATTAAATGCACCAACATTTGCATTACAGGGGTCCCAGAGGGAGAAGAGAGAGAGAAAGGATCTGAGAAAGTATTTGAAGAGATAATAGCTGAAAACTTCCTCAACATGGAAAAGGAAACAGTCACCCAAGTCCAGGAAGTGCAGAGAGTCCCAGGCAGGATAAATCCAAGGAGGAACATGCTGAGACACATAGTAATCAAACTGACAAAAATTAAAGACTAAGAAAAAATATTAAAAGCAACGAGGGAGAAGAAACAAATAACACACAAGGGAATTCCCATAAGGTTATCAGCTGATTTCTCAGCAGTAACTCTGCAGGCCAGAAGGGAATGGCACAATATATTTAAAGTGATGAAAGGGAAGAAGAACCTACAACCAATAATACTGTACCCAGCAAGGCTCTCATTCAGATTTGACAGAGAAATCAAAAGATTTACAGACAAGCAAAAGCTAAGAGAATTCAGCACCACCAGACCAGATTTGCAGCAAATGCTAAAGGAACTTCTCTAGGCAGAAAAGAAAAGGCCACCACTAGAAACAAGAAAATTATGAATAGAAAAGCTCACTGGTAAAGGCAAACATACAGTAAAGGTGGAAATCATCTGCACACAAATATGATACCAAAACCAGCAACTGTGAGAAGAGGAGAGCACAAATGCAGGATATTGGAAATGCATTTGAAATTAAAAGACCAGCAACTTAAAACAATCTTGTTTATATATAGTCTGCTATACCAAAACCTCATTGTAACCATGAACAAAAATCTACTATAGATACACACACAAAAAGAAAAAGGAATCCAAACACAACACTAAAGTTAGTCATCAAATCACAAGAGAAGAGAACAAAAGAGGAAGGGAAAAAAAACCACCTATAAAAGCAAATCCAAAATAATTAACAAAACGGCAATATGAACATACATATTGATAATTACCTTAAATGCAAACGGATTAAATGCTCCAACCAAAAGAAACAGACTCACTGAATGGATAAAAAAAACAAGACCCATATATATGTTCTCTATAAGAGAGACACTTCAGATCTAGCCACACATACAGACTGAAAGTGAGCAGATGGAAAAAGGAATTCCATACAAATGGAAATCAAAAGAAAGCTGGAGTAACTATACTCATATCAGACAAAACCGACTTTTTATTTTTTTGGCCACACCATGTAGCATGCGGGATCTTAGTTCCCCAACCAGCGATTAAACCCGTGACCCCTGCAATGGAAGTGTAGAGTCTTAACCACTGGACCTCCAGGGAAGTCCCCAAAATAGACTTTAAAATAAAGACTGTTACAAGAGACAAAGAAGGACACTACATAATGATCAAGGGAGCAATCCAAGAAGAAGATGTAACAACTGTAAATATATATGCACCCAACATAGGAGCACCTCAATATATAAGGCAAATACCAACAGCCATAAAAGGAGAAATAGACAGAAACACAATAACAGTGGGGAGTTTAACACCCCACTTTCATCATGGACAGATCATCCAGACAGAAAATCAATAAGGAAACACAGGCCTTAAATAACACATTAGGTCAGATGGACTTAATTGATATTTATAGAGCATTCCATCCAAAAGCAGCAGAATACACATTCTTCTCAAGTGCACCTAAACATTCTCCAGGATTGATCACATGCTGGGCCACAAAGAGAGCCTCAGTAAATTTAAGAAAATTGAAATCATATCAAGCAACTTTTCTGACTGCAACGCCATGAGACTAGAAATCAACTATCGGAAAATAACTAAAAAACACAAACATGTGGGGGCTAAACAATATGCTACTAACCAACCAATGGATCACTGAAGAAATCAAAGAGGAAATAAAAAAATACCTAGAGATAAATGAAAATGAAAGCATGATGATCCAAAACCTATGGGATGCAGCAAAAGCAGTTCTAAAAGGGAAATATATAGCAATACAATCTTACCTCAAGAAACAAGAAAAATCTCAAATAAATAACCTAAACTTACAGCTAAAGGAACTAGAGAAAGAAGAACAAGCAAAACCCAAAGTTAGTAGAAGGAAAGAAACCATAAAGCTCAGAGCAGAAATAAATGAAACAGAGATGAAGAAAACAACACAAAAGATCAATGAAACTAAAAGCTGGTTCTTTGAAAAGATAAACAAAATTGATAAACCTTTAGCCAGACTCAACAAGAAAAAGAGAGAGAGGGCTCAAATCAATAAAATTAGAAATGAAAAAGGAGAAGTTACAACAACGGACACCACAGAAATACAAAGGATCACAAGAGACTACTACAAGCAACTGTTTGCTGATAAAATGGACAATGTAGAAGAAATGAACAATTTTTTAGAAAGGTACAATTTCCCAACACTGAACCAGGAAAAAACAGAAAATATGAACAGAAGAAATGGAAAATATGAACAGACCAATCACAAGTACTGAAGTTGAAAATATGATTTTAAAACTCCTAACAGGGGTTTCCCTGGTGGCACAGTGGTTGGGGTTCTGTCTGCCAATCCAGGGGACATGGGTTCGAGCCCTGGTCCAGGAAGATCCCACATGCCGTGGAGCAACTAACCCTGTGCACCACAACTACTGAAGCCCGCACACCTAGATCCCATGCTCCACAAGAGAAGCCACCACAACTAGAAGCCTGTGCACCACAAGGAAGAGTAGCCCCCGCTCACCACAACTAGATAAAGCCCACGCACAGCAGCGAAGACCCAATGCAGCCAAAAATAAATTAAAAAAAAAAAAACTCCTTTTGTTTAAAAAACAAAAGTCCAGGACCAGATGTCTTCACAGGTGAATCCTATCAAACATTTAGAGAAGAGTTAACACCTATCCTTCTGAAACTATTCCCAAAAATTGCAGAGGAAGGAACACTCCCAAACTCATTCTATGAGGCCACCATCACCCTGATATCAAAACCAGAAAACGACACCACAGGAAGGAAGGAAGGAAGGAAGGAAGGAAGGAAGGAAGGAAGGAAGGAAGGAAGGAAGGAAGGAAGGAAGGAAGGAAGAAAAGAAAATTACAGGCTAATATCACTGATTTACATAGATGCAAAAATCCTCAACAAAATACTAGCAAACTGAATCCAACAATACATCAAATGGATCATACGCCATGATCAACTGGGATATATCCCAGGGATGCAAGGATTTTTCAGTATCTGCAAATCAATCAGTGTGATACACCACATCAACAAATTGACGAATAAAAACTATATGATCATTTCAATAGATGCAGAAAAAGCTTTTGACAAAATTCAACACCCAATTATGATAAAATACTCTCCAGAAAGTGGGCATACAGTGAACATGCCTCAACATAATTAAGGCCATATATGACAAACCTACAGCTACATCATACTCAACAGTGAAAAGCTGAAAGCATTTCCTTTAAGATCAGGAACAAGACAAGGATGTCCATTCTCAACACTATTATGCAACATAGTTTTGGCAGTCCTAGCCATGGCAATCAGAGAAGAAAAATAAATAAAGGGAATTCCAATTTGGAAAAGAATAAATAAAACTGTCACTATTTGGGACTTCCCTGGTGGTCCCGTGGTTAAGAATCTGCCTTCCAATGCAGGAGACGCAGGTTCAATCCCTGATCAGGGAACTAAGATCTCACATGCTGTGGGGCAACTAAGCCCACGTGCTGTAGAGCCCACGTGCCACAATTAGTGAGTCCGTGCACTGCAACTACTGAGCCTGCACGGTCTGAAGCCCGCATGCCACAACTAGAGAGGAGCCCGCATGCTGCAACTAGAGACCCCATGCACCACAACTACTGAGCCTGTGCACCACAACCAGAGAGAAGCCTGCGCACCACAACTAGAGAAGCCCACGCGCCACAACAATAGATCCCGCATACCACAACAAAGATCCTGCATGCTGCAACAAAGATCCCACATGCCACAACTAGACCCGACGCAGCCAAATAATAATAAAATTAAAAAGAAAAAACAAAAACTGTCACTGTTTGCAGGTGACATGATACTATACATGGAAAATCCTAAAGATGCTACCAGAAAACTGCTAGAGCTCATCAATGAATTCAGTAAAGTTGCAGGATACAAAATTAATACACAGAAATCTGTTGCATTTCTATACACTAACAATGAAAGTTCAGAAAAAGAAATTAAAGAAACAATCCCATTTGCCATTGCATCAAAAAGAATAAAATACCTAGGAATAAACGTACCTAAGGAGGCAAAAGACCTGTACTCCAAAAACTGTAAGACGCTGATGAAAGAAATGGAAGATGACACAAATAGATGGAAAGATATACCATGTTCTTGGATTGGAAGAATCAGTATTATCGAAATGACTTTACTATCCAAGGCAATCTACAGATTCAGTGCAATCCCTATCAAATTACCAATGGCATTTTTCACAAAACTAGAACAAAAAAATCTTAAAATGTCTATGGAGACATAAAAGACCCTGAATAGCCAAAGCTATATTGAGAAAGAAAAACGAAGCTGGAGGAAGCAAGCTGCCAGACTTCAGACTATACTAAAAAGCCACAGTAATCAAAACAGTATGGTACTGGCACAAAAACAGAAATATAGATCACCGGAACAGGATAGAAAGCCCAGAAATAAACCCATGCACCTATGGTCAATTAATCTATGACAAAGGAGGCAAGACTATACAATGGAGAAATGTCAGTCTCTTCAATAAATGGCTCTGGGAAAACTGGACAGCTATATGTAAAAAAATAAAATTAGAACATTCTTAAACACCATACACAAAAATAAACTCAAAATGGGTTAAAGACCTAAATGTAAGACTGGATACTGTAAAACTCTTAGAGGAAAACATAAGCAGAGCACTCTTACACATAAATCACAGCAATATCTTTTTTGATCCATCTCCTAGAGTAATGGAAATAAAAACAAAAATAAACAAATGGGACCTAATTAAACTCAAAAGCTTGTGTATAGCAAGGGAAATCATAAACAAAATGAAAAGACAACCCACAGAATGGGAGAAAATATTTGCAAACAATGTGACAGACAAGGGATTAATCTCCGAAATTTACAAACAGCTCATGTGGCTCAATATGAAAAAATAAACAACAACCCAATCAAAAAATGGCAGAAGACCTAAATAGACATTTCTCCAAAGAAGACATACAAATAGCCAAGAGGTACATGAAAAGATGCTCAACATCGCTAATTATTAGAGAAATGCAAATCAAAACTACAATGAGGGAATTCCCTGGTGGTCCAGTGGTTAGGACTCCACGCTTTCACTGCTGAGGGCCCAGGTTCAATCCCTGGTTGGGGAACTAAGATCCTGCAGGCTACACGGCAAAACAAAACAAAATAAACAAAAAACTACAATGAGAGGGAATTCCCTGTGGTCCAGTGGCTGGGACTCCGTACTCCCAATGCAGGGGGCCTGGGTTCAATCCCTGGTCAGGGAACTAGATCCCACATGCTGCAACTAAGAGTTTGCATGCTGCAGCTAAAGATTCCACATGCCACAACTGAAAAAGATCCCATATACCGCAACTAAGACCCAGCATAGCCAAATAAATAAATAAATATTTTTAAAAAAAAGAAAGAAACTACAATGAGAGGGAATTCCCTGGTGGTCCAGTGGTTAGGACTCCGTGCTTCCACTGCTGGGGGCCCAGGTTCCATCCCTGGTTGGGGAACTAAGATCCTGCAAGCTGCACAGCATGGCCAGAAAAAAAAACCAAAAAAACTACAATGAGATATCACCTCACACCAGTCAGAATGGCCATCATCAAAAAGTCTACAAACAATAAATGCTGGAGAGGGTGTGGAGAAAAGGGAACCCTCCTACGCTGTTGGTGGGAATGTAAATTGGTACAGCTACTGTGGAGAACAGTATAGAGGTTCCTTAAGAAACTAAAAATAGAACTATCATACGATCCTGCAATCCCAATCCTGGGCATATATCTGGAGAAAAACATGGTTCAAAAGGATACATGCACCCCAGTGTTCATTGCAGCACTATTTACAATAGTCAGGTCATGGAAGCAACCTAAATGTCCATCAACAGATGAATGGATAAACAAGATGTGGTACATATATACAATGGAATATTACTCAGCCATTAAAGAGAATGAAATAATGCCATTTGCAGCAACATGGTTAGACTTGTAGATTATCATACTAATTGAAGTAAGTCAGAGAAAGACAAACATCATATGATATCACTGATATGCAGAATCTAAAAAAATATTGATACAAATGAACTTATTTATAAAACGGAAATAGAGTCACAGACTTAGAGAATGAACTTATGGTTACTGGGGGGATAGGTGGGGGGGAAGGATAGATTGGGAGTTTGGAAATTTACATGTACACACTGCTATATTTAAAATAGATAACCAACAAGGACCTACCGTATAGCACAAGGAACTCTGCTCAATACTCTGTAATAAACTAAATGGGAAAAGAATTTGAAAAAGAATAGATACATGTATATGTATAACTGAATAACTTTGCTGTACACTTAAAACCAACACACATTGTTAATCAACTATACTCCAATATAAAATAAAAATTTTTTTAAAAATCCATAGGAACTGAAATCTAAAAATAAATAAATAAAAATAAAATAATAAACAACAACAACCCAGAAACAAAGTCCTATTTATAGCACAGGGAACTATATTCAATATCCTCTGATAAACCATAATGGAAAAGATTATGAAAAAGAATATATATATATATGTATAACTGAATCACTTTGCTGTACAGCAAAAATTAACATATTATAAATCAACTATACTTCAATAAAAATTTAAAAGTATATAAAGGCAGCCATGTTAAAGAGGCCTACATGGCTCTCTTGTCAACAGCCAGCAAGTAACTGAGCAATTAAGGCCCTCAGTCCAAGAACCCTCAAGGAACAGAATCCTGTCAACAACCATGTGAACTTGGAAGCAGATCCTTCCCCAGTCAAGCTTTCTGATGAGACACCAGCCCTGTTTAACACCTTGATTTCAGTATTGAGAGACTCTGAAGCAGAGGACCCAGTTGAGCCATACCTGGATTCCTGACACATGAAAACTATGAGATAATGTTTTAAACTACTAAGTTTTGAAATAGAAATAACTAATACAAAAGGAGATACAAATGTAAGAGAAGTAAATACCCTATAGTCCTGAATTTGAATTGGAAGTATCAATAAAATATAGATGCCCTAGGTCTTTCTACTAAAACGGCTTAGAAACAGTGGACATCCCCTGGCATCCAATTTGTGGTCTTGAAATTCTGTTTCCCCAAGAAGAAACCAAGGCTCCTTGGAGAAATGGCTGAATCCAGATCTGAGGCAGGAATTATATGACATAAGCCTGAAACATCTTGTCACCATAAAGCAAGGAAGTTCCTGACTATGAGGGTCTAATGTCAGAAGCCAACCTGAAGAACTTCCCACTTGAAGATGGGAAAATTTGAGCATCAGTAAAGATAATGACAGCAGTGGACTGAAACACTTTAAGGATGTTTACATCCATGAATTCATAATTACTCTTATTTTTAAAAAACTGGATTGGTCACCACTAGAGAATGCTAGAGAACCAACTAACTATTCTGAAAACTGGTAAATAAAAGGAAACAATCAAGGATTTATCCTGCCTTTTCCATGTGAATTATAACACTTGGTAACCAAATAGATGATAAGAAAAAGTTTCTTTTAATAAACGTATTCTTCTAGGGAATTCCCTGACGGTCCGGTGGTTAGGACTCCGTGCTTTCCCTGCCAAGGTCCCGGGTTCGATCACTGGTCGGGGAACTGAAAAATCCCGCAAGCCGGGCTGCGCGGCCAAAAAAAAAAAAAAAAAAAAGTATTCTTCTAGTGAATAAAGAAGGAATGATATAATTAGAATATTGTGATTTTGCCACCAATTATGAATTAGTGGATAGAGACACTATTCATCAATGGCTGCTAACATCACAAAGAGAAACCAGACATTCCTTCCTGATGGAAGAAAGTGACACCATGATTAAGTGGTCTTGCCAGAAAGGCTGAACCTGAATATGTTCAAGCCTCCAGACTGAACTATCAATTTCCAGGAAACAGAAACAGAGAAAGATGTGAAAGTACACTACAGGGAAGCATTTGTCAAAATGCATACTGGGGGCAACTACAGGATAAACAACCCCCACCCCCAGCAAATACAATGCAATGGGAAGAAAGAAATGGAGCGGAAATCCAATTAAAAGAGACAAGAGGGACTTCCCTGGTGGCGCAGTGGTTAAGAATCCGCCTGCCAATGCAGGGCACACGGGTTCAAGCCCTGATGCGGGAAGATCCCACATGCCGCGGAGCAACTAAGCCCGTGCGCCACAACAAGAGCAGCCACCGCAATAAGCCCGCCCACCGCAACGAAGAGTAGCCCCGCTCGCCGCAGCTAGAGAAAGCCCGCTGGTAGCAACCAAGACCCAACGCAGCCAAAAACAAACAAAAAAATAGACAAGACCTATCAGTCAAACACATTTTGTAGACATAATGGGGATCCTGATTCAACTAAACATTTATATATATATATATATATGATATATGATATATATATTCAACTAAACATATATATACATATAAGAATTGGAATGTAAGCACTTACTGGATATGTAATGACATAAGGAATAACTATTAAGTTTTTATGAGATAAAGGTATTATGCCTATGTTTTAAAAAGTATTTGTTAGAGATACATACTGGAATATTTACAGGTAAAACAGTATATGTTTTTGTTTCAAAATAACAAGGGAAGGGAGTGGGTGGATGGGGACATACATGATACAAGACTGGTCAAGAGTTGCTAACTGTTGAAGGTGGATGAGCATGTAAGGGTTCATTATATTATTCTTTCAGTCTTTGTCAACGTTTTAAATTTTTGTAAATAAAAAAAAAGCTTTTAAAAAATGTGCATATGCTATGGTTCTGCACTTAACACTTGTGCTCAAGGAGGCAAGTACACGACCTAGCACTGCAGTGTTGTTCCTAATAGTGAAAACAGGACACAACCTCAATGTCTATCAGTAGAACTGCTAAAGAAACGGTGCTCTCAATTCTAACTAGGGTAGCAGTTAAAACGGAATCCAGTACAGCCTTGACAGCACTGATGTAATACTTTGTAGCTTCTTACTGAAATGGGGTCAAGAGCACAAAGGGGGCCTTCAAGCTGTGTGACCTTGAGCGAGTGACTTAACCTCTCCGTGCCTCAGTTTCACCCTCTTTAACATGGAATTGATAATAATCATATTGATTTTTTTTGGCCACGCCCTTCGGCTTGCGGGATTTTAGTTCCCCGACCCTCGGTAATGAAAGTGCGGAGTCCTAACCACTGGACCGCCAGGGAATTCCCGTATACAGACCATTTTTTGACGATTAAATGAGTTAATTCCTGTTAAGCGATTAGAACAGTGCCAGGCTCGTGGTGAGCGCTACAGAAGTATCTATTAGTAGTAGTCGTGGTATATCTATTCCTGGAAGGCCGGCCTTGGTTCTTGGCCCACCCCGTACTGCGCGCCCTCTTTCCTGGACTTTAGCCTGGAGCCCGATGCACCGCCCCCGCCCGCCCCGCTCGCCCGGGGACTCACCTGAGCCGGGCCGACACGCGACCGAGACTCTTGAAACGCCGGTGGGGCCTTGGGACCTGGGCCGAAGGAGAACCGCGGACCCTCTCTCCGCTCCGCTAGGCTGACACTTCCCGCTGTCTCTTTAGGCCGCTCGGAAGCTGTTTCATGTCGTCGGCCTCCTCGCTTTGGGCCCATCCAGTGCAAAGAGGCAAATAGGAAACTGTCCCCCTTCCCCCGCTCCCCCCAAATCCTGGGACCTCCTGTTCCATACAAGCCTGCCTCTTCCCTTCCATTTCCTAGCCCCACCCCATCCTGCCCCCGACTTGCCCCACAAGTGGATTTCATTTGGTGATCAGAGGAGCAGCACCGCGAGACCCAGAGAAGGGGTCGCCTGCATTGCCTCACCCCTGAGAGCCCCACACACCCGTCTAGCCTTCTTGTCTTCCCACTTGGGCACAGAGAGGTGAAGTAACTCGTCCACAGCAACACTAGTGGACAGGGACAAACCACAGCAGCGCCCTGCTACCAAGACACTCATTCTCCCACCCCGCGGCTTTCCCCGCCCTTCCTTCCCATCAGGCTCTGGCTGCCTGCAGAGTCCCTGCACCTGGCCACTCTCGATGAGGATCATCTGAGAAACCCCATGGGAAAGCTTTTTAGTCTATACCTTAAGGCCTTTTCATCAGCTGATCCCACTTCCTGGATTACCCTCCCAGGTAGCACTGAGCTGATTCCCTCATCTGCTCTGTATCTTAGCTCAAATGCCTCTTTCTTAACGAAGCCTCCCCTGACCACCCTAGATAATGAAACCTCACTCCTTTATCCTACTCCACTTTCTTCTGTTTCCAAAGCACTGTATCACCTATATATTGCACTATATCGTTTATTTATTATACTTATTGTTTTTCTCAGGCAGGGTTCTCTGCTGTGTCCCAAATCCCTGCAACAGCGTCCGCTAGCCCATAGCGGTGCTCGGCGGATGCTGCCGACTGGTTGAGTGCCCTGTTCACTGCCTGAACTTCCCTTCTTCTCTAGGTGCTCCACTGATCACAGGCACTGAAAATCCTTCATGACACTGTCAATGAGGCCGAAAGCAGGGGAGTGGTATCAGCGACACTTTGGACTAGATTGGTGAAAGAGAAACTGAAAAAAACCTGCAACATTCCCAAATTCTCCCTTCAACTTTCTCTTTGCTGCAGGCTTACCCTATCAGGCCCTCTCTTCTCCCCCTGTCTCTCCCTTCCTGTCTCTCATTCATTGGGAGGCCTCTCCTCCCCTTTGCTTTTCTCCTTTACTCCTTGGGCCTCTTTTGTGACTGCTTTCTCCTCTGTGAGCTTTTCTTTGCCTTTCTGGGTAGGTGAGAGAGGAAGCGGCTGTCTGAGCAGTGGGGTTGGAGTCTCAGAGAGACCAAACTGAAATTCAGTGTTGAAGGTAAGTGTGGTCTGTAGTAGCAGCCTAGATAAGGACACGGCAGCTGAGACTTTGTCCCTGTGTCCTGAGATGCTCAGGGAGCACAGGGAGGACTGCAGGTCTGCACTGTGCTCGTAAACATGCAACAGCTGCTTTCCCCTCACCCTGGGAGCCCACGTGAAGGGGAGGGAGGAGGCAGAGCGGAAGCTCTGTAGCAGCGGCTTTTTCCTAAAGCAAACGTTTACAGGAACTGCTTAGGCTTCCCAGGTAAAGATTTGGCTTAATCTGCCTGTGCTAGAGCAGAGAACACTGCCTGGTTTCCCAAACCCAACTCAGCCCACCTGCCCATTGCACTTCTGGGGCATCTCACTCCTCTGAGGGTGGGGTGGGCAGTGGGGAGCACAGGTATAGGAGCAACATGCTGATGTAGAGGTTGCAGGTGGAAGAAGGATGGGAAGGAAATGGATTTGCTGGCACCTCTAGCTGATTAGAAGGACCATCAGGACTGTCTGGGGCCTTGATACTCAAAGTGTGTTCCATGAACCAGCAGCATCAGCATCACTGGGAGCGTACTGAAAATGCAGATTCCTGGGCCACACTGTGACCTTCTGAATTAGAATCTGTATTTTAACAAGATCTCGGGTGATTTGTAGATACTCTAAAATTCAGTAAGCACTATTCTAGGGACTTCCCTGGCGGTCCAGTGGTTAAGACTCCATACTTCCACTGCAGGGTGCATGGGTTCGATTCCTGGTTGGGGACCTATGATCCCACATGTCACGCAGTGCAGCCAAAAAAAAAAAAAAAAAAAAATTCAATAAGCACTATTCTAGGTAGTCTGCATTTAGCCACTCTTCCATTTACAAATGAAACAATCAAGGAATTTTAGAGTTTTTTGGTTGTTGTTATGGTCCCTAAGCTATAAGGAAAACCAAATGTATATACATATGCATATACATATATACACACATATATAGACTTCTTTAACTTTTTAAAAATAGACTTTGAAGACATATTTAGTACAGTATACTCTTAGGTTGAACTTTTATTTCCCTTCTTTTGAAATTCTGATTCAGATTTTGACGGTGGAGAAAAGTATAATGAGACTGTCAGCAGAGCCATTTAACATTCTATTTAGTTCAAACATGCTACTTACAATTCCACCTACATTCATTAGATGGTATTAAGTTATTTCTTTATGTAAATCATAGTGCACGTTTATTGAGAGTTATGTTTTCAGTGCTTTACAAGTTTGTATTAATTTATTCTTATGTTCCCTATGAGAAAGGTCCTCTTATCCCCTATTTTATAGACAGGGAGACTGTAGCATAGGGGCATTTAATTAAACTGCCCAAAGTCACACAGCTCACAGATGCAGAGGCAGGTATTGAACCTAGACAGTGTGGTGCCAGACTTGTGTGTTTAACCCTGACAGTAAATGGCCTGAGAACGCTGGACTCCCCAGTTAAGCAGCAAGCTGCCCGAGGTCAGAGGCTCCCTTTCTTGATAGAGTCACAATGATGCTGCTCGCAATGGCCCTCCCAAGTTGCTGACTAGCCTTCAAAAGGTAGTGGCAGAAAAGGCTATGAATAAAACAGGCACACTGAAAAGGTTTTAAAGTATCATCTTATTCGTTATTTATAACAAAAGTGGAAACCTTAATATGGTAATGACCTGCACTAGGAATTTGGAGTTAGATATCAAAATGGGACATGGATTTCTAAACCATCAAATCTATAGGTTTCACACCATGGGTAATGCTGCTTAATAAATGAGTTTGCCACCCATTCTGATGAAAGCAACAAAGAAATCATCCATTAAATTCCTGGGGAGACTGTGGCAATGATATCCTATGGGAATGGGAATGATTCTTATTCCCCCAAATCTTAATTGTGTTTAAAATGTCACTTTTACAAAAAAAAGACTCATCTCTGAATATCTTTTGAATGTACCCAATCTTAAAAAAAAGTATACACAATTGCTAGTCATTTAGAGTTATTCAATATTAAATATTACTCAATAATGGCCCCTCCATACCAATTTATCTCCAGGTAAGATTTGGTCCCTTTAAGAGAAATCGTTAGAAATGAACCAAGGGATAGGGAAGAAGGAGGTTGCCAAGCAACTGCCAACAGTCATCCACCCAGGAGACAGCAGCACCTGGTCTGCAGAAAAGCCACACATTCCAAAGCAAAATAAATTTCATAAGAGCAAAATAAGCCACTTGAAAATCCTACTTTCCAAGTTCACCTCATTTAGGGGCCCTGGTGGTCCATGGGATTAGTCCAGTTTGGCAACAGTATGGATTCTAAAATGCCTAATGAGGTTGCAATGATGACTGAAGGCTTTCCCACACTCATCACACTCATATGGTCTCTCTCCAGTGTGGCTTCTCTGATGCTTTATAAGGAGTGTTCGCCTACTAAAGCTTTTACTGCACTGACTGCATTGATAGGGTTTCTCGCCAGTGTGGATTCGGAGATGCTGGAAAAGCCCCGCATTTTGACTGAAGGCTTTACCACACTCGTTACAGCGATAGCGCTTCTCTCCAGTGTGTATCCTCTGATGCTGAACAAGGTATGAGCTCAGGCGGAAGGCTTTCCCACACTCTTCACATTCATATGGTTTTTCCCCTGTGTGGATCCTTCTGTGTCTGATGAGGCCATTGCTGGCACTGAAGGCTTTCCCACAATCCTTACATTGATAGGGTTTCTCTCCAGTGTGGCTCCGCTGATGTTCAACTAGGCCTGACCTCTGGCTGAAGGTCTTTCCACATTCTTCACATTCATATGGCTTCTCCCCAGTGTGGATTCTCTGGTGCTGAATAAGAACTGAACTCTGGGTAAAGCCTTTCCCACATTCGTTGCACCTGTGACGTCTCTCTCCAGTGGGGTGTCCCCTCTGCTTTTCTACCCTGCTCTCACGTTTACAAGTTTCTCTGTACTTAGAATCTAAAGGAACATCTCTTTGGAGTCTGCTATTCTCAAAATGTCCCATTTCTTTTAAGACTTCTTGTTTTGATGCCAAGTCCTGGTTTTCAAGTACAGTTTCACCATCTAGAATAATAAATAGATCAAACGTCATCTCTTTCCTTCATGAAAGAATATAACCACAGGATGGGGAACAGGAAGATCCATATCAAGCACACACATTCTAGGAATCCAAAACTGGCAGTGTAATGTAAAGAAGACCTAAATGGAGATATTGAGACCAACAGAGTAAGGGGTCATCAGCACCTGCTGAAATGGCTGGAGGGGGTCACCCAGAGAAGGAGAGGCTTCCAGAGAGGGTGTAGGCAAGCAGGCACTGTGGAATGCTTACTAGGAAGCAGGAACTGTTCTAAGTGTTTTACGTATATTAATTTATTAAATCTTCAAATGACTCTCTGACTCCATACTATGATTATCTCCGTTTTTACAGTTGCATAAACTGAAGGCACAGGAAGGTTACTTGACCTGCCCAATGTCACACAGCTTCTAAGTAGCAGTGCTTAAATTCCAACCCAGGCAATTTGGTGCCAGAGTCCACAGTCTTTACTACCCTATACTGAACCACCAGAGATCCCCTGAATGGACCTGTGAAATCCTTACCTTGTTCTCCAAATTTGTGGGGCCCAAAAGATTCACATTTGAGCTGTGTCACCATGGACTGAACCTGGAGAGCTGTTGATTCCTGCTTGGCCTTCAAATGCACTGCATCCCCTGAGAGCACTTCAGAATGTCCGTGTTCACAGTCTGGGGCCTGAAGGCAGGTAGGTATATTTGGGTTCATAAGAGGAGGACTACAGGAATCCAGGCTAATACTCAATGAAAGAGATCATATGGAACCATATGAGACATTTTGTAGAGCAATGGCACAGTGGAAGACCCAGAGTTTAAATCCACACCCAAAAGCAGAAGGGGGAGAACAAGAGTGGCCCAACGTGATATGGTGGTTTAAAATATGTTCATAAGTTCTTTGATGCTCCTTCCATTAATTCCTCTCCCCTTGAGTGACAGCTATACTTAAAATGGCTCATTTCTACTGAATAGAATATATGGCAGAAGTGATGGTATATAATTCCTGAGACTAAGTAGTAAAAAGGATGTGGCTTCATCCTTATTCTTTCTCTATTTCTCTGTCTGTCTCTTGGGGAAGCCAACTGACATGTTGTGAGGACACTCAATGAGCCCTAAGGAGTAACCCACATGGTAAAGACCTCCCACCAACAGCCAGTGAAGAACCGAGGCCCCCTACCAACAACAATGGGAGTGAGCCATCTTGGAAGTGGGTCCACCAGCCGCAGTCAGGTCTTCAGAGGACTATAGTCTTGGTTGACATCTTCACAGCAACCTCATGAGAGATCCTCCTAAGTGGCTCCCAAAACCCTGACTCAGAAACTGGGAGATAATATTTGTTGTTTCAAGCCATTAAAGCTTAGGGAGGGGGGTAATTTGTTACCCAGCAACAGAGAACTAATACATGAGGCTATAGCCAACCAACCTGGGTCACTGAACTTCACCCTTCATTTAATATTCTGTGTCCAGGAGCCTATCTTCCTCCTCTCACCTGGTTCTCTGGCTCACTTAGCTCTCGCTCCAGATCTTCAACTGCAGCCACCGCCTCCTCCCCACTCTCGGGATGGTGTTTCTGCACCCAGGCCTGGAGCTCCTCGGGCAGGATAGTCAGGAACTGCTCCAGCACCAGGAGCTCCAGGATTTGCTCCTTGGTATGTGTGTCTGGCCTCAGCCACTGATGACAGAGTTCCCGGAGCCGGCTCAGTGCTTCTCGGGGACCAGGAGTCTCTTGGTAACAAAAGTGCCTAAAAAGTTGGCGGGAGGCCTCCTGGCCAGAAAAGCTGCTCTCCTGAAGGTAGGTTCCTTGGTCCCAGATAGGGTCTTCCTCCACCTTCACAATCTTAAGTCCATCCTGTTCCCCTGTTGAAGCCATTCTGGGATTAACTTAGAAGGGCTCACTCCAGCCTGAGGCAGAAGGGTAACTGATTTAAGATCCCCTGATTTAACCTTCTTTAGGAGGATGTACCTGATGAGAAAAATTATGTCTTAATGGAAATTAAAAAGTAATGGGGAAAAAAAACAAAGTATAAGAACAATAAGTATTATGCTATCATTTATGTTAATAAAAGGTATATATAGTATTTTACTTCTGTACGTTTAGAAATTGGAAAAAAAGGCATATGGCAGAATACATTACTGACCCCAATTCTTCACCCTTCCCTGTAGACATGTACTTTGTTGTGCCCTCCCACTGTGATTCTGGGCTCAGCCATGTGACTTGACTTGGCCAGTGTGATACTAGCAAGTGTGATACAAGCTAGACTTGAAAAGTACTTGTGTGATTGGGCTTGCTTGCCCTTGCCTGCTACAATTGCTAGGAGGATATGCTGGCTTTCAGATGATAAGAAACATGCAGGACAGAACCAAATCACCCCAGAGGGGCAGATGAGACCATCCTAGGTCAGCTAACAGCCAGCTAATCCCCAGACATGTAAGTGAGCCTAGCTGAGATTTGCAGAGCTGCCTGGAGGACTCACAGCTGACTGCAGATATACAAGTAAGCCCTGTCCCTATCAGCTGAACCCCAGACTCATGTGCTAAATAAATGTTTATTGCTGTATGCTGCCAAAGATTTGTAATTGTTACACCACATTATTATAGCAATGAAAAACTAATACAGAGGGGTGGCCTCTGGGGAGGGAACTAGGTAACTCAGAATAAGAGAGGAAGGAAAATAATACCTTCTGTATTTTTCCTGATTGTTGAGCCATTTCAAATAAAGTACTTATTCCAAGAAAATAAATAAATAAATTTTAGTGATTTAAAAGCCTCATAGTCAATATATGGTAGCTTTAGGGGAAGAACAGGACATATAAAACTAGCCATAATATCAAATGATGAGTGGTATATAGAGGCTTCAACAGAATACCTAGGGAGTGATGAGCAGGAAAAACATAATTCTGACAGGGTATGGAGCAGTGAAAGAATGTGGCTTAGGGGCAAGTACATTTGAATTAGGCCTAAAATAACGAACAGAAATTTGTCAGGCAGAGAAAGGGTGATGGGAGGAGATTCAACATCACAGGCCAAGCAAACAACAGAATCAAAGGTATTTAAGGTTACACTGCACAGTGACTCTAAGGACAGGCAATGGGTCCTGGTGGCTGAACTACAGAGTATAGGGTGTGGGGAGAAAATGCATGACAAGAGATGAGGTTGGAAAGATGCATTTCATCGGAATAGAGAACAACCCTGAACTCTAGGCTAAGATGTTTAGACTTTACGATATGGAAAACTGAGGGTCATCAAGGTTTTTATTTCACTGTCATAGAGTTAGACCTGTATTTTAAAGGAATACTGAGTAAGATTCAGGAGGGAAATGGTAAGAATATGCTGTAGGATTGTGGCAGTTTAAGTTGGGAGGTTTAATGGTGGTTACACTGATACAATGTTTACTTTAGCAGTGGAATTTAAGTTTTATATATAACTTTAGTCCTGTTTTAATAGAATCATTAAGGTCTGAGAGAACTGAGAAGAGTTTCTCAGTTATACTTTATTGGGGGAAAATGTATTTATTCCATTCATTCAAATATCATGTGCCTACCAGATGCCTGGCATAGTGTGGGCGCTTAGGTCAAAGTGGTGAAAGGGAACAGACCTGGTCCTTGCCTTTATGGGATTTGCAGTGGGAGAGACAGACTTTAGTACAATATTCATATCAACTTATGTTGTAGTGTTAAGAATACAGAGCGTTACAAAGATTGTGGGTCTTATTCTTTGTCCATGTCCAGCATCAATTCTATTTTTTTACTCCTTACTGCAGCATCTGGGTATCAGGTTTGTTGAGTCTTCAGTCCAAGAAGACTGTAAGCCTGAGAATTCTTATGAATTTACATCGGATTCCACTATTATTAAAAATGTGGCAAAAATTGTTCTGTGACTATAGGTTCTGCACCTGAACGCTACTGAGAAACCATGGTGATCAGGTTTTTCTCTTGAGCACCACAGGCAACCCCTCACAGACCCAAAGCCCCAGGTGGGGCAGCCTCTGCATTTGCTGTGCTGCTCTCCCCACAGTTGGTGGACTTAGGATTTACCTCCTGATCTTGTGCCACCATGAACTCTGTCTTTATCCCTGTTTTCTGGATAAATAAATGAATTCTCCCTATGTATGTCCCTTTTCCTTTCATCAAGCCATGGCAAGGGCAGGGAAGGGAGAAGGCAGAGAAAATGCACTCTTCCTATTCTCCCCTATGCCACCTCTGCTCCCAGGATCCGTATGTGTTACCCTATGTTCCCAGCTAGTCCTCTCTTGTCTCCTGTCTCCTCTCCCAGCCATGTCCCAACCTGCTACAGATCCCAGACACCTCTTGTACTTGATACACATCTGATAAACTGAATGGACTGAGTTCTTTAAAATCATCTTTAGAGAAGCACTGCAAGGTAGAGACTAATGTTCAAATCATGTGGCCTTTCTAAAATGGGACTGACCAAAGCACCCATCTCACAGAACTGTGATAATTATATAAGGTAATGCATATGAAAAACTTAGCACGGTACCTGGCCCATAGCAATTGCTAAACATTAAAAAATTACCAGGTATTATTAGCAAAGCAGTATTAATAAGTTGAATATCCTCTTTTTATAGAGGAAATAGACCCAACAAAATAAACCATTGAATTCACAGGCCAAATGCAGTAGACTGTTGAAAATCTTGGAAGAAATATTTTCTGATGCTAGAGGCTTCAGTGGACTTCCACACTCATGAAAGGGGGTAGGAAAAAAAAAAAAAGAGTGTAGGCTACTGACTCAGGCTATGGCTTTATCAGAAACTATGGACCCAGTGGCCAAGGGACAGGACCAGTCTCATCTTCAGTAACTAAGCCCTGAAGCTGCTGGCCCCATACTAGATCTGCCCACCCTAAGAACTTCTTGGGGCAGCAACACTCAAACACTGGGTGTAAGTTCCAGAAAGGGTCTTAAATATAATGCTGAATGAAGAGAGAGAAATCTAAGACAGAAAGCTGCCCACACAAAATAAACCTACAAACTAAATTCTAAAACGCATGAATAACTCTAACCCTAAGAAAAATAATCAACAAATCAGAATAGAAATTCACTTGATATGAAATTTATTTTATAGTCCAAGGAATTTTTTAAATAAGTGATTTTGAGAAATACATGAGATAATGAAACCAAAACAGGCAAAAAATGCAACATCGGGTAGATATAAAAAAGGACTAATGAGAAATCTTAGGATTTAGAAGAAACTGACATTTAAAATGCATTAGAGGATAAACAACAGAACGGACACAGCTGAAGAACAACAGTGATTTTTAAGACAATACTGAAGGCTTAACTCTGAATGCAGCAGATGAAAAATATGAAAGAGCAGTTAAGAAGAAAGAGAGAATATTTCATATATATATCTTCTTAACTGCTCTTTCATATATATACACATACATAATACATAAATATATATACATACTGTATATATAAAATGTTAAGAAAATACAACATTAATATACAGGAGCTGCAGAAGATGAGAATGTAGTGAATGACTGAGAAATAATAGTTGAGAAAAAAAATTAAGAATTTTCCAGAAATGAAGGCCTGACTTCTCAGATCAAGAGTGCACACCTAGACATAATATAGTGAAACTGCAGCCTATTGAGGATAAAGAGACAATCTTAAAAGCTACCAGAGGAAAAGAGACAGATTACCTACAAAGGAAACACAGCAAAGTGCTCATTAATGGATTTCAGAAGGCAGAGTGGGGAAATGACTGTTGACACACAGAATTTACCCCCAGCCAAAAATAAATAAATAGAGCAAAATGAAGCCATTTACAACCCACGAACCTTCCTAAGAGAGTAACTAAAGGATGTAGTTCAGCAAACAAAAATGAACTCAGAGAGAAGGTATGAAACAGAGAAAACAACATAAGTCCAAAAACTGACAAAATATGGCAATAAATTTAAATGATTATGGAAAAAAAAAACCTCCTGTAAATATATTCATTCACATGTAAAATGATGTACATAAAAGGTTATTTACTGTAGCACTGTTTGTGAGGCAAAAGGTTGGAAACAACCTAAATGTCCACCAATATAGGACTGGTTAAATAAATTAGAGTAATCCATATATTGGACTACTACTATGCAGTTTTTAAAAATGAGGAAACTCTTTATGTACAGATATGAAAGGACTGACTATTTTTCACTAAATGCAAGATACATTTAGTGAAAAAAGCAAGGTGAAGAACCACTGTGAAAATATTATCAGTTGTATTTTAAAAAGGAAAAAAATATATATATATATTGGATACCCAAGCAACATTACCTATCTCTGGGAATGGGAAATGAGTGGTTGGGAGCAGGCATGATGTGGAATTTTTCAATGGATAACCCTTATTACATTTTTTTACATGAGAATGTTTTACTACGCAAAAGGGGAAGAATATAAAACTAAAATTCTTTATAATAACAAGATGTGGTAGATGGTCAATTCAGTAGAAAGAGTGTATTAAGGTTTGTCAGGAGAATAGAAATACTGAACAACAGACCTCATTAAAAAAAATTCTAAAAGTAAATACACATCTTATAATTTAAGGGTAAATCAGCAAGGAATTAGAGCAAATGGAACTCTCATACATTAATATGATAGTTTAATGGGTACAACCACTTTGGAAAATTCTTTAGAACTATCTCTTAAAGCTTGAGAATAAAAAAAGTTCTGCAGCTGTGGTATCAAGTAGCCCAGAACTGACCTAAATGGGAAGGAAATCCAAAAAAGAGGGGATATATGTATACGTACAGCTGTTTCACTTTGCTGCACAGGAGAAACTAACACAACATTGTAAAGCAACTATACTCCAATAAAAATGAATTTAAAAAAAAAATGTAGCCCTGAACTGGTCTGTTCAATCAATCAACAATTCACTTCAGAGAACATGTTTTTGTAAGTCCATCAATTAGTGGTAACCCATAGCTTTTGAAAATCAGCCAATCCGTAATGACTCGTTCCAATAAACACAGCTCTGAGAGCCAACTAATCAACAACAGTTTGTCCCATGAAACCAAGCCCCCAGAGATGATGTCAGCCCACCGAACTCCATGCTTCTCAAAACGCCTGTGTAAGAGCAGCAATCTCTTCTGTACCTAGTGAGGACTGTTCCTAGTCAGGATATCTCTCCAGCTGTCTTTTCATTTCAGATACTGAGTGATGGTCTCATCATTCTTTGACAAGCTGAACATATGTGTACGCCATGACCTAGTAATTCCACTCTCGGATATATACCCCAAGGAAACAAGTGCTTACGTACACTAAAAGCTAAAACTACAGGAATGTTCAGAGCAGCTTTATTCAAAATAGCTCCAAATTAGAAACAACCCAAATGTCCATCAACTGCAGGATAAACAAACAGTGGAAATGTGGTAGGCAGAATTCTAAGATCGTCACATGATCTCCGTCCTCTATGACTGTCATCATGTCACTTAAGATTATTAGTTTACATGATAAAAGGTGTAATTAAGATGTAATTAAGGGGCTTCCCTGGTGGCGCAGTGGTTGAGACTCTGCCTGCCAATGCAGGGGACACGGGTTCGAGCCCTGGTCTGGGAGGATCCCACATGCCGCGGAGCAACTGGGCCCGTGAGCCACAGCTACTGAGCCTGTGCGTCTGGGGCCTGTGCTCCGCAACAAGAGAGGCCGCGATAGTGGGAGGCCCACGCACCGCGATGAGGAGTGGCCCCCGCTTGCTGCAACTGGAGAAAGCCCTCGCACAGAAACGAAGACCCAACACAGCCAAAAATAAATAAATAAATAAATAATTTAATAAAATAATAACAATAAAAAATAATAAATTTAAATTTCCATCTTCCCTAATGTCAATTAGTGGTTCTTACAAAACAATCAAAAGACTAATTTAAAAAAAAAAAGATGTAATTAAGGTACCAATCAGTTGACCTTAGGAGACCTCTAGGTGGGCCTAACCTACTACATAACTCCTTTAACAGCAGAGTTTTCTCTGGCTGGTAGCAGAAGACGAAGTCAGAGATTTGAAGCATGAGAAGGATTAGATACACAATTGCTGACTTGCTGATGGAGGGAGCCACCAGTAAAGGAATGCAGGCAGCCTCAAGAAGCTGAGACCAGTCCCACAGTGGCAGCCAGCAAGGAAAGGGAGACCTTGGTCCTACCAGGGACTTCAGTTCTACAACTGAAAGAAATTAAATTCTATAAATGGTTTAAGACTCTTGTATTTTTAAAACATAGTCAATAAATTTATTGCCATTTACATTAACCAAAGTTTTCCTATTTGATTTCCTCTGCTGTCCTGCTTCCTGGCTGTGTTCCAGAGAGAACCAGTCTCTGTGTTGCTAGAGCTTTCATTCTAATGGGGAAGACACTGAGTTATCAAATAAATGGAGGACCTATTAAGATAGGATGGTGAGAGGTGAGCCCTTAAGAACAAAAAGGAGTGAGCCCTGCAGAGTAGAGGTGGGGGACAGGGGGGAGAACTGTTCAAAAGCCCTGAGGCAGGGCATGGTGTGGTCAAAACAATGAAAGGAGGCAGAGTGCCTACAGCCATGTGAGAGGAGAGTGGCAAAAATTAGGCTGATAAGACAAGCCAGATCATGCAGGGCACAGGAGTTTATTTTTTAATTCTAATTACACTGGAAAGCCACTGAAGGCTTTTAGGAAGGTAAGTGACAAGACCGGGTTTACGTTTTAAGAAGCTCTGCTACTGGATGGTAGGCGAGCTGAGGGAATGAAGGCGGAGGCAAGAGAGTGGAGGCAGAAAAGGCAAAAGTTGAAAGCGTGGTGGTGGAGGCTATTGCACTGGATCCAAAAGACTGCCACTTAGGTATAATGTTAATGTATTCATCAAATTAATTTAACTTTGAAAAATACAACTGAAAGGCAAAACAGCTTAACTTTTGTTTGAAAAAAGTGCTTCGGTCTTTGGACAGATATTTATGGAGCTGTGCTAAGAGCTGGGTATACACAGGAGTTTATAACTCATGGAGATAAAATTATAATAGAATGAAATAAAAGCCATAACCTCGAAGATGTGTATAAGGTACACTCCTGGAGGAAGTAGGACAACTCATCCTAAATTCCGTGCATTACCTGTAACCCACAAAGGAATTCACTTCAAAAATATTTACTAAGTGCCTATTACGTGTCAGGCAACAAACACATGATAAAAGAGTGATACAATTGCAGAATTTGATGTGTCCTCATCTCCCTTAATTGAACTAAAAAAATTAAAACATGACGTGGCGTAAAGAGCGTAAAAGAGCGTTTTCCTTTCTTTCCTTTTTTTTTTTCCGGCAGCGCCCCGCGGCTTGCGGGATCTTAGTTCCCTGACCAGGGATCGAACCCGCGACCCCTGCGATGGAAGCGCGGAGTCCTAAACACTGACTGCCAGGGAATTCCCGCGCGTTTTTCTTATTAGCTTCAGCATACTAGCACATCAGCACAACGAAGAGATAATGAAAATCATAAACCACCTGTGTTGCAAAATAAATTCCAAAGGAAAACTGATGACAAAGGCAAGGGAAAGAGGAACAACTGAAATATCACAAGGAAACAGGCAAATCCGGAAGTGAAGATACTCTAGGGGACGACTGGCAAGTCCTTCAACCAGGCAATAGGATGGGAAGAAGGGAGGGGAAGGATAGGGCTGTTTTAAATTAAGAGACTTAACTACATGCAACGAATGGTCTTTAATTGGATCCTAGTTGGTACAAACCAACTGCAAAAAACATTTGTAGGACAACGAGGGGAAATCTGAATATGAAGCAGGTGTCAGGCAATACTAGGGAATGCGCTTAGGTTTAGTTGGGTGTGTTGATATTGGGGTTATGATTTGTGTATGTAAAATGTCCTTAATTTTCAGAGATGCACATACGAAACTATTTAGGGGTGACAAGTCATGATGCTCGTAATTTATTTCGAAACACTTAAAGAAAAAATAGATGCGATAAATACTGTATAATGTTAACACTTGTTAAATAAAAGTGATGGGTATATACGGAGTCGGGCTTTTGACAGGGAGCGAGACTCCCAGTCGGACGCTCCTCCTCCACCTCCCCACCTCCGCTCAAGACCACAAAGCCCCGCCTGGGCAGGGGCGGGACCTCCTTCTACTCCACTGGGGCTTCAGCCCTGTGTCGAGGCGACGGCGAGAGGATGGCGAGGCCACGCCCGCGCAGACGTCCCCTCCCTGTCTACCCCAAGTCACTGACTTTAATCTTCCCGGGGCGGGAGGGTCGGGACGAGGGGCCTGGGACTCACCTTCGGGGTCCCGGGAACTTCGGATCCGTGGCGCGGGCGGCAGCGCCCGTACAACCGACCAACAACAAAGGCCGGAAGTGCGTCATTGTTCCTAGCCCCGTCGCTGAAGCCGAGCAGCCCTTTCCGCGATCTTGTTCTCTCTAGGAGCTCCGGAGGTTGATGCACTTTATGACTGCCTCATTACAAGGCTCGGAACCAGAAATTCAGCCCGAGGCGGGGAAACCCAGCGAGATTTCTGTACGGAGTGGCTCCCGGCATCTGGGAATCAGATGGTCATAGCAATGAAAAATGTTAGGGCCGAAAGGGACGTCATAGTTCCTCCAGTCTGGTACTTAACCGCCCATTGCTTCCTAACTTTGGTCCCTTTGACACCACAAAGGAGAGATGGTAGTTGTTGGGGTTTTTTGTTTGTTCATTTTTAACTCTCAACCTCTGTTTTCTAGAATCGCAGTCTAGAAGGAGACACGGGGACAGAAACAAGTAACTACATACAGCTGATTTGTATGTGAAATGAAATAAAAATGAAGTAAATGTTTGTAAATCGGTTAGGATAGTCCCTGGACCATAGTAAATGCCGTGGAAGTATTTAGAAGATAAATGTATGTATTAGGCCAAAGAGGAAAACTAATGGAGCAGATCAGGAAACTGTAGGAGTTTGCCCTCGTATTTAATACAAGGGGAATAGAACAAGAGAAAGGAATGTCCGGAGATGGAATAAAAGAATAAAATCAGGAATGGGGTGAGATACTTTGGTCATCCAGAAAATTGGGCAAATCACGATGGCTGGAGAACGGAATATACAGCAGGGGGCACCTGCAGTTACTGTTCCTGGATCCCTAACCAGAGAGTTTGGGCAGATATGATCAGATTTGCCCCTAGAAATGTTACCATGGCAGCAGTGTGGAGGGTAGACTGGAAGGATTTGAGATTACAGGCAGGTAGACCAGTTAGGAGACAACTGCAAGAATCCAGGGTAGGTATAGTGAGGGCCTGAATCAAGGCAGTAGCCACAGTAGTGGAGAGAAGGGGATAGATAATATATGTTAAGAGGTTGAATTTATTTTTTTATCCATTCATTTAACAAATTCTCTTTGAATGCATTCTTTGTGCCAAGGGTTTCCTCTAAGGACTGGATATAATAATAATGAACACAGATCTTGACCCTCAAGAAGCTTAAAAGAGAAATATAGACAGTGCAAGATCTAATATATATAATTTGGGTGAAACATAGGTATGAAAATGGAGATTTGGAATGGAAAATCACATATTACAAATTTTAAAGTCTTAAAAGCATAGCAAACATGAAAGTCAGAAAAATAATAAAATATTTTTATTAATTAACTGCCTGATGCACTTCTATAATAATTTTTTCCTAAATTGTTGGCTTTATATTCTTGGACTGTCTTTTAATGTTAATTTTGTAATTTAAATTTTTCTAGAAAGAATGAAAAGATAATGTAGCAAAATCTATCCTCTAGCATAACTCATCAAAAACTTTTTAGGGCTTCCCTGGTGGCTCAGTGGTTGAGAATCCGCCTGCCAATGCAGGGGACACGGGTTCGAGCCCTGGCCCGGGAGGATCCCACATGCCGAGGAGCAACTAAGCCTGCGAGCCACAACTACTGAAGCCTGTACGCCACAACAAGAGAAGCCACCGCAATGAGAAGCCCGCCACCGCAATGAGAAGCCCGCGCACCGCAACGAAGAGTAGCCCCCGCCAGCCACAACTAGAGAAAAGCCCGCATGCAGCAACAAAGACCCAACGCAGCCAAAACTTAATTAATTAATTAATTAAAAAAAAAACATTTTAAATTGTTGATATTTGGGTAAACCTCTATCAAGTTTCTTTCAATTATGAGCTACAAGATTTTAGGATGTTTTAAGTTTTTTGTATGAGGACTAATCTGAGAATCTCATATCGATGACACATTAACTAGATTGTTTTGATGTCCTCATTGTCAGTAGCAGACATCGTCAGTGTCAGTATTTTATGTCAAATGTGCAAGAAATTTAAATCTCTTTTCACTGTGTTCAGTGATACACTGCTCTTCATTAATTAGATTATTGAACAATCCAAGAGCCGATTTATTATTTCATTCAATATTTAGCTTTCCTCTTATTGAATTACTGTTTTCATGTAATCTGAAATTTGTTTTGTTATAACTTGATTCTTTATATCAGAACAAAAATCTGTTTATTTCATTCAATATCTTTATTGCTTTTGTTTCTCACATTACATCCTTTTAATTTGAATTTTCTCTGTTCTTTAATAAATTATCTTTATTTCAAAATTTATCATTTGTTCCTTAAATCATACCAAAATGTCTTTCCAAATTGTAGATAAAATTACTTACTTCTAACCTCGATAGAGGTTTGGATTACACAGGGGCATGCATTTATGAAAACTCAAAGAATGTACAATTAAGGTAATACATTTTATTATACATAATTTTACTTCAGAAGAAAAGAGCTATGAACAAATATTGAAATCTAGCTAATGACATGCACACTGAAGTATTATATTTAGGGGGAAGTATACTGCTTGATGTTTGCAATTTACTTTGATATATTAAGAAAATATAGGTGCTGGGAAAATTGGACAGGTACATGTAAAAGTATGAAATTAGAACACTCCCTGACACCATACACAAAAATAAACTCAAAATGGATTAAAGACCTAAGTGTAAAGCCAGACACTATCAAACTCTTAGAGGAAAACATAGGCAGAACACTCTATGACATACATCACAGCAAGATCCTTTTTGACCCACCTCCTAGAGAAATGGAAATAAAAACACAAATAAACAAATGGGACCTAATGAAACTTAAAAGCTTTTGCACAGCAAAGGAAACCATAAACAAGACCAAAAGACAACCCTCAGAATGGGAGAAAATATTTGCAAATGAAGCAACTGACAAAGGATTAATCTCCAAGATCTACAAGCAGCTCATGCAGCTCAATAACAAAAAAACAAACAACCCAATCCAAAAATGGGCAGAAGACCTAAATAGACATTTCTCCAAAGAAGATATACAGATGGCCAACAGACACATGAAAGAATGCTCAACATCATTAATCATTAGAGAAATGCAAATCAAAACTACAATGAGGTATCATCTCACACCGGTCAGAATGGCCATCATCAAAAAATCTACAAACAAGAAATGCTGGAGAGGGTGTGGAGAAAAGGGAACACTCTTGCACTGTTGGTGGGAATGTAAATTGATACAGCCACTATGGAGAACAGTATGGAGGTTCCTTAAAAAACTAAAAATAGAACTACCATACGACCCAGCAATCCCACTACTGGGCATATACCCTGAGAAAACCATAATTCAAAAAGAGTCATGTACCAAAATGTTCATTGCAGCTCTATTTACAATAGCCAGGACATGGAAGCAACCTAAGTGTCCATCATCGGATGAATGGATAAAGAAGATGTGGCACATATATACAATGGAATATTACTCAGCGATAAAAAGGAACGAAACTGAGTTATTTGTAGTGAGGTGTATGGACCTAGAGACTGTCATACAGAGTGAAGTAAGTCAGAAAGAGAAAAACAAATACCATATGCTAACACATATATATGGAATCTAAAAAAAAAAAAAGGTCATGAAAAACCTAGGGGCAAGATGGGAATAAAGATTCAGACCTACTAGAGAATGGACTTGAGGATACGAGGAGGGGGAAGGGTAAGCTGGGAGAAAGTGAGAGAGTGGCATGGACATATATACACTACCAAACGTAAAATAGATAGCTAGTGGGAAGCAGCCACATAGCACAGGGAGATCAGCTCGGTGCTTTGTGACCACCTAGAGGGGTGGGATAATGAGGGTGGGAGGGAGGGAGATGCAAGAGGGAAGAGATCTGGGGACATATGTATATGTATAACTGATTCACTTTGTTATAAAGCAGAAACTAACACACCATTGTAAAGCAATTATACTCCAATAAAAACGTTTAAAAAAATTACAGTAAACGTTGTGATATTTTTCAATGAAAAAAAAAGTATCTGGGTATCCTGTGGCTCAGTCAAGTTGACACAAAATTAACCATCACAATACTGTAGTTTCAGGTATTAGCTAAGTATTACAACTCTTAACCATGCTCCCCCACTGTTGATCTCTAGCTCTTACAAGTGACAGTAGGAGCCTAGGAAATAATGTTTGTAGTCTCCTTACCCTGCTTACAGATCGGGATAAAGAAGGGCTGGTATGAGGCTGAACGACAAGAGATAATGACTGGCTTACTACTGTATCCTCAGAACCTAGCAGAGTTCCTGATGAATGAATGATTCTGAAGATTGGTTGATTCTACTTGCTCTTTCACTGCAACATAAAATCCCCCCGGCACCTACTGCTTGAGACCAAAGTGTTCACATACCTATTTCCAGAAATAACAGTTTTTCTGTTGTAACTATACCACATTGGCTGAGATACAGGATATAAAAATATTCTCTGAGACTCAATAGCATATGCTACATGCTGATGAATGTTTAGGAGTTAAGTCCCTAAAGGTAGGATTGAATCCAGCTGCCTAATGCCTTAGTTATTAAAAGTTTGTTTCTTGAGGCTGAGTAGACGGCCTCTTAAAAACGAAAGTCAGTGCAAATCTACGCTTACTGGTGTGGAGCTGATCTTTCTCTGCCTCCTGATCTTTTCCCAACATCAGTTACTTTAAGGAAAAAAGGGTCCCCAATGCTCCAGCCACCTCTGCAGGATGGACTCCACGTTACTCCCTGAGCTCCCAGTCAAGCAGACAATACTCTCCTGGTAGTTGGTGTTGTAACCCTTGAAGTGTCTGTATTAAACTTCTTTCTCCACATTTTTGTTTAAAAAAAAAAGTGTCTAAATTCAACTGATGGAATTTAAGAAAATCTACAATGAAGAGAACAAGGTTAAAGTAACCTTGGGAGTGAGGGTGACTGGGAGGTGATATGGGGGCATGAAATGGTGAATTACCCAGTGCCTCCATTGTTGGGTACTCTTCAGTAAAATGTCTGTTCATGAGTTTTGCCCATAGCTAATTGAATTGTTTGTTTAACTGTTGCAATTAGGTGAGTTCTTTTTATATTTTAGATACAAGTCCTCTGTCAGATATATGTTATAAAAATATTTCCCCTGTCTGTAGCTTGTCTTTTAATCCTCTTAATAGAGTCCATCACAGAGCAAAAGTTTTAAATTTTGATGAAGACCAAATTATTAATTTTTCCTTTAATGAATCACGCTTTTGATGTCAATTCTCAGAATCTTTGCCTAAATCTAGGTCCTGATGATTTCCTCTTATGTTTTCTTTGAAGTTTTATGTCTTATGTTTTAGCCCCATGATCTGTTTTCAGCTAATTTTTGTATAATGTGTGTGGTTTAGGCTGAGTTGTTTTTCTTTTTGTTTTTTGCCTATGGATGTCCAATTGCACCAGCACCTTTTTCTGAAAAGGCTATCCTTCCTTCATTGAATTGCTTCTGTAACTTTGTGAAGAATCAGTTGGGCATTTTTGTGTGGATCTACTTATGTGTTCTCCAACCTGTTCCATTGAACTATATATGTCTACAATACCACACTCTTGATCACTGCAGTAAGACTTAACATCAGGGATAGTGATTTCTCCCACTTTATTCTTTTCCAAAATTTAGTTATTCTAGGTCCTTTGCCTTTCCACATCAATTTTAGAACAAGCTTATCTATGTCTTCTAAAAAATCTTGCTGGGATTTTGACAGGATTTATATTAAGCCTATAAATCAGTGTAGGGAGAATTGATAACCTTGCTATGTGTGTCTTCCAGTCCATGAACACGGTATGTCTCTTCATTTATTTAGATCTTCTTTGATTTCTCTCAACAGCTTTTTGTCATTTTCCCAGTACAGATGCAGATCCTGTACATTTTTGTTAGATTTATACCCAAGTATTTAATTTTCTTTGGAGCAACTACAAATGGCATTGCATTTTAAATTTCAATTTCCAAATATTCATTATTAGTATATAGAAAGAGGATTGATTTTTGCATATTGATTTTGTATCTTTCAACCTTGCTGAATTTGCTTACTAGTCCTAGAAGTTTTTTGTAGATTCCTTGAAATTTTGTGTGCGCACAATTATATTACCTGCAAATATGCAGTTTTATTTTTTCACTTCATGTCATTTTTGGCCTTATTGCACTGGCTTGTACTTCCAGTTTTTTTTTTTTAATAAATTTACTTATTTATTTTTGACTGCATTGGGTCTTTGTTGCTGCTCTCGTTGTGGTGCACGGGCTTCTCATTGCGGTGGCGGAGCGTGGGCTCTAGGCACGCAGGCTCAGTAGTTGTGGCGCACGGGCTTAGTTGCTCCACAGCACGTGGGATCTTCCCAGACCAGGGCTTGAACCCGTGTCCCTTGCACTGGCAGGCGGATTCTCAACCACTGTGCCACCAGGGAAGTCCCTGTACTTCCAATATTATGTTGAATAAGAATGATGAGAGTGAACATTCTTGTCTTGATCCCAATCTTATGGGGAAAGAATTGCATTTCACCATTAAGTATGAAATTAGCTGTAGGTGTTCTGTAGATGTTTTTTATGAAGTTGGAGAAGTTCCCTCTATTTCTAGGGTGCTGAAAGTTTTTATTATGAATGAGTATTGGATTTTGTCAAATTCTTTTTCTGTGTCAATTGTATGATCATATGTTTTAGTCTGTTGATATGATGGAATACATTAATTTTTGAAGATTGAAACAGCCTTACATGTTGGAATAAATCCCACTTAATTATGGTATATAACTTTTTATAAATACCTTGATTTGATTTGTTAATATTTCATTGCATCTAATTTCATGAGAGATACTGGATTCTGGGTTTTTTTTGTTTTGTTTGTTTTTCCATTCTGTCTTTGTCTCATTATGGTATCAGAGTAATCTTAGCAACATGAAAAGAGTTGAAAGAGTGGCATGGACTTATATATACTACCAAGTGTAAAATAGATAGCTAGTGGGAAACAGCTGCATAGCACAGGGAGATCAGCTCGGTGCTTTGTGACCACCTAGAGGGGTGGGATAGGGAGGGTGGGAGGGAGATGCAAGAGGGAGGAGATACTGGGATATATGTATATGTATAGCTCTTTCACTTTGTTATAAAGCAGAAACTAACACACCATTGTAAAGCAATTATACTCCAATAAAGATGTTTAAAAAAAAAAGAGTTGGAAAATATAACCTCTTCTATTTTCTGGAAGAAATTGTGTAAAATTGTTGATAATCCTTCCTCTAATGTTTAGTAGAATTCTCCAGTGAAGCCCTCTAGACCTGAAGATCTGGGAACTTTTAAATTATGAATTCAATTTCTTTAATGGCTAAAGGACTATTCAGATTATCTATTTCATCTTGGTTGGATTTTGGTTGCCTGCACTTTTTGAAGAATTGGTCCATTTCTTCTAAGTAGTCAAAGTTATGATTATAAGTGCAAAATTGTTCATTGTCTGCCTTTACAAAGCTTTTAATAAATGCAGGATCTGTAGTAATATCCCCAATTCATTCCCGTTGCTAGTGATTTGTATCTTCTCTCTTTTTATCTTGTCGGTTTTACTAAAGGTTTATGTTTTATTGGAAAAATTTTTGAAGAAACAGCTTTGTTTCGTTAACTTTTTCCTATTGTTTTCCTATTCTCAGTCTCATTGATTTCTGCTATTATCTTTATTATTTTCTTCTGATGTCTTGGGTTTATTTTGCTCTTGATCTTTAGTTTCTTGAGGCAGGAACTTCAATTATTGATTTCAGACTATTCCACTTTTCTAATATAAGCATTTAGTGCTATAATTTTCCCTGTCAGCATTTCTTTAGCTGTGTCTCACATACTGTGATAGTTGTATTTATTTTCCTTCAATCTATGTATTAAAAAAAATTCCTTTGAGACTTCCTCTTTGACCTGGGCATTATTTAGAAATGCTTTCCTTAGTTTCCAAATATTTGGAGATTTTTCTGTTTGTTATTTTTTCGTTTGGTTTCATTGTGGTCAGAGAATATACTCTGTATGATTTCAATTACATAAACAGCATTTTCTGCCACTGCTAGCCATATGGTTATTTCCTATGTATCTTATGATATACTTTTTTTTCTTTCTTTTTTTTAAATTTAGCGATCCTTTCTTTACTGTTGCCCTAGAAGACTCTCTTTGCCAGCAAACTGGCACTTCCCTCCTTCTGGATGCACTTCTGGGTTCATTGTAGGATTGTAGGAAGGCCTCCAAACTCCATTGCTCTTGAGAAGATTGAAGGACCTTAGGCCACACAGACTGAATGGACCTCTTCTCTAAGCTAGACTTCCCTTTCCTTGCTGAAGGAGACACTCTGTACCCCCTATCTGGCAATGTCCAGTATTGGTTGTCATGGCCGTGGACTCAATTCCCTTTATCTGTAAAATTCTGACACTTCATATATGGTTGGTTGCTGACATTACTGGACTTTTACATATATAGCATCTAGGGACAGGTAATTTGTATTTGTTAAATAAGTTACTGCCTTACCCCTATTGGCCTGACATTCAACTGTCGTACCTTTGACTGATTAAAAAATGGGCAGGGCTTCCCTGGTGGCACAGTGGTTGAGAATCTGCCTGCCAATGTAGGAGACACGGGTTCGAGCCCTGGTCTGGGAAGATCCCACATGCCGCAGAGCAACTAGGCCTGTGAGCCACAATTACTGAGCCTGCGCGTCTGGAGCCTGTGCTCCGCAACAAGAGGGGCCGCGATAGTGAGAGGCCCGCGCACCGCGATGAAGAGTGGCCCCCCCTTGCTGCAACTGGAGAAAGCCCTCGCATAGAAACGAAGACCCAACACAGCCATAAATAAATAAATAAAATTTAAAAAAAAAATGGGCAGAGGAGCTGTGTAGCCATTTTTCCAAAGAAAACATACAAATGGCCAATAGGTACATGAAAAGATGCTCAACATCACTAATTATTAGGGAAATGCAAATCAAGACCACAGTGAGCTATCACCTCATGCCTGTTAGGATGGCTATCATTATTATTTTTTAAATAAATTTATTTATTTATTCTTGGCTGCATTAGGTCTTCATTGCTGCACGCGGGCTTTCTTTAGTTGTGTCGAGCAGGGGCTACTCTTCGCTGTGGCGTGCAGGCTTCTCATTGTGGTGTTTCTCTTGTTGCAGAGCACGGGCTCCAGTAGTTGTGGCACGCGGGCTCTAGGGTGCAGGCTCAGTAGTTGTGGCGCAAGGGCTTAGTTGCCCTGCGGCATGTGGGATCTTCCCGGACCAGGGCTCGAACCCGTGTCCCCTGCATTGGCAGGCGGATTCTTAACCACTGCACCACGAAGGAAGCCCCAGGATGGCTATTATTAAAAAGACAAGAAATAACAAGTGTTGGCAAGGATGTGGAGAAAAGGGAGCCCTTGTGCTCTGTCGGTGGGAACGTAAATTGGTGCAGTCCCTATGGAAGACAGTATGAAGATTCCTCAAAATATTAATAGAACCACCATATGATCCAGCTATCCCACTTCTGGTTATTTACCCAAAGAATATGAAAACACTAATTTGAAAAGATATATGCACCCCTACATTCATTGTAGCATTTATTTGCAGTAGCTAAGATACCTAAGAGCTCAACAGATGAATGGATAAGGAAGATGTGGTATATATATACATGATAGAATACAACTCAGCTATTGAAAAAGATGAAATCTTGTCATTTGTAGTATGCTAAGTGAAATAAGCCAGATGGAAAAAGACAAATATCATATGATTTCACTCATCTGTGAAATATAAAAACCAAAGAAACCCCCAAAACACAAAATAAATGAACAAACCAAACCAAACAAAATCAAACATGTAAATATGGAGAACAGAATAGTGCTTACCAGAGGGGAAGGGGCTGACAAGAGGGTGAAATGGGTAAAGGGGATCAACAATATGGTGATGGATGGAAACTAAATTTTTGGTGGTGAGCATGCTGTAGGGTATACAGAAGTAGAAATATAATGTTGTACACATGAAACATACTATGTTATAAACCAATGTTACCTTAACCAAACAAAAAAACAAAAATCCTGCCATGTTCAATCATGTACTTGTGCAGTTTACTGTGTATCAATTTCCCTCAATAAAACTGTTTAAAAAGTCATAACAGATTATACTGCAGATTTTAGGTAAGTAACTTGAAAGTCTAGACAAAATGGATAGTTTTCTAAGCAAATAATAGATTATCAGAATTGACTCCCATTATAAATAGCCTAAATAGACCATTTTTGTAGAAGAAATAGAAAAAAGTTACCATGGAACTATCCCACAAAAAAGTACCCAGCCCAGATGGTTTCACATCAGAATTCAACTTTCAAAAACCAGATAATGTCAATGCTTTACAAATTGTTCTAGAACATTAAAAAATAAAAACTTAGTCCTTTCTGTGATGCAAGTAAAATCGAAACCTGAACCTGAAAAATACAGAAAATTACAGACCAGTTTTACATAAATATTGAATAAAAATGTACTAAATAAAATATTAGCAAGTAGAACCCATAAACACATGAAGAAAACACCATGCCTAAGTGAAATTTATTCCAGGAATGCAAGATTGGTTCAATGTCAGGAAAGTCTTTCATGTAATACAAGATAATAAAATTAAGGGAAAAAAATAATGTAGTTTCTATGGATGCTGAAAAATCCTTTTATAGAACACAATCCATCTTTTAAAATAGTGACCGTAATACCTATTCAGAAAATTTAGGCATATACAGCAGATATAAACTCCTAATTGTGAAATAATCATTGCAAAGTTTTGAAATCTGTGGTTCCTATATTTAGTGACCTACTATAAAATCCATAGGCCTCATTTTCATAGAGATTGGGCTACATTGCCAATTTGCTGAAGAAGAGCTTCTAAAAGACTCTTTCCTCTTTTAGACTGTAGGTTTTAGAACTGAAAATAATAATAAACAAATTACTTAAAGTATTAGCCTTCAGGACATTATGTGTTATCTATAAGGGAAAATACCTTTATTATTATCTGTCAATAAGCTATATGTGAAATATATATTTTTTTAATATATTTATTTATTTTATTATTTATTTATTTAGGCTGTGTTGGGTCTTTTGTTGCTGCGCACGGGCTTTCATTAGTTGCGGTGAGCAGGGGCTACTCTTCATTGCAGTGCACAGGCTTCTCATTGCGATGGCTTCTCTTGTTGCGGAGCACGGGCTCTAGGCACAAGGGCTCTAGAGCACAGGCTCAGTAGTTGTGGCTCATGGGCTTAGTTGCTCCGCAGCATGTGGGATCTTCCTGGATCAGGGCTCGAACCTGTGTCCCCCTGCATTGGCAGGCAGATTCTTAACCACTGCACCACCAGGGAAGCCCTCTTTTTCTATCTTTAAAAAAAAAAACCAAATCTGGGACATATATACTCTGTGAATGACACCTATATGGCCTTGTGTTGGGAGAACACAGAGGCAGTGCCAAATCTAGGAAAGCAGCCAACGTCCAACAATTCAGTGATGTGGATCCTTTCATTATGTTTATTGAAACTTTAATAATGTCATTTTTATGCCCTGGTGTACTCATACAAGCCTATTTAGCCCATAAAAATAATATATATATGTGTATATGTGTGTGTGTGTGTGTGTGTGTGTGTGTGTGTGTATATATATATATATATATATATATATATATAGTTAAAATAAACAGTAGACAATATTGTTTACACTTGAATGAATTTAAGATATGAGATTAGAGTGGGCATGGGAAAATAACATTTCCCCAGTAAACAGATAATCATCTCAGAGATAGTGTCACAAGTCCAGGGATGCAGGTAAACATCTTAATTTCACAAGTCCTGGTTGCTTATGTTTACAGACTCCTTTGAGAAGCGAAAAGAACTTCTGACTTTTCCTTTTCGTGACTTGAGACGTTCATTGAATGTTTTTAGTGGCTACAATGGGCAATTTAAGATAACCATTCCCCATACATCTTGCCCATTTACATTAATTTTCCAATATCGTGGAGACTATTGTTGAGGCTTGATGTCTGTCCGTGCAACTTCCCACAATCTTCTCATTTAAAAGAGCCTCCCTAATATGGACTCACTGCTGTTTACTAAGGTCCAACCTCTATCTGAAGACTTTTCCATACTCATCACACTGTCAGTTTTTCTTTAGTGTGATTTCTCCAATGCTGAATAATGCTGGTGATTCTGTGGAAAATATTTCCACATTCATCACGTTTATAAGATCTATCTCCTATGTAGAGTCTCTAGTGCAGTCAGTCCTGACTTTTGGGTGAAGGCCTTCCTTCCTACTTCCTTCACATACGGTTCTATAAGGTTTCCATGCTGAATAAAGGCATCCTTACATCCTGCATCACATTTATGCAGTCTCTTGCTCGTGTGGATTTTCTGAAAGGCTGCTTTGGCTTATGTCAAATATGGCTTTCCCACATTCCTTATACTGATAGCATTTTCCCCTGTGATGGATTTCCTAGTGGGAAAGGAGGGACCCACTGTAAACAAAAGCTTTTCCAAAAGTGTTGCTCTCAAAGACATTCTCTTTGGTATGTACTTCCTAATGCTGAGTAATTACTCACCAGTAACTAAAGCTTTTACTAACTTACTGCATTGATGCTGTAATTCTACAGATTCCCCCCACATGATTTAGCATCTTCAGAATTTTTTTGTGTTGGAGACAAGTCCTTATTTTCATTCTCAGTAACACCATCTAAAAAAAATGCACAGACAATTCAAATGTCAGTTGTCTCTTCTGCTGAGATCATGAGACTTATGATGAGAAACAGCGATCAAAATAAAACCCAGTTTTATCTAAAGTGCATGCCTTTTCAGTATCCCTAAACTACCAATTCAATTTTGAAAAGCATGCAAGAAGGCATGTGAAGTTCCAGTTTGAGAAGAGACAGCTGGACAGAAAGAGACTGGAAGAGCATACAGAATTTTCTCACAAAATGTGACAAAGAATCAAAAAGGTATAATCAAAAAAGTTAAGAGGCGGTCAGTTTGAATCTGGAGGTGAAAAAAGGGAATATCATGAGACCAAGAGAAATTTTAATTTGCTAAAGCGTAGTTAAAAGTACCATTTACACCAAATGAATGTACCTAGGCCACTAGTATAGACAAACAAAATGCTCCATAAATGTTTGTTAAATGGATCAACAAACAATGGCATATAATAAAAGTTAACTTGGAGCAATAGGTAGATCAGTTTCAAAATGCATACTATTTTGATGTGGGGAAATCAGTAAACTGGAAAAATAACAGTGGGGAAAATAATTTTTTCAGTTAATATTCAGGATTAAAAGATAAGAAGAAAAACATTTTAAAGCTAAAGGAGTTGAATAAGTCAAAACAAGAGCAAAACAAAACACAGACACCTCCCAAATATTACTCAGAGTTTCTACCTAAAGAATTGGGCAAAGAGACGGGTAGGGGCAAGGTTTCCAGGGAAAGAACACTAACAAGAGTTCTAAAAACCTTCTTTTCAAGGATGTCTTCTTTCTCTGCAGACATTCTTTCTCATCTGCTTTCCATTTCATAAGGCAATAACATGAGAGTTAAACTAAGGTAGGGTCTTAACAGACTGGACCTGACACCTTTTGATTCCAGGGTACTATCTTGCCATAAGCATACCTTGTTCTATCCTTGTTCTATCTGGGCCCTAAAAGCAATGGATGAAGATGGTCTTGGAAAATTGAATTTGAAGCTATCCTTCAGTAAAAACACCCAAATAACAACAACAACAAAAAAACAATATAGGTAGAGAAGATTCCAGAGGTGTACATGAATACCCGGCGGAATTAAAGCCCATGAGGGAGATACTGGGTTATGGCTCCAGAGACATCTGGTGGATCCTAAAGTTGTTTTGCTGCTTTCTGTTCTATTCCTGAAGCCTTTCACTAGTCAAGCCATAAATGATCCTCCCCACCTTTCCCACCTGATGGCTTGTCCTTCAAGCTGTCTCTTCAACCTTTCTAGCATAACTGATGCCTCTTCCCTACATTCTGAATGATATTATCCTCCTTAGGTCTGCAGCTCTACAGGCAGAGGTCAGGACCTGCTTCAGCACCTGCTCCTTGGTCTGTATTTCTGGTCTCAGCATCTGTGGGCAGAGCTCCCCGAGTCTTCTGACAGCCCTGTGAGGTCCAAGTATCTATTTCCTGGTAGCAACAACTTAAAGTTGGAAGAAAGATTTTGTTTTGCCAGTCTGATTCTTGGTCCCAGGCACAGCCCTCTCCCTCTACCATCAGTCACTATTAGAGATCTTTCCTGCAAGAAGACTGCCATTCTGGAATAAGCGAGCTCAGGAGAAGATTCACTCCAGCTTGGGGTTCACACTGATTTTTCAGAAGTATATCCTTGTAGCTAGTCTTCTTCCTGAGGCATAGAACAACACTGTTAACAGAAACTCTAAATTTTATTTAGCTCTTACCCAAGAACTCACTTACCTGACAACGCACTGAAATAAAAAAGGAACTCTGTCAGAAAGCTAAAAAAATTAGAAGACAGAGTGGGAGTGACTGCAAATTATTAGTAAACACTATCCGCTATAATCTCTTACTTCCTAGTTTAAGTTAATAAAGCTTGAGAGAAAGACCATGACCCTCCTCCCTTTGGTTCTCCCCTTCTAAGAATCCCAAATGGTAAAGAACATTAGAGATCAGAAAATAACGGCTAATATTTATTGAAAATTGACTGTGAATTTACTCATCTAAGCAGATTTTATCATTCCACTTACAGATGAATGATACTGAGGCACAGAGGGATTAAGTAATTTTCTAAAAGTCAAACAAGTGGATTCTGTGTCGTTCCTTGTGTTCTGACTTATTCTAGGGAGTCATGAGTGGGATCATCTCAAAGGAGCCCAACTTTCCTTTTACCAAATTGGGATTCCAGACTTTCGTCTTTTTCTCAACAGCCCCAATAACCTACGACAACTCAGGACGTGGAAGCCATCTTTAACTTTCGCCTGCAACTCAATTCGTCCTACTGAACTTCACCGGAGTCCCTAAAGGGCCGGATCACACACTGAGTCGAAGCCTGAGTCCATGAACCCGCTACCACCACCACCTACGACCCAAAGGCCGAAAGAGCTCGCAGTTCTAGGCCTGCGGCTGTCAACAATGCCTCACCCTTAGGTCTCCTTTAGGAATCTGGAGGTTCTCTCCTCTCCGTGCTTGCCTGGCAGCATCCCCGCCCCTGCTGAGCAGCGCAGGCTCGGGCAGCTAGGTCAGGTAACTCCAAGGGCCTGCGCTCCGAGGCTGGGGCATGGCAGGCTCCGCCCAGGGTCCGCCTTCCCGCGGCAGAACTTCAGAAGAGCAACTCAGACAAAAAGGGAAACTCCTTAGCTAAGTATCTCTTACAGGGGTGGAGACAAAAGATAGGAAAATCTTTCCTTGCCAGTTTAGGCGATGTTTATGTCCTGCCAGCCACTGTTCATTAGTTCCCAAGGTAAGAAAGTAAAAGTAGACCTGAGCGGCAGCTTTAATCCCAGCGGCAACAACGCAGCAGTCCTGGGAAAAATGCAGCGTAGTTACAGGTAATTTCAGGCCTGGGGCTGGAGCATCTGGAGGCAACGCATTTGAGAGAGCCCACGGCAATAGAACAATAGCAAACGGCTATAAAGCACTTAGGTGCTAACCACTGTTCTAAGCACTTTATATAAACCCCCCATTTATCCATATAACAATTATCCTCCCTAGGTCTGCGGCTCCCCAGGCAGAAGTAGGTACTATTGTTGATATTATACTTTATGATGAAATGAGATTAAGTCGCTTGCTCAAAGTCATTGAGCTAGAGTTTGGCTACAGCAAGCTGTAGAGTTCCTAAATTTCCTCCTCCTTTATCAGGGATGAAATGGTGATATACCTACTCTTAAATATTTCACTTAAGTAGGCTGAGCTGAGGCACTAGATCAAAAAGTAAGATACGCATTATCAAGCTTAGACAGGAATAATGACGATCTGCATAAATCAGAGGTAACAAATGGCCTCCTCTTAGGAATCCTCGGGACACCCAGGACCAGGCCATTTGGGCTTAAGAAGACGATTGGTAGAGCAAACATATATTCCCCAAAGATCACCTTGAACTGTGATGGGTGAAAACTCTGGGAGCCTTGACTGATGGGTTTTCAGACCTGGAAAAGGTCTTTTATACGTGTGGGAAGAGAATCAACTGTTTCCAAGAAATCAAGGGATAAGGCTGGCTCTCAATAATGATCTCACAATGTGGACTAGGGAGCTAAGCAACTAAGAAGTTTAAAACACTTATCGTGGTTGGCTTTGTCAAGACCAAATTGTATGTATATAAAATGAAAGTATATGTATAAAATAAAAATTAAAAACATTTTATATAAAATATAACCATACCTACTTTTTATATACAAATATGATATAAAAATACTATGTATAAGAAACAATGTTCAAGAACTCCTTACCAGTTATACCCAGAAACATTTGGAAGGAGAGAGGACCCAAAGAAATTCTAATAAAATGATGAACTGCTGGAGGGGATTTAAAATGTAAAATTTTCAGTGTGAAAGGTTGAAAGTTGAGAAAATTCAATTAAAGTTATCAAAATGATTATCCCTATATTAAACAAACACTTGTTGCTCAAATAAATTCTGTGCTTGTGGAGTCAGGAGGAGCATCTGAAAGAACTATTTTATATAATATATACTTACCTAAGTTTTTTTTAATCCAAGAAGTGGTACTAGCTACAAATATAAAAACACTTTTAAAAACCCTCATCAAAGGTATATCCATAGTGAGTTATTGGATAGATCCATAATGGGGACATCTAATCTTTATGATTTATATTAGACAGTCAGATATCCCTTATTCTGTCAGAATAATGCATAGAATAATGGTTCTAAGCTAGAAGTGTGATCCTTTCCTATAAAGAGCTCATCTTTAAAGTGAAATGTCTCCCGCAGACACCCTCATTGTGCAGGCAACAAGAATTAGGGCTGATATTTATGCTGGCCCAAACTTCATCCAAGATTTAGTATGCAAGAGGATGGGGATATTATTGCCTTTGGTGTTTGGACCCAGGACTCTACAGAGTTTCTTAAGTATTTTCCAGAATAGTGATAGGAATTGAAAATTTTCTACAGGTAATAACTCAAAGCACTGAATACCACTGCAACATGCAGTTTGTTCATCTGAAATAAACAGAGGAAGAGTGGGCTCTGGAACTGCTTAGTTCATATCTTGGTCCCACCACATACTAACTTTGTGACCTCAAGCAGTTTTATTGATTTGTTTCCCCAGCTAAAAATGAAATAATGTGAGTAAAGCATTTAATAATGTCTGGCCCTTAGTAAGCAGTTAACAATTACATACTACTCTTAATAAATCCTTTCCTCTAGTCCTAAGGATTGCCAATAATAAGACTTTGACTGTTAACAACTTTACAATCAATCACTGAATATTAATGAAAGAGGCTACTTCTGTTCTGAGTACAGGAGTGCAGAGCTTTTCTAAGTGCTTCTATCTGATTGCTCTCCACCTCCATCCTCACCATGCCCACGAGATTTCTCAATCCCAGAGCCCTGCTCAGCACCCTTTTTTGTTTGCTTTTGTTTTTTTTCAAAAGGGGCCCATCTTCCTTCCCTTCAGTCCCTTTCTATTACACTCTCTGGAACCCTTTTGTGATTGTCAGGTTACTTTTTCATCCAAAGCCCATGTTTAAGTTCATTTTACTTTTCACTGCTTTAGAAATTTGATTCTCCCCCAACCTCTCCAGGTGTTTTTTGCCTCAAACACTCAATATCTTGTTTACCTTCAATCAATTAGAAGACAGGCTAGTCAATCTTATTCTCATCCTTAATGTTATTTCTAAGCTGCTGCTTCATGATTCCTTTGAGTTTTATACCAGTTGTTCTACCTGGCTGTTGTATTACTGGCTGCCATTACTTCTCTTGTGGACTTGCTTCACTTTCATACTCTTTTCTTTCCATCCTGCCTCCTGTTACTGATGATTTAAAAATCCACATAGATGAACTGCTTCAAGGGACCCTGATTTCCTAGGTCCTGTCATTATCACACCACATCTTTTATACATAAAGATGTACTCCTGACTTCATCTCAAGGCATTTTCTGTTCACTGCACTCCCCAACTCCATATCTAACATGTCATGTCCTCCACTTGCCCCTCAGGGCCTTCAACTTATCTGTGTGGCCAATTTAGTTCCAGATAGTAACCTTATATCTTCTCCTTATCTAGGACTAGTTTGACCCCCTTTGATGCCTACCTGGAAACCCCATGCCACTCCGCCCTTTCTTTTGGTTCTACAACTGTATTTAAGCACAAGAAACAACCAGAACAAAACCCCCACATTTATTTTTAAATAAGTTACGAACTGTATTCTTCTATATCATAGGCATATTCCATTGTTCTGGGTCTTTGTTTATGGTTCCTTTATAATATTACTTAAGGGAGTTAGAGGCAAATGGAGGAAGCTGTGTGCACTGAGAGAACACGTTAAGCAGAAGACGAACTGGAGAGACTGCAAGTAACAGCATGGAGAGTAGACAGCAAGTTTAAAATAAGGATTGCATTCCATTGAGCAGTCAGATTAAAGAGAGAGGCTCTGACATTATGAAGAGCAATTTCAGTTTGGAAAACATGTTTGTGGAATCAGATTAGATGACAACTATGGACAGCATCAGTTTGGTAAAGAGATGTTCTCATGAAGGCTCTTGTTACTAAGTCAAGTCCCCTCCAAAGAGACGAATTTACATGAGAGAAATTTGAGACAGGGTAACCTTAGGTAGGGAATAGGCCTCATATACTTACAGCTACAGAGCTCTCAAGGCTCAGTTCTAGGATCCTTGTTCGTTTTCCAGACATAAAAAAAAAATTGTTTCCAATCCTAGCTGCCTCAATGCCTGGTGCACAACTCCACTGTTGGTCTTATGAAAAAGCCTAAGCAGTCCTCAAATTGTGAATGAGTTGTTTTTTAAATGTTCATTTGCTTTCCTATGTTGTGAACTCAGAAAGTTTTCCCAGTCAACGTAAATCTAATCCCAAAAGCCAATGTGACACATAATATGCCTAAATTATAGCACTAATACCATTATCATTTTCATGGGAAAATGTGTTCACAATTACAATTTAGAAAGCTAGGAACATATATATTTCTATAGGACTAGGGACTCTTCTAGTTCCAAGCCAGTGATGATATTCCTATGTCCTATATAGGGATTACGGATAAGAGGGGCAAGAGACAAGGGCGCTAGGGAAATGGGGGTAGAGTATATTATAGGAGTGGAGAGACGGGATAAAGACAGGGCTGGGCAGAAAGGTAGTTAGAACAGTTAAAGAATGGTGATTACCCTTCTTTTTTCTCTCCTTCCTCTTTTGTCACTATCCTACCACTTCAAACGCACTGACCAGCTAGAGGTGAAGGGAGATGAGGGGACTGAAGTTGTGTGGGGTGAGGTGGGAAGGCAGTCCTAGAAATTATGGAGTTTGCTGTGGCAAGGTCGAAAAGGAAAGAAATAAAAGGACATCTCAGTAGAGATCAAATATGACTTCTGTAAATAAAAAGATAAACAGACCAGGGGCTGTGTGTACTTCTTTGCGGCTTGCCTGCTATCCACTACAATGATCATCACAGGTTCTCATCAAAAACAGAATTGTTTACTCAGTAATATAGGGATAATGTCAACCAGTTTTTGGTTGATTTTTTTTCTGAAGCCCCAAGGGAAAGAATCACTCATCTTTGGCTCTTTTATGTGCTCAAGAAGGTATACAAACCAAAAAATTATAAGCCAGTTCTCACGAGAAATTATTAGGGGATTCAGAACACAATGGTAACTACAGAGGTGGGAAAAAAGGGAAGTGTATAACAGGGAAGAACACCAGCACCCCACCCCTAAACACACACACACACACACACACACACACACAGGCCTTACACTCAGAAGAACCTTGGAAGCCTTGGAATATAGGTCTTTTTTGAAACATTTAAATTTGAAGGGACAGAAAGGCCATCTTGAAGACCTAGTTATTAGGCATGATGGTGGTCCAATTCCCTGTTCATTGTAAAGAGCTGGTGGCACATGTCCCCTGAAGGGCTTTCCTCATGCTAAAAATCTGCAGCGGCCTGTGTTCATGCTTCCTCACTTCACTGGCAACCACGAAGGCAGCAGTGATTCAGCGCAACGTTTCTCAAAATTTAGAGTACATCAGGTGACTGCAGAGCTATAAAAATGAAGATTCTCAATCCCCATCTCAGACCTAATGAAGCATAGTATCTGTGAGTGGGACTCAGGTATGTTAAACAAGCTCCACAGGTGATTCTGATGTTCACTGATGTTGAAGAATCACTGGTATAATGAACAGGACTTGAAGTCACAAAACTGCACTTAAGCTGCTGGTCTTTTCCTTTGTGTGATATTGTAGCTATGTCACCATCTCCATAAGCAAGAGTATCCTCATTTTTAAAATGGAGAATAATTTTAATTTATAGAAACATTTTAGGAATTCAATGAGAAAAGTGCTTTGTAAGTGTCAAAGTATAAGGTGAAATTATTGGCATTCTAACCCTCCCAGAGGCTGTCCTCAAGCTATGTTTCCAACGTAATGCCATCAACTGCCCAGTTTGAATGAACTCTCTACTTTAGGTTGGCTAGTCTTGTCATTGATGCTTCCGAACTACATGCACTCTGCTTACATTTGTTCTACCCTAAATGTTTTCTCCCTTTTGCCTTCCAAATATCCCCATCAAACCTTTATCTTAAATAAAGTCTTTCCTGACCACTTCAGGCAACAGTGATCTGTCCTTCAGAATTTATAGCTTGCCAAGTGCCACTTTAATTCTACACTACTTTGAGCATCAATTCTATTGTCCTATAGTCTTGACTAAACAGGTGGACCTTATATATCCCAAACTAGGTTGTAAACTCTTTGAGAAAAGGAATCTGGTGTTATGCTTCTTGTTCTCCACAGCACCTAATGAAATGGGCAGCACAGAGTGTATTTTTTATGAAATATCCGAAGTTACCTTATAGCAATAGTGACTAACATTTTGTCCTAAATCATCTCAAAGCTAGTATTCCCCTCCAGCCTGCACTCTGTGAGACAGCTTCCCTGCAGTCTTCACACAGAACCAGATTTTTCTCCTTTGTGGGTAGTCTGATGTTGAGTAAGAGTTGAGTTCTGCCTAAACGACTCCCCACACTCTTTACATTCATAGGGACCACCTCTATTGTGGATTCTCTGGTGTTTACTAAGATCTGACCTCTGTCTGAAGGCTTTGCCACATTCGTCACATTGGTAGGGTTTCTCGCCAGTGTGGATTCTCTGATGCTGAATGAGACTGGTGATTCCTCGGAAGGCATTCCCACACTCATCGCATTTGTAGGGCCTCTCTCCGGTGTGGATTCTCTGATGTTCCGTGAGGACTGATCTTTGAGTGAAAGCCTTCCCACACTTATCACATTTATAGGGTCTCTCTCCAGTGTGAATTCGTTGGTGTTCCATAAGACTTGTCCTCTGAATAAAGGCTTTTCCACATACATCACATTTGTAGGGTTTCTCCCCAGTATGGATTCTCTGATGCTGAAGAAGGCCACTCTGACTGAAGGACTTCCCACATTCCTTACACTGATAGCATTTTTCTTTGTGGTGGATCTCCTGATGGGAAACAAGGGAGGAGTTATAAACAAAGGCCTTTCCACACTCGCTGCACTCATAGGGCTTTGCCCCACTATGGACTCCTTGATGCTGGGTAAGAATTGAACGCCGACTAAAACTTTTATTACACTGAGTACAATGATAAGGTTTGTCTCTGGTGTGGATTTTGAGATGGTGAAAGAGGCCTGCTTTCTGGCTAAAGGCTTTGCCACATTCATTACAGTGGTAGTGTTTCTCTCCTGTGTGAAGTCTCTGATGTTGATTAAGAGCTGACCACCGGCCAAAGGCTTTGCCACACTCATTACATTTATATGGTTTCTCTCCCGTGTGTATTATTTTGTGTCGAATAAGCACAGTTCTCCCACGGAAAGTTTTTCCACATTCTTCGCATTTGTAGGGCCTGTCTCCAGTATGGATCTGCTGATGTTCTACGAAGCATGAGTGTTGACTAAAAGCTCTTCCACAGTCATCACATTCATAACGCTTTTCTCCTGGACAGACTTTCTGGTGTTCAGAAAGGTCTGAGTTCTCAGTCAAACTTACTCCATTTTCATCACATGTATGTTGTTTATCTTCCCTGGAGTATCCAGAAGGCTCTCCCATTTTTTCTTCATGTTCATAAGTTTTTTCATACCTAGCTGACTGAGACATTTCATTTTCAAATTTGCTAGATATAGTCCCATATGGTTTCATTTCTTCAGAAACTTCTTGCTTTAGAGTTAAATTCCTATACTCATTTCCAGTCTCAACATCTGAAACTAAAAATGGATCATAAATGTTAACTAGTTTCTTGTGATAGCAAACAGCAACTTCACTAGGCAACATAAAATTATTCAAATGAAAAATTACATAAGAACCTAGAGTTCCTGCATGACTATAAAATGGCACTAGAATATACGACAGACTAATAAACAAAGCACTCCAAAAACTGTTAAGGAAGAGACCAATAACCCAATAGAAAACTTGGCAAAAAAAAAAACTGATGGTTTCCAAGAAAGGAAATACAATAGTTCTTAAACACAAGAAAAGATGCTCCACCTCACAATAAGGGAAAAGCAAATTTAAACAATATTGAGTATAATTTTCACCCATCAGATTTGCCAATAGCTTGATATAACACCATGTTCACGACATGGATATCATACATTGCCAGTGGGAGTGTAAACTGACCCAAGCTTTATAGAGGGCAATTTGACAATATATATAAACATTACAACTATATAATAAAACCTTTGACCTAGTAATTCCACACAGAAGAATTTATGCTACAGATATACCCACACATACAGTTATTTACCACAGCACTATTTGTTACAGTAAAAGAGCAGGGCCAACTTAAATGTCATCAGCAAGGGAAGTTAATTGCATGATATATCCATACATTTTAATATTAAGCAGCTGTTAAGAAATAAAAAATGCAAGGTTCTACAATCTTAGTGATAAAGAGAGGAAAATATATTTGAATATGAAAAACATACATATATGATTAAAAAATCTCTAGAAGGACACACAAGAAACTAGTAACAGTGACAACCTATTTCAGAATAGGGGTAAGGAGACCAAATGGCTAGGGAAATTGAGTGGAATGAAAACTTTTCACTGGGTAACTTTAAATTATTATTTTTTGAACCATGTGAATTTTCACCTATTTAAAAAAATTAAATGAAAAAAACAATAAAGGAAGTAGAAATAAGGAAGGTACTGAGTCTTTCACCCCTTCACTAACTTTGAACATTCTACCCCATTTGCTTTATTACTCCATCTCTTTATAAGAGTAATACACACACATACATTTTTTTTTTTTTTTTTTTTTCCCCTGTACCATCTGAGAGTTAGCTGCAGACATCATGGAGCAAAGGTTTATTTAACTGAAGGAGGCAGGAGATAGTCGAATTGGAAGATAATGGTATTGTCTGCTAGGATAAAGGCTAAAAATAGCAGAAAGGTCAGTACAGAAGAAAATAACTGTCAGAAGAACTAAACTAAGTGATTTCAAATAAAATACAGCCAGAATTTTAAAAATATTAATATAAAGAGAAAAAAAGAGCTGTAGAGTGACAAACCAGGCTGCCTGAGACCTACGCATGAGCCGTCAGATTTCTAGAGAGACTTTCCTGACTTTAATGATCAGAAACAGCACAAAGTACAAAACAGCCCCAGTGTCCTGTGTTAGCCCCATCTTCCCCTTCCTCCCAAGGTGGGTCTTTCTTCTTTACCTTGCTTCTTCTGGGCTTCAATTTCTGGAGATTCACATTTTAGCTGGGCTTTCACAGATGGGAGGGACATTCTGGGTTCTTGTTCTGTTCTTAGAGCTACCATCTCCTGCAAGAACATTTCCTGTTCCTCAGTGTGGGCTGAGACCTGAGGTAGATGAGATATAACTGAGATACTCACTCTGATAACATTAAACAGAAGAGTATACTATTCATGGCAGTAGCACCCAGCTCTCTGAAACTTGAAATAAACTTCTTTCCAGATATCAGCTTACCATAATCCTACTCATTCTTCAAGGCCAACATAAATGTCACCTCCTCTGAGAAACCTTCCCTTCTGCAGCTGGAAGTAATTTCCCCTATTCTTAACAGTTAAAGAATGTTGATTGTGCCCCTTTTACTTCTTTGTCTGTGCTCAAAGAAATGGAGAAGTGAAAGAGAAAAAAAAAAGAAAAGAGAGAAGGAAAAGAAGGTAAAAAGAGGCAGAAAGGAGGGGAAAAGGACTTAGGGGGAAATAAAACAGAAGTGAGAAAGAAGGAAAGGGGAAAAGTAAAGAGAGAAAGTAAAGTAAAGAAAGGAAGGGAAAAAAGGAAAAGGAGAGAAATCTCTTCCATATTTACCCCAAAAACTGTTCCTAATAGACTCTGCCCTTCTGAGGTCCCCATCCCACTTCTTTCTGGGAAGATGATCTTATTTTCTATTTATCTAAGATCACAATCATCTCAAAAAATCATCTCCCCTTCACTTTATCTATCTCCACTCTCATACTCTTCTCCTTCCCTTGTATCTTAGAGGAAGATGTCTTCTTTTTCAAGGCTTGTATCTACTTTTGCCTTCAATCTCATCCTTTTCCGCTTCCCTGTGACCCTTGCTCCTTCAATTAACTCATTTACTCAGCAATTTCAGCCACTCTGTAGCTTCCACTACTCCACGGGCCCATTTCCTCTTGCATTTAAAAGTAATAGGTTTCCCCAGCATGGTATTATAAAAAGCAGGGATCTGGAATCACTCTAGTTACTTACTCTGATCCTTAGTTTAGTAGCTCTGTCACCATGGGCTAGAAACTACTCTGAGATTATGACACCACACATGTAAAGCACTTCGCACAAGACCTTGGCATACGACAGGCCCTCAAGTTACTTCCCCATCCCCTTCAGTGGCTAAATTTTGTAAATAAGAAATCACCATACACTGGCTCTATTTCCCTGACATAGTTTCATTTTGTAATCTCTCCCTCAGAATAAGAGCCAAAATCAGCAGGTACTATCTCAGATGTACAGAAAAAGTTGTTTTGATACTTCAAATTTTGGGGAGGGGGAAGCAAAAAAAGGCCAGTATAGTGAACTGTGCCTTCTGTCCCTGGATCTTTGGCTAGGCCTCATAAATCAAGCTGTAAACTCCACTAGCTACCCTCAGCAACCCCCAAGGGAAAGGACTGGCTGGCAATATAAACTCAACACGACTAAAACCAAATTACTTTTGCCTGCACCTGAAAATCCCATTCTTTCTTTCGGTTCTCTTCCTACCTCCCCGGCTACTCCCCAGTTTCCACTGCTGGTTACTCCCCTGATGATCCCTTTTTGTCTCATGGCTTTAATTATCACCCATATTCTGGCAAGTCCCAATTTGATATTTCTAGCACAGACTCCCCCCACTGAATTCCAACTTTTTATATCCAGTTGCTTGCTCAAACTTTCCACTTGGATTCTAATAGGAATCTCAAAATTTACATATCTAAAACCTAACTCTTGATTCCTTTTACCATCTCAGTGAATGACAAACCCATTCTACCTGATGTTCAGACTAAAAACTTTGGCATATCTTTAACTCACGTTCTCTCACATCCCGCAACCTATATAGAAACAAATCCTCTCAAGCTCTACCTTCAAAATGTATCCAGAATCCAATCACATCTCACCACTTCCACTGCTGCTATCCTAGTCCAGGCCACCAGCACCTCTTGCCTGGATTATTGCTTACAGCCACAGCCTCCTAATCTGGTTTCCCTGCTTCTAACTTTGTCCCCTATGCCTCCCCTAGTCCCACCATGAGCCCCAATGTAGAACTTTTCCAACATAGCAGGTAGTGATTATGTTAAAATTTAAGTCAGATTAAATCTGTCTTCTGCTCGAAACTCTCCAACGACTTTCTGTCTCAGAATAAAATCCGAATTCCTTATAATGGTCTACAAGTCCCTTGTATGGTTTGATCTTCTTATAACTATCTGATTTCATCTCCTCCTTGACAAATACATCTCTACCATGATAAGCACATTCTCACCTTAAGACCTACCCATTTACTACTGATATTTCCCCTGCCTGAACACTCTTATCCTAGATGGTTGCATGGCTTGCTCTTTTAATTCAGATCTCTGCTCTAAATGTCACCCTATCTGAAAATCCTTCCCTGACCAGTCTATTGAAAACAACACAATCTTCATTTCATTCACTATTCCTTTTCTCTGCTTTACTGTTGCTTCTTTAAATATAGAATTTATGACCACCTGATGTATTATATGTTTGTTGATTTTTTGTTTACTGTCTGTCTCCTCTCAGTAGGCTAAAATCTATCAACGTAAGAGCAGCAATCCTCTATACCTTGTTCACTGGTGCATTCCCCGTGCCTAGTAAACAACAGATAGTCAATAAATATCTGCTGAATGAATGAACTTTTCCCAATCCACCTTCGCCTACAATCTTGAACTCTGTTAGAAGTGTCTCCGTTATGCTAATCTTTCAAGCTTGAAATCCCTACTGCTTAGCCTAGAATAGACTGCTCAGTAAAGAGGTCTCCATTCTTTCTTCCTTCTTTATACCTCTACTCTGTCATCATTTTCAATTAATTCTTACCTAAGACATGCCTCTTCCTTCGCAGTCACACTTTCATGACCCTATTTTAAACTTAGATCTTTTTGTCACATGCTCCTTTCCTCTTCAGTCTTTGTACTTCAATGCTAGATTATATTTCCTTCACCGTTTATACTCTCTATACCAAGCTTTCTTAGCCTTGATTCTATTGACATGCTGGGTCAAATAATTTTCTGTTGTATAAGGCTGTTCTTTCCACTGTGAGATATCTAGCAGCATCCCTGTCCTTTAGCCACTAGATGCCAGTAGTACCTCCCGCCGTTAAGACAACCAGAAATGTTCCACGACATTGCCAAATGCCCTCTGTGGTACAAAATTGTCACCGGGTGAAAACCACTGTCTTTTATCAACGCTAAAACAAAACAAAATAGTCCTACGTAATTTGGTTCTTTTTTATATCTTGGCGTTAGTAAAATTCATTTAGACTCAGAAAGAACAGATTAGGAGCTTCTGTCCTACAGAATAAAATCTAAACTCCAGAGGTTGATATTCAAGGTCCTGGACTCTCTGTGCTCAACTCTTCTACTCACATCTCACCTTTCCAACTTAACTGGGCTTTCAACTACTCAAAGAAACATGGGCCCCATGACCTGCCCCTCCCTCCTAACTTTCCACTCTGCTCCTACATCTCATTCCTCTGAGATGGTGACTTTGATTTCTCCATCTTTTAGTCCTTTAATGGAGACAAGGCAGTGGATATATCTGCAAAACCTTATTTCTTAATTATTTGTATTGTTCAGCAGAAATGATGCCCCTTTCAAGAGGCTGCTCCCACCTTGTCACCATCATCTCTCTAACATTTTCTCTCTGTCCTACAAGTCTTCTGTTTCTAATGTTTCTGAGCAGCATTTCATCAAACAGAATTTTGTAGCTTAATGCAGAAATACATGATCCTTCTACAGAAAAGATATAAATAAGTTAGGATTATGTTAACCAATGTTCTGCGACACTCAGGCCCCTTTCTGACACACCAAAGTGTCGAGAATACCTTTTGTGAAATAATGTTAGACTTCATTCTGGCCTAGAAATCTCTAATTCATCTTTTCTCAAACAGAAACCACCTCTTTGTTCTCACCTGATATCCTGGCTCATCCAACTCTCTCTCTAAATCCTCCAGCACAGTCACCACCTCTTCCCCACTCTGCGGATGCTGTTCCTGGACCCAAGCTTGGAGCTCCTCGGGCAGGATGGTTAGGAATTGCTCCAACACCAGCAGTTCCAGAATCTGCTCTTTTGTATGGGTCTCTGGCCTCAGCCACTGATGGCAAAGTTCCCGGAGTTGGCTCAAAGCCTCACGGGGTCCAGATGTTTCCTGGTAGCAGAACTGCCTGAAGTACTGTCGGAAGACCTCCCTGCTGTGGGTGGTGTTCTTTTGCAGGTTCTGATCCTGTCTGGCGGTATACTTATTTTCCTCCTCCACCTCCTCTTCCTCTATCTTTATTTCCAAAAGTTCATCCTGGCCCTTGTTGGCCTGGATGGACCAAGTAGATGCCATCATAGCTGTGCAAAAGCTTATGAATGCTTCAAGCAAGATCTCCTGTGCCGTCTCTTTCTGGCTGGAACTGAAGAAGAAGCCATCATCATTAACACAAACTACACCATAAACAAAAACTGCAAATTCTAAGAATTTTAAAATGCACTTTGAAAGCCGCCTCCAGGTTAATTTTCTATACGCAGGAAAATACCCTGATAAAAAAGGCTCAAGAATAGACTAATTTAAAGAGACATATTAAGTAAAAGGTGCTAAGTTGTTTCAGGACTCTAAGAAAGAAGAGTAAGACTTGGTAGGAAACATTTCCACTTGATGATAGATAAAAGAACAATTACACGGAATAAACAAACATTTACAGCAAACAATAAAAAGTTGAGACATCCTTGATTAGCTGCTTTTTAAATTTTTTAAATGCCCAGATGTCTGGTGGAAATCATGAAGTCATAAAAGCAGCAAAGTCACATGAATTTATTCCCTCAGGGGCCTAATCTCTCTGCTCCTCATTCTTCATTTATCAAGCGAAAAGGCTGGAGACATTGGTCTTTAAGACTTCCTTCTACCCTCGCGTTCTGTGATTTTAACTCTAAAGGCAGGCCCAGGAAAGAGGCCCTAGGACGCCAGTCAGCGTCTGTGACCCAAGACTGTTCAGAAATGTCAGAAGGCGCATAATTCAAGAAGGGTACACCGCGCGAGACAAGCCCGGGAGGAATGGAGCGCACAGCCGGGTCTCTCCTTCATCCCCGGGCTTCGACCCACTCTCCCAGGGGTCGGGGGTCGGGGCTAGCTTCTGCGTCAAGGAGCTTCTCGCGGATCCACCTAGGCAAGTGAGGCCCGGAGGCCGCCCCACTCCAGCCGGGGCCGAGAAGGCCGTAGCACCCCCGCCCACCGCGTCCGCAGCACAGGATCGCTCACCCGCAGCCCCAGGACGCCAGAAGCGGTTTCTCTCCGGGGACAAGGGGCTGAGGCCTCCAACCGCTTCGAAACCGGAACCCACCAACAGCGACCCACAGAGGCCGGAAGCGGCCGCGAAGTGCGGAAGACCGGTTCACTTCTGCCGCCGCTCTAGGAAGGGGGCGGGAGGGGCTTGCAAATCGGTCGATTTCCCGCGTGCCCATGCGAGAGGACAGCTGAAGACTCGCAGGCCCGCGGTTTCGCGATATTGTTTTCTCCTGCTCCTCTTCGGCTGTTATCTCCACTTCCCCCGACCCGATGGGCGGTCGAGGCTTGGCGAGCCTACCTGTGCTAGGGAAATCCCATGCTTTTTCCACTCTCACTTTTATTTGGGTCACCTTTGATGTTCAAGATGCCTCAAAAGTATGTTCTCCCGAGGTCCTTCCCGACTCAGGAAGGGACCTCTTCTACACACACTTCTCAAGGGTCAACCTGGTGGTTTCTGCCTGCTTTTTCACCTTCTTCGGTTCTCTCTTATACGCTGACGATAATGATTATACATCTGAAAACCCATAGGGTTCAATGGGAAAACTAAAAGACCATTTAGTAAAGTAGCAAGATATAAAATTAACACACTAAAATCAAGAGCCTTCCTATATGCAAATAACCAGTGATAAAGTTACAAGATATAATGGAAGAGAATACCGAATTTACAATAGCAACAACCAAAAAGCAAGCAAACAAACAAAACAAAAAAACAAGAAGAAAGAAAAAATAATTGGGAATAAGCTTAGGAAAAAATATGCAAAACCTGTATGGGGAAAACCTCCTGAAAGGCCAAGTGTATACTTAGACAAATAGAAAGCCATATGCCAACAAGACTAATAAGAGTTTTGGCTCGAAAGACTCAATGAAGAAGTCAATCTTCTAAAATAAAAGTATCGACACGTATTGTTCTAGAATTAGACAAGTTGATTGTAAAGTTCATATGGGAAAATAAGAATAGCCACAATACCCTCTGAAAAAAGAACAATGGTGAGGGACAGCCTAATCGGATATTAGCACATGTTATAAAGCCTCTACAATTAGGAGTGTGATACTGTGTAAAAACAGAAATAGACCTAGGTACCTATGGATATTTAGTAAAAGATGGTGGCATCTCAAATTAACAGGGGAAATGAGAGACTTGTAAATAAGTTGTGTTGGGACAACTGATAGCCATTTGGTCAAAAATAAAATTGAATTAATATCTCCCATCACATGGCACAGTCAGGATAAATTCCAAATGGATCCAAAAACCAAATGTAAAAAAATGTACCTATACATGTATTAGAAGAAACATGAATAATAATTCTAACATCTGGGAACAGGGAAATCTTGTGTAATAGTGTCTCAATTTCCAAAAGCAATAAAAAATTAAATTTAATCAGATAAATCTGACTAAATAAAAATAAAATGAATTGGTTATCAAAAAACACCATAAAGAAAAGTCAGAAGACAAATGACACGCTGGAAAAATGTTTGCAACATATCACAAAGGACTAATATCCCTAATATATAAAGGATTCCTAAAATATTTCCTAAAAAGAAAATAACCAATAACCCAATGGAGAAAATGGGCAAAAGAAATGAACAATTGACAGAATAAGAAATTGTAGCAGCCCTCAAATGTCTGTAAAGATGCTCAGCTTCACTCAAAATATAAACATACAAACTAAAAACTACACTGAGGTGCTATTAGTCATTTTATCTGATTGGCTCAAATCCAGAAGTTTGACAATATACTCTTTATGAGGAAAGAGGAACTCTTATACATTCTCAGTGGGAACACAAAATAATACAACCCCTATTTGGAAAAATAAGAAAATGTAGCAAAAGCACTTACATAAGTTTACCCTTTGTCCCTGCAATACCACTTATAGAAATCCATCCCAAAGACATATTAACAAACATATGAAATGACATGCGCACAAGGTTATTCATTCAGGTATTCAAGCTAAAAGACTGGAAACAAACCTAATGTCCATCAATAGGTGACTGATTGAATAAACTGTGGCATAACTACCTAGGCAACTATAAAAAGAAATGAGAAATCATGATGTACTGCTATGGAATGACTGACAGGTTCTGATAGCATAATACCTGTGGTAAGCAGAATAATGACACCCCCTCCCCCAAGATGTTTACTCCTCACCTAATCTCCAGAACCTGTGAATTTATTATGTTACATAACAAGGGGGAATTCAGGTTGCAGATCAAATTAATCTAATTCTATTCAACTGATCTTAAGGTAGATTTTCTTAGTTGAGGACCAACTTGTTTTGTTCTAATAAAGCTTGATTTCTGGACACTGAAGTTTGAATTCAATATAGCCGTCTCATATCACAAAACACTACACTTCCTTTGGTTTTTTTTAAATTAAATTTTATTTTAATATAATTGTAGATTCATATGCAGTGTTAGAAATAATGCAGAGATCTCATTTACTCTTTACCAGGTTTCCACAAATAGTAATATGTTGCAGAACTATAGTACAATGTCACAACTGGAATATTTACATTGTTACAGTCAAGATACACAACATTTCCATCACTACAATCCCTTTTATGAACACACCCACTTCCTGCTCACTCCCATCTTCTCATTAACTACTGGCAACCAGGACTCTGTTCTCTGCTTCTATAATTTTGCCATTTCATATTTGGTTTTTTCATCTCTGTTTTCTTTTCTTGCCTTCTTGTAAGCTACTTGAACGTTTTTTAAATTGTATTTTAACTTATCTATAACATTTTTGGTATATCTCTTTGTATAGCTCTTTTAGTAGTTGCTCTAGGCTTCACATCATATAGACACAACTTAGCACGTTCTATTGGTGTCATCATTTTACCAGCTTGAGTGAAATATAGAAACCTTACTTCCCTTTACATCCCTTACCCTACCCATTTATAATTCTTTTAAATATTTCCTCTAATAAATGTATTTAGCACATCAGACAATGTTATACTTTTTGCTTCAACAATTAAACATAATTTAGAAAAATCAAGAGAAGGAAGCTTATTGGATTTACCCATATTCTTTCTCCTTTCCTGATTCTTCTATTTAGAGAAATTCCTTTTGCCATTTTTTAAACGTAGGTTTCCTAGTGACAAATTCTATGTCTTACTCAGCCGAGGATGTCTTGATTTTCTCCTTTACTCCAGAAGGATATTTTCACCAAGTATAGGATTCTGGCTTGACAGGTCCTTTCTTTCAGTTCTTTAAAAATACTATGTCAATTCCTTCTGGTCTCCATTATTACTCATAAGAAATCCACTGTCATTTGAATTTTCTCCTATAGGTAAGATGTCATTTTTCTCTGACTGCTTTCAAATCTTTTGTCTTTGTGTTTGGGAAGTTTAATGTGACGTGGTTTTGAATGGATTTCTTTGGGTTTATCCTGTTTTCGTTTTGATCAGCTTCTTGAATCTGTAGGTTTACGTCTCTTGCCAAAACTGGGAAGTTCTCAGCCACTACTTTTTCAAGTACTTTTTCAGCTCCATTCTCTTTGGGGCTTCAATGACATGAACATTACATCTTTTCTATAGTTGCACAGGTCCCTGAGGTTCTTTGTGTTAGTTTCCTTTGGCTTCTATAACAAATTACCACAAACTTGTGTCTTAAACACAACAGAAATTTATTCTCTCACAATTTTAGAGGCCAGAAGTCTGAACTCAAGATGTTGTCAGGGCTGTGTTCCCTCCAGAGACTCCGGGGTAGAGACCCTGTTTCTTGTCTCTTCCATCTCCTGGAGCTGCTTGCTGGTCATGTCTCAGTGTTCCTTGGGCTCGAGGCCACATCACTCCAATCTCTGCCTCCATCTTTCCATCACCTTTTTCTTTGTGTCTAATCTCCCTCTGCCTCTCTCTTACAATGATATTATAGCATTCTGGACCCCCCTGGATAATCCAGGATAATATCCTTGTCTCAAGATCCTTAACTCAATCACTTATTTTGCCATATAAAATAATATTCACTGTTCTGCCACATAAGGTAATATTTATAGGTTCTGGTGATTAGGAAGTGAACATACCTTTGAGGGGCTATTTTTCCAGCCTACTACATTCTGTTCCCTTATATATTTTTTTTCTCCAGTCTATTTTCTCTCTGTTGTTCTGATCGAGTTATTTCTGTTGTTCTATCTTCTACTTCACGGATCCTTTTTCTCCATTCTGTTGTTGAGAATGTATTTTTCAGTTCTCAAATTTCCATTTGGTTTTTCTTTATAACTTCTATTTATTTGCTAGGACTTTCTATTTCCTTACTGAGGCTTTCTATATTTTCATTTTTTTTACACATGTTCACAATTTCTCATTGAAGCTTTTTTTTTTTTTAATCGTGGCTGCTTTGTCAGATTAATTCTAACATCTCTGTCAGCTTGGTGTTGGCATCTTTTAATTTTCTTTTTTCATTCAGTTTGAGACCTTCCTGGTTCTTGGTATTTGAGTAATTTTTTTAATTGAAATTTGGACATTTTGTATTGTTATGAGACTGGATCTTAATTAAACCTTAGGTTTCAGCTGGTTTTCTCTGAAACTATTGTGGCAGGGGAAGTAGGGGAGGGTGACACTGAGGCAATGCCAGAAAAGGGCCAGTAGAGAGTCAGGACTTTCACCATCACCCAGCAATAACAAGTCCGCGCTCACACAGTGTCTGTGGTGACCATGTGGAAGCCAGAACTCCTACCCTTACGGAACAGTAAGAAGGAGCTCAATGTAAATCAGGTGGGGAACCTGGACTTCTACCTCTGTCAGGCAGTAATGAGGTGCTACCTTCCCCTACTTCCCCTGCCACACTCTTTAATGTTTTCTTAGCCACAGAAATTGACGTGGCACTTCCCATTGTTTTGCAAAATTGCGAGAATCACATTATAGTAAAGTACTTTTTAAAAGAGCTAAGCCTCTACGGTACAAATATGTAATCATGACCATTACTATAATGGGTTTTAATGAAAACTGAGAAACTGCTCAGATAAATTCAGGTAAGGTATAAGAAACCATCTTTTAGCCTTAAGGATCCGTCAGCCGATGGACCCGGAGGGTGCTCCCCACTGGTGAATCTATGTCTCCTTCGAGAAGCAAGTAGTCTGCACAGACCAGGCTCTGTACAGCATTTGTGTTCAGTTCTCTGCATCTCTGAAACGTCCGGAAGCAACGACACGGAAAAGAGAGTCGGATCCTGAGGAATCTATGTAAGGCAAGGAAGAAGAACCCAAGCCAGGCCTGGAGAAAGGAGGCAACACCCCAACCTCCAACCCCAAGGTCTCTGCAGAGGTACAGGGCATCCTGCGTGGGGATGAGCCAGATATCCACCTATACCTGACCAGAGTCGGGAAGCAATGACCGAAACGGGATATTTGGGCTACAGCGCACACCAGGAACCGGAAATAAGTCACAACGCTTGACCGCATCTCCGCCGGCTCCTCAGCTGCCTCTCTAGGAAACTTGGAGGACCCGTCATCTCAGTGGTTGATCTGGCAACCTGGCACGCCTTCGCGTGCTTGGCTTCCTCCTAATGGCTCAGGCAGGAAAATCGACGAGGGCTCGTAACCTCTGGCGTCCAGCAGCCACTCAGTCTGGGCTAATATCTTTCTACTCCACTGAGGACACCTGGCCACTCTCACCGGATTCTCGAAACCCTAGGTCCCCTTAGGACCCGGTCCTCTGACGTCCCAGCCTTCAGGGTCCCTCTCCTGCAGTCTCTTAAGGTACCAACTGTCAGTTAACTTCCAGGGTCAGAAGCAATAATCAACATCCACCTAAGGAAAGCGGCAACAAGAGCGGCAGAGGTCGGCTTGCTCTCCACTGTTTTAAATCTTTGCATAATCGGGTCCCTCTGAGTAACCTAACCACTGATTTAGTCAGTCTGGGGTGGGGCCCAGGCAACTGCACTTCAAACAGCCCAGGTGATTCTAACGCAGGTATACACCAAGAAACAGCGGCTTCATCATAAAGCTAAGGTAGCTGGCATGGAAATCTGGATGTGGGTCCAGAGAGACCTAAAAACATCACAGAGTAATTTATAGACTGTGCTCTTCTCCCTGTTCTCCTTTTTATGGAAAGTACTAAAATGAGTGAGGAGCGAAGGCAGTGAGACTATTTTCACTGCTTCAGACTCTGTACCTAAGACACTTGGAACAACTGAGATGGAGGAATTTCTAGTAAGTACTGTGAAGATGAAGCACTTATCTTGGTAGTGCTGTCTCTGCATCTATCTTATTTTTCCTTATCTTTGGTCACCATTGTTGGCCAGAGTTTTGGTGTCTCATTTTGCTTTCTGTCTGATTCCTTTTTATGTTCTCACATTTTGTCCATCCTTTTTCTCTTTCCATCCCATTTGTTTTTTGCAGATGCCTAAAATGTGTCTCAGGGCTCCAAGTCTAAGTGTCCATGAAACTACATATAATTCATGATGATCTTTGTTCATAGTTTTGTTTTAAAAAAACTTAATGTGATTAAAAACTAGAAAGATCACTATAAGTACTTAACCACTTGGGTTTCACTTTTCTCATGTAGGTATGAAATGAGCAAAACTCCAAATTTTCTTTTTAAAGCTCAATATTCTCTGATTCTATAGTAAAAAGCTCCTATCACGCACAAAAAACACTTTTGATGATTCTACACTGCTTATCAAAGACTCAATGCATTAGGAAAGTGTTCAAGGCCCTCTCAATCTGGCCCTCACCTACAATCTCCCACTCCCGCACTTCTTTGCAGGAACTCCGTGACCCAAACTGGAAAACCCCTGGCTCTTGAGCATGTCTTGAATGGGGGTCTTGCCTCACCCTATTCCCTGTGCCAAAAACACTTTCCTCTGTCCTCCACCTCCCTCTGCAAAGAATCTATGTTTCTCTCAATTACTAATTCAACATTTAACCAATGACACATGTATATTCATATATATTTTATATTTCAAAATTCTTCCACAGAAAATACTTCATATTTTATAATAATTTTGACCTACTTTTATTTTAAATTTTCCTCAGAGATAATTTTTGTCTTACTAGAAAAATATAAAACAATCTTCTACTATAAATTATAATTATGTTTTTTCAAAGAAAAGTATTGTCAGATATAGAAAATAGGAGTCATTTCCAAATACAAAATATGGACAGAGACTTGATTCTCCTGTTGTCCTGACCTTCAACTCAAAATTATAGTGAAAGAGAATCTTCAGGGCTCTATCTACAGCTCTAGGCAGGTTTTGGTTGCGAGATACTTAGCCATTTTTTGATGCAGTGTCCACTGTCCTAACAGTGCTCAAAGGGGTGCTGGACTATCCTTCAAGAACCAATAAGGCTATTTAATTGGATTTGAATCAATATTTCTTACACCTTGCTCAACCATAAAACCAAACTCTGCTCTCTCAGATTGGACTTTTCAAAGGGATAGGGAGGGATGGATACTGGTCCAGGGAACACCTGAAATGAGATCAATACTAGAGACTTCATAGGCTGAATAAAAGGAGCCAGGGTGGAAAAGAGAGGAGAAGTGAGGGAAATTTAGAAATATAAAAGGGAGACAACTAAGGACTTCTGGCCAGAAAGACTGGAATAATCACAGAAGAAGTCAAAGTCTACATGCCACTGTCTATAGGTTGAGACAAATATTATTTCTCACATAATGAGGAATGTGCATCCTAGATAAAAGAATTACCATAAGAGAATTAGTACAATTAGAAAACAAGGAAAGTTAGTTTGGTGAACTGTCAGTCATTTTAATTGTGTTAACCATCATTGCATTCTAAGCAGTACATCTGTCTCTACGGCATATATAATGTATTTTGTTTCTTGGCATTTTACCAGTTGTTAAGAAAATTGAGAATTTTTGAGAAGCTGTAAACAAAACAAAACAAAAAAACAGTCACAGAACAAACCAAATATCCAACCTTCAACTGCAAGTGTAAAAACTCAGTCCATTAGAAATTCATCCTCTAAAATACTAATCTGTTCATATTTAAAATCTTTTAAGAGCTGATATAATTGAATTATCCAAACATGCTGCTTCAGCATATTGGAGAAACATTTAAAATACTTATGAACTCAGATTGTAATAGTATATGTACTATATCGCTATATGGAATATATATTTAACTTGAGAAGTTGAGTTTTTTTGAGAAGTTGATTTTATTTCAAACTTATGTCTGCTATATTTTCCTTAACTTCATCCTAAAATCCCTATTTATTTCTCTTGGATATAATTTAAACCTCAAGACAATAAAATATACTCTTGAGGAAATTTAAGACTTTTTTTCTTCTAAGATTGTTGATAATACCTACAATTAGTCACAAGTAGTGACACAAATAGTTTGAAATGTTAGGTCTAAGAATATATAACAGAACAAAATACATGAAACTGAAAAATACCACCTATCACTTCTCCATTCTCCACAGAAGCAATATGTGTAATTCTAGTCGTCCAAACCCTGTTTCCTAGCTCATGTGGAAGTTGTTAGCTTTTAAATAGAAAGTGTTTGACTTGGACTAAACTGGGGAGAAGAATGAAACAATACATAACATTTCAAAGTAGTGATTTTTCATCTGTAGGAGTATGTTGAACTATGGAGCACCAACAAATGAGATATTGTCAACTTGTAAATAGAATAAGGAAGCCCTCTGTTATAATGCAGAAATCTCTAAAGATTATATTGTTTCATGAAAACAATAAGGTATTGAAGAATATAAATAGTATGCCATCGTTCTGTGTAATCAAGGGAATAAGATTATATATTCATATTTTCTTGTACTTACATAAAGAAACACTGAAAGATACATAAGAAACTAGTAAATGACTACCTATAAGGGAAAGATAGCGACCTTTTTTTAGTGTTGTTTCGATATTAGAACCAGGTGAAGAATGAATTTTTTTAGAAAACTCCTTCTAAGTAAATTAAAATTTAAAGTTAAAAATAATCACTCACTACAAAAATAAATAAAATGCCTCAAATGAGAGATAAGTGGGAGGAATCTTTCCTGGAACTCCACTGTAAATTAAATAGGCTGTACATTTATTGAAACATATAGATGGGAGGGTTTGTTGGGCTAAAAAGCAAAACCTCAGTGCCTTGTAAGTCCTCTAAGTTCTATATGGCAATACAGTGCTTCCAGTGGCTTAGTACAAAGAGCATTGCACTAGGAATTAGGAGAGAGGGTTTTAGTTCCAGCTCCATTAACTAGCTGTATGATCTTACACAGTCACTTCCTAGAGCTTCTGTTTCCGTATCTGTCAAATAAGGGCACGTAGAAGTGATCTCTGAGGTCCCTTAGAGCATTTCTATTACTCTTAAGTTAACTGTGTATGTATTTGGTATTCCAATCCAGATTGTTATCACCATAGATTTTTCATTTTTTTGGTCTCCTGGCCTTAGTATAAAGTTTTGTAACAGTCAGTGTTAAGGAAAAGAAATCTTTTTATGTATGACCTTGATAATAATCAATAGGTAGTGCTGAGAGGCATGGAGGTTATAAAAAGCAATCAACATGGAAGACTGATCATACTTTTCTGTCTACTTTTGTATATGTTTGAAATTTTCCATAACAAAAGTTTAAATAAAGAAAAACCCCAAAATGCTCATAAGTCACAGGAAAAGTACAATGAGGCCTATATTTTCGCAATAAGGATCTGAAGTGAGATATCAGATTTTTAGCTAAGTGTCTTGGGCTTTGCAAAATTTAAAATCATGAGCAATATTTGTTATGACTAGCCACTGAGCTACTAATAATATATGGTTGCTTCAATACCTTGGTTCCTAAACTGCAGGCTGAATTACTAAACCTCTACAGGGAGAAGCCTTCTATATATTTATGGGAGGATTCATCTGCCCCCTTTTGTAGGTTAAAAGCAAATTATCCTATCTTATGTGAATGGAAACTAATCTAATAGTTTACATTACAGATTTTACTGCAATTATTTTTAAATTAATTTTTAAATACTCAGTGAACTACCTTTGACATTTTGTATTCAGGCTGCATATAATTTTTAAGACTGTTTTTTAAAAGTTTTTAAAAACTAGGATGAAGGAGTTTTCCTGAAGTACATGTAGAAAATTTTTGGGACAGATGTGTTTGAGGCTATGTTGATGAAGTCAACACAATATTCAGTATTGCAAAGTATGGATGTCACTGACCAAAGAGATTTTGACAGATATATTTAAGATATTATATGTCTCTCAGCATAAAAATAAGGACGTTTTCACTGGTCTTCCTTGGATCTTCCTATACTAGAGGATTAATCTCTTATTGTTCTCTCAGAGACAAAGTAAGAACCAGGACCCTTGCTACCATGCCTAGTGGTCTGACATCATGAAATTTTGCCCTACCTGTTCCAAGGAGCTAGCTGGATTCAGCCACAGGGTGGACTTTCCGATGCTGGACAAGGTTGCAGTGGTAACTGAAGTTCTTGCCACATTCCTCACATTCATAAGGTCTTTCTCCAGTGTGAATTCTCTGATGCTTAATGAGGACAGAACGTCGACTAAAGCTCTTACTGCACTGACTGCACTGGTAAGGTTTTTCCCCCGTGTGGATCCTGAGGTGATGGAAAAGCCCAGCGTTCTGGCTGAAGGCTTTACCACAAACGCTGCACTGGTAGCGCTTCTCCCCAGTGTGGAGTCTCTGGTGCTGGAAGAGGCCTGACCGCTGGCTGAAGGCCCGCCCACATTCATCACACTCATAGGGCTTCTCACCCGTGTGCGTTCTCTGGTGCTCGATGAGGATGGAATTCTGGGTGAAGCTTTTCCCACATTCACCACAGATATAGGGTCTCTCCACCGAAGAGCTTACCCGTTGCCTTTCCCATCTGGCTTCGTGGTCACAGGTCTCTCCACACTCAGGCACTGGAATAATATCACCATTCAATGTTTCAGGTACTTCCACACGAGATTTCGTTTCTTTAGACAGATACCTCTTTGGGGCTAACTCCACATTCCAAGTCCCAGCCTCATCATCTGAAATAATAAATGGATGGCATGAATGTTGTTTCCAAAGAAGAAAGAAAAAAACTGGTCAGGAGAGTGGGTGGAAAGGGACAAGCAACACATTTTCTGTTTACTTTCCCACTCTCAACAATTATACCAGGACTTCAGGAGAAGATGCCCTGTATCGTAACTGCTTGCTTATTGTCTGCCTCTCCCACCAGACTGTAAACTTCCTGAGGGCAGGAACCACATCTACCTTCCTCATCACTGTTTCCCCCGTACCCAGCACAGTGCCTGGCACACAGCAGACACTAAGTAAATGTGCTGAATAATGACCATTCAGGGAATGAGTTAGGCTTCCTGAGGAAATTCTAATCCTCACCAATCTCCTGAACCGGGCACACGCCTCGCAAGTTCCACTGAGGCTGCTCTTCCAAGGTTTGGAGCTGGCCACCTGACGACTCCTGGGCTGCTCCTAGAGTTGCTTTCTCCTTCACAAGCTCTTCCTGTTCATGATCATGGGCTGGGACCTGGTAAAAATCAAGGACAGTTAGGAAGCAAATATCAGAGAAGACATTGCAAGGCCTTCTCAGGACCAGTGGATAGGAAAAGAAGGCTCAAGAAACTGGCAAAGAAAAAAAGGCAGAGAGATTAAGAGCCTATTACAGATCAAGTTAGGCATAAAGAAATCCATCTCTTCCTCCTCTTCCTCTTACTGCACTGAAACCCCATGCTTGATCATATGAGCACAAACCCCTGTTCTCCCATCTTCCCACCTGCTCTCCTGGTTCATCCAGCTCTCTCTCCAAATCCTCCAGCACAGTTACCGCCTCCTCTCCACTCACTGGGCGGTGCTCTCTCACCCAGGCCTGGAGCTCCTCGGGCAGGATGGTCAGGAACTGCTCCAGCACCAACAGCTCCAGGATCTGCTCCTTGGTGTGCATCTCTGGTCTCAGCCACTGATGGCAGAGTTCCCGGAGTCTTCGAAGAGCCTCTCGGGGCCCAGGTGTCTCCTGGTAGCAGAATTGCCTGAAGCGTCTACGAAAGATCTCTCTGGTGTGAGGGTTATCTCTTGACAGGCCAGATTCTTGCCCATAGGCATGGTCTCCGTCTTCCTCTTTTACTTTCACTGCTATAAGTCCCTCCTGCATCTCTGGAGTCTGAAGGGCCAAGGCTGTGGTCATTTGAGGTTTAACTATTCAGAAAAAGAATCTATTCTTGATAATTCCCCCTTGATATTTTCTTCTGGAAATCCCAAAATCTAAAAAATAATTTGCAGGAAAAAAAATATTAAAATGTAGAAAATCTTTTCTGCTGGTAGGCACTGGGAGTATTTATACTAAAATCAGTAACTTCGTCTAATGAAGAACATAAATGCATGATTAATAAGGACTATGCAAATACTGATGAAGGTAATATAGGAAGGCAAACAAAACCAAAACAGCACCACCCCCCGAGTTTTATTGAAGGAAGGGACCATTTTGATTATCCTGAATGAATCAGCTCAAATAAATCAGCTTGGATGTACTGGGTTTCCATTTGAATGGCAAGATACTGGACTCATAGTCAGTTTTTAGTTGAATGGGGGTAAACAAACACTTTGGGCCCAAGTGGTCACAGAAGACACTAAGAATCAAGGAGAAAAAGGAAAGAAAAAGGAGGAGGAAGGGAAAGTAAAGAAGATAAAAAGACACAATGAGGAGCAAAACAAATGTGCTTGGGGAAGAGAAGCAGAGTCCTTCAAATCAGGTGAGGTGTGGAGGAAAGAGATGTATGCTTGGAGTGGGGAAGATCTGGGACTGAGACTGATCTTCCAGGTACTCCCTGCACAGTCTTGGGCTTCATCTTTTGAGCCTTAGTCTACTCAATCTGTAAAATAGGGATCTTAAAGCCAACCTTGTCTACCTTTCTAGGTTGATATAGAAATACAATAAGATCACATATAAAGAGCACAAAGAAGCTGGCAGTTTGGTAAACTCGGAAGTATTATAAATTACCACTATTGTTATTTTTCTTATAAATTTTATTGACAGACTAAATGAATATCCTAGTGATCTAAACACTAAGGTGAAAGAATCAGAAAGTAGTCAACTGGAGTGGTCTTGGTCCACAGATATTAAAATGAAGGAAATATTAGTTCTAATATTTTTAAATCACAGAACTTTAGCTCTTTCTTGCTCTTCAATTTCTTGGAAATTGTTTCTCTTTGAAGTTCCTTGAGGATGGAGAGTGGGCAATCGTATGTAAAATAAAATAAGCGCTAATAAAGAGACAAACATCTATGACCACTTAAATCTTAATCAGGATAGTAATTAATGAAGGCAATTTTCTGAAAGAAAAATAATTATGTGACCTAATGATTTCCAAGCACCATTTTTTTTCTAGTACATACTTTATTTTTTTTAAACATCTTTATTGGAGTATAATTGCTTTACAATGTTGTTAGTATCTGCTGTATAACAAAGTGAATCAGCTATATGCATATGTATATCCCCATATCCCCTCCCTCTTGCGTCTCCCTCCCACCCTCCCTATCCCACCCCTCTAGGTGGTCATAAAGCACCGAGCTGATCTCCCTGTGCTATGTAGCTGCTTCCCACTAGCCATCTATTTTACTTTTGGTAGTGTATATATGTCAATGCTACTCTCTCACTTCGTCCCAGCTTACCCTTCCCCCTCCCCGTGTCCTCAAGTCCATTCTCTACATCTGCATCTTTATTCCTGTCCTGACCCTAGATTCATCAGAACCATTTTTTTTTAGATTCCATATATATGTGTTAGCATATGATTTTCTCTTTCTGACTTACTTCACTCTGTATGACAGACTCTAGGTCCATCCACCTTACTACAAATAATTCAATTTTGTTTCTTTTTATGGCTGAGTAATATTCCATTGTATATATGTGCCACATCTTCTTTATCCATTCATCTGTTGATGGACACTTAGGTTGCTTCCACGTCCTGGCTACTGTAAATAGCACTGCCATGAACATTGAGGTACATGACTCTTTTTGAATTATGGTTTTCTCTGGGTATATGCCCAGTAGTGGGATTGCTGGGTCGTATGGTAGTTCTATTTTTAGTTTTTTAAGGAACCTCCATACTGTTCTCCATAGTGGCTGTATCAATTTACATTCCCACCAACAGTGCAAGAGGGTTCCCTTTTCTCCACACCCTCTCCAGCATTTCTTGTTTGTAGATTTTTTGATGACGGCCATTCTGACTGGCGTGAGGTGATACCTCATTGTAGTTTTGATTTGCATTTCTCTAATGATTAGTGATGTTGAGCATCCTTTCATGTGTCTATTGGCAATCTGTATATCTTCTTTGGAGAAATGTCTGTTTAGGTCTTCTGCCCATTTTTGGATTGCGTTGTTTTTTTTGATATTGAGCTGCATGAGTTGCCAAGCACCATTTTTGGGCAGAGGCTTTCAAACTTATTTGACCAGGACCCTCAGTAAGAAACATTGTATATTGTGACCAGAACACACATACATGTGCATACGAATACATGTTTGTGCATGTGTGAGATACACATATACAAATAATTTTTTTACAAAATACTATGTACCCTTACATTATGTGATATATACTCTTATTTTTTAAATCCTATTTCATAAAATGAAAAAACAAAAAACCCTGGTCATAGCCCACTACATAGATTTCACGACCCACAAAGGGATCATGACCTATAGTTTTAAAATGTTTTTGTTTTAATTTTAAGTAAAATTATTGTAATTCACTGTAAAAATAACCCTACACTATTCTTAAGTATTGGCATGCATCGCAAAATTTAAAAAACCAAGGGTAGATTATTTAAATTATAAGTGAACACTGATCATACTACAACTAGAAGAAAAGTTAAATTCATATTGACATTATTGGTTATAATTATCAAAGACAAAAAAAAACACATTGGTATGGGACAGCATCCTTCTGGATAACCTGTGAACATTATCCCCTCACAAATTTCTAACATCTTTGGCTAGCTTGACTTCTATAGACCACCTTAGGAAGAATGGAGAGGGTTTTTACTCAAAAGATAGGATCCCTGAGTTCATGTTTTCCCCCAACTCACCACCACTCTGACCACCACATTATCTTTTTCTGTCAGAACTTTTCATATTCCACTCATTCATTGAGCAAATATTTACTCAGAGCCTACCACATTCCAGGTACTGTTCTAGGCTACAAACAAAAAAAATTTCTCATCTCAAGGAATTTACATTTTTATAGCAATATAATAATAGCTGACATTTATAGTGCTTTTAATGTACCAGGCACTGTTTTAGATGCTTTACATATATTAACTCAATTAATCCTCAAAGCAACTATGAGTAAGGTACTATTATTACCCCCATATTGCAGATGAGAAAACTGAGGCACAAAGAGTTTAAGTCATTCATGCAATGCTTCACAGGTAGTAAGTGGTGAGGCTGCAATTTAAACCCAGCAAAGCTAACTCTAGAATTTATAGTCTCAGTCACTACACCACTCTCTCTCCTCTATGTGGGGGTAAGAAGGGGACAGGATGAGGAAAGGGGGCCATAGGAGACAGAAAATAATTATATGTCAAGTAGTGATAAATGCTATATAGAAAAATAAAGGTAAAGGAGATAGGCAGTAAGGGAGAAGAAAGGTCTCTATTTTATGTGGGGTAGTCAAGGAAAGCCTTGTTGACAAACCATTATTTGAGCAGAGACCTGAAGGAAGTGAGAAGCAAGTCACATGACTATCTGGAGAAAAACTGTTCCATGCAAAGGGAACACTTGAGTTCTTGGAGGTAGAAGCATGCCTGCATTTTTCAAGGGACAGTAGGTTGACCAATGTGGCTAGAATAGAGAAAGCAAACAAGACAGGAACAGATGAAGTCAAGTTAGGAGCAGACCATGAAAAACCATCGTAGGGCTCTGCCTCATACTCTAAGAGATGAGGAGGAGGTTTTGAGCAGAGGGGTGATAAAATTTTATTCAATTTTAATATAAAAACATAACTGGCTGCTGTGACAAGAGACCACTGGGAAAAGCAGATGCAGGAAGAGAAGCTACGGTAATAATCTAGGGGAGAGATGATGGTAGCATGAACCATGGTCTGCTGAGCTTGTTCTAGGGTGAGAAATTTGGGGGGTACAAATATCAAATAGGTAAATTAAGAATATGTGCTCTCACATTACTCGGTTAACCCAGCATGGGTTCAAATAATTAAACAACCGCTTGTTTTCTCAACCTTCCAGGCCCCTGAAAAATGTCTTCTTCCTATCTGCTGCCTATCCACCTTGGTTTCAAGTCAAAGTTTTTCTATTCACAGACAATGCAGCTGAAGCTTTGAGCTCTGCCAATAGAAAATCATTTCTGGTATATGGTGTTTCAAATCTTTACTCAGTTTCACTAAGATCAATTTCCCTCCATTCTCTGTATATCCTAGGTTCCCTTTTGCTCTCCCTCCCCTGAATTTGCTTTTATCTGGTGGCCTGAATACCCAGGTCTTCGCACCAGCATATCTTAGTTCTTTGAAGCCACTGTCTCTGAAAGGCTTCCCAAGTTTTTTTTTATAACCCTGCCCTCCTGGTCACAAGCATACAGCTACTAATCTCCCATCCAGGATCACCACCCCACTGTATATGCCAGGTACATAATTGGCATAATAATCTCCCCTACCTTAAAAAATACACCTGCATTTTAAAGCTGGTTTCTCCTAGAGCCTTGGCAAGCTCAACACCCTTAAATCTACATCATTCCTGTGGAGCAATGCTCTTTACCAAGGATATGAATGTAGTGAAGACAAAGCAGCACACAATGCAAAGGTGCCTTTATCATAATACATCCCCCTACCCTCACTTCTGATGTCACCATCTATGGCTCCTCACTACTTATCCCAAACTCTCAAGCCTGGCTCAAGACCAATTACACTTCTAGCTTCCACTGTCTGGCCCCACTCTTGTTTTCCTATATTCCACATGCAGAAACTGCCAGCTCCACTTAGGCGTTTCTTCTTTAACCAGGCTTTTCTCGTCCCTGTTCCATGTCACTGGTCTTGCCTTCTGCATTATTCAAACTCTATCCGATCTTTGCAGTTTGATTAAAATCTCACATCCTCCCTGACGTCTTCCTCATCCACCCCAGTCTACTCTTATTAAAACAAACAAAAAACCCCCAAAAGTACAGAATTTAGAATTCCTTCACCAAGTTCTACTCCTGAGAAACAGACACTGTTAAAAATTGGAATGTATCCTTTCTATGTGTCTGCAATCACACACACACACACACACACACACACACGACATAGCTCATATTTTTCCTATTAACTAAGCTAAGTAGAAGATAGTATGAGGCAGCAGAGAACATAGATAGGCAGATCTGGTTGTGAATTCTGACTTACTAACAATGTGATCTTGGGCAAGTTACTTGATTGATTTTTCTGAGCCTCGATCTCATGTATGCAATGAGCACAACTACCCTGCAAAGCCGTTGAGAGAATTAAGTGAGATAACGCTTATAAAGTGGTTTTGCACAAAGAGCACAGCACATATTAAACATGCCAATTAACCACCTTTTAATGAGATAATGTACAATTTAATGTACAATTTTTGGTACAAGGATGGCTTGATCAACAGCTGCTACCTACCTTTAGGGCCAAGACTGTCATCTTTTCTACTGCTCAAAGCACCAACACCAGTGAGTGGGTGGGGAAACACATGTACACACACAAATGAAATGGCTGTTTCATTAGATTTGCAGACACACTCTGACAGACTTACATGTCTTCCGGTATACACCTCTCTCTAATCTTAAATCCTAACTAGAAGTTCAGGATTACTAAGGTAGAAAAGGGGTAGGACCAGATTCAAATAAGGGAACTCACTTACTGGGTTGTGTCTGTAAAGCTAATACAGAGAAAAAGAGCAGAGTCAGCATAGCAAAGGTTTTTAAGAAAATGGACTCTGAAGCCAGACTCCCTGGATTTGAATCCTGACTACACCCCTTACCAGCTGTATCAACTGGGGTGAGTTACTTAATCTCATTTTCTTCCTGGACCTTAAATAAAGGGGGGAGGAGGGAGAAGTTACATACCACCAGTGCCTACCTCATAGAGTTATGAAAAGCAAATAAGTTAATATTTGGAAAGTGCTTTGAAGGGTGCTGGCTGACACGTAAGTGCTATTTAAATATTCGTGTTTTTTTTTTTTTTTAAATCAACAGGTGGCAAGAGCCTTTACACTCTTGAGTGAATCAGACTAAGAGAGGCTGCGGCATGTTATAAAACTATCCTTGCTCGTTGTTTAAAATAAGCCCCCAGTCGAGAATGGTAGACGTGGGAAAACAGAAACCATCCTGGATATCCGAATCTACCCTTACCCTTAGATGCGGGGAAGGACAGTTCCGAGGGGCACGGGGGCTAGGACGGAGTGGTTGAAGGGCTCAGGAACAGACGAAGGGGATGGGGGTGGGGGCAAGGACGCGGACTCAGTTAACAGGGCCCTTCTAGTTTCGGGGGCAGCCTCCTCTGCCTCTCAACTGTCCGGCCAAACTCTGGCCAAGAAGACCCGCTGCCTCCTCCCCACGCCCAGTCCAGAGTCGCAGCGCACAGCCCGGACCTTCCGAAGGCCCTGCGGCAGCCGGACTCCGAAGCTCACCGGGTAGCCGTGGCACCACCTCTGAATCCTTGACAACCGCAGCCCGGATGATGATAGACTACAAAGGCCGGAAGTGCGTCACACCGCGGCTCTCCGGAGGAACAGCGGTTCTGGCCGCGTTCCTTCTAGTAAGCCCGGAGGTTTTCACACCTCTGTGGTCGCCACGCTGAATCCCCTTCCAGGCGTAGTGAGGCGCTAAGTGGCATAGTCTCTTCCAAGGGGGTTAATATACAGTAATAACAGCTAATATAGCGTTTTACGCATACTAACTCATTTACACATGCTAACTCACTCTACATTAACAGTCCTGTAAGTTCGGTATAATTATCCCCATTTAGCAGATGAGGAACCTAAGGCACATTCCTTCTACATTTATCAGTTGCAAAGAAAGTTTCCTGCAAAGAAAGTTTTTGTGCACTTTACTTTCTCGCACGAGATATTCCAGGCTCATTTTACACTTTTTCTGCCTTAGACCTGGAATCCACCATTGCTCCATGAAGCTATGGTTCCTTTTAATGGAGAATAATATACAGAAACCAGGATCTAGATTTTGAAAAATAGATAAGCTCATTGCTACTGGGATAGGTCATTGCTTCCAGGCCCTATCAGTGGACCTTAGAGCTGGAATAAAATATACATATGATAGGGATTTTATATTTCCAATTCAAATATAACTTCACAGATTTTTTTTTTCATTTTCACCGTTGCACATTTGATTTTCCTTTCTTCCACAGTGAACACCCTGGTTCACAGCAGCATCAATATATTCACTCAATTTGCTCTTACAATCTTTTCTTTTTTTAATTTTCAAAATTAAAATATCAACATCACTAGCAACAACACACTTACTATGTACAGTGCAAAATTTCTTTGCTTGCTTTATTTGTTCTTGAATTGTATCCCATTAAGGGAGTATAGTTCAGAGTACATATACGTACCTTATTTGAATTCTTTTCTCTGTGTAGTTATGTTATAAACTTGATATACAGTTAGTCATTTGTTTCTGTTTTAATTTCAAAATTTGCTTTCCTTTCATCTTTTTCATTTCCTTTCTGAACATGCAAAACAGTTCAAAATCAAAATTATATAAAAAGATATATTCAGAGTTTTGCTTCTATCCCTAATTCCTTTATCTTATATATACTCTTGTTCCATTTTCATTAGTTTTTAATTTATCCTTTCCTTCCTACTTCCTTCTCTCATCCCTTCCCTTCCTTCCTTTCTTTTACAAAAATAAGTGTTTACCCTTTTACCACTATAAGTTATATTATACATACTCTTTTGCATCTTGCTTTATAACTTAATAGAATAACCTGGAAATTATTCTAAATCTGTTCATAGAAATATTCCTCTTTTTCTCTTTACAGTGGTATAGTACTCCATTGCGTAGATGTACCATTATTTTTTCAACCAGTCTCTTAGGGATGGGTATTTGGATTGTTTCCAATATTTTGCTTTAACAAATAATGCTGCAATGAACAATGAAGAGAGGAGAGGAGAGAAGTGTCTTTGTAAGGGTTGTATCATTTTGCACTTTCAACAGCAATGCAAGATAGTGCCTGTTTTCACACTGCCTCCCCAACTGTATGTTTTCAGGCTTTTGAATGTTGCCAATATGATAGGTCATTAGGTATTTGTTAAGAAACCGCAAACTGAAAGCTGAAATCCCTGTTTAAAATGAATTCACAGTGCCAAATATTGGCAAGGATTATGGAGCAATGGAAATTTTCATACACTGTTGATGAGAGTGTAAATTGGCAACAACATTTTTGGGAAATTCTTTGGTATATCTGCTGAAGTTGAACATATGCATATTCTATGACCCAAGAGTTTCACTTCTAGTTATATTGCTGCCAGAAATGCATATATATTTACATCTAAAGACACACTTTAGCAGCATTTTTTATAGCTCTAAACTGGAAACAACCCAAAAGTCTATTAAGAATAAGATTGGTACAAAAATTGAACTTTATCCATACAATAAAATACTGTGCAATAATGAAAATGAATGAACTACAGCTACAAGCCACAGTGATAAATTTCACAAACGTAATAATGAGTGAAAGAAGCCAGACACAAAAAGATACATACTTCATGATCCCATTTATATAAAGTTCAAAACAGGCAAAACTAATATGTGTTAGAAGTCACAATAGGGAGTAGGAAAGGAATAGTTTGGGAGGGAATGCAACTGGGGTCTTCTGGGGAACTGGTAATGATCTATTTTTTGATGTTGGTGGTGATTATGTGGGTGGTTTCACTCTGTGAATTTCATTTAGCTGTACACCTGTAATTTATGTACTTTCTACATATGTATACAATATTTCAATAAAGTTTTTTTTTAATTCAAACCATTTTTTACAGCTGAAGAAACTAAAGTTCAGAGAAATGAAGTGTATTGCTGAGGTCAGCAGAACCAGGACTCAAATCCATGTTTCCTGATCAGCTATCTCCCTTGGCTCTGAGGGATCAGTGCCTAGGAATCCTTACATACAGATCCTAAAGGGGGCCTTTTTTTGGTTGCAAGTTTAACACAGTGTCCATTAGACAAAAATGAAGTTATCAGTAATGCTTAAATATATATGTATGACAATCTTCTTACTCAACTATTCTACCTTATGTGAAGTGCATTCCAAATAGAGATAGAGGTGGCCTTAATAAATATAAAGCCTAAAGTGACTTAAAATTATTATACAAGCCATAAGGTGATAACTATGATTATACAGAAACATGGAAAGTTTTTCTTAAATAAGAGTAATTGCTAAAAATAGAGCAGAAAAATTCTAAATACAGAAAATAAAATTATGTAAAGTTATACACCTAATTATATCTATCAATGTCTCTAAATACACAATTTAAGAAATGAAAATAATTCTTAAATTAAGAGGTAGGATTCTAGAGGAATATTTTTCTTTAAAAAAGTTCTTTGATACCATTTAGGAATGGATTTAAACTCTTACTGAAGAAAGCTTAGTGAGTTTAGTGAACTCACTGAAGAAAGCTTAGTGAAACTCCAACTCAGGAGTTTTATCAATTCTCATTCCCCACTTTCCTCTTTTCCTTCTCCTTGTTCTATTCCTCCCCTCTTAATATCCACTAGACCACTATATCTCCTGGTTCTCATTTTGTTCCTTGCACACATTATCAGTCATTCATGCATTCATTCATCTGTTCATTGATCTTTTAGCACAAATTTATTGAGTTGGTACCTGCATGTCAAGATGGCAGAGTAGAAGGACATGTGCTCACTCCCTCTTGTGAGAGCACCAGAATCACAATTAACTGCTGAACAATCATCGACAGGAAGACACTGGAACTCACCAAATAAGATACTCGACATCCAAAGACAAAGGAAAAGCCACAATGAGATGGTAGGAAGGGTGCAATCACAATAAAATCAAATCCCATAACCGCTGGGTGGGTGACTCAAAAACTGGAGAACAATTATACCACAGAAGTCCACCCACTGAAGTGAAGGTTCTGAGCCCCATGTCAGGCTTCCCAACCTGGGAGTCCGGCAATGGGAGGAGGAATTCCCAGAGAATCAGGCTTTGAAGGCTAGCACGATTTGATTGCAGGACTTCTACAGGACTTGGGGAAACAGAGACTCCACTCTTGGAAGGCACACACAAAGTAGTATGCACATCAGGACCTAGGGGGAAGGAGCAGTGACCCCATAGGAGACTGAACCAGACCTACCTGCTAGTGTTGGAGGGTCTCCTGCAGAGGCAGGGGATGCCTGTGGCTCACTATGGGGACAAGGACACTGGCAGCAGACGTTCTGGGAAGTACTCCTTGGCATGAGCCTTCCAGGAATCCGCCATTAGCCCCACCAAAGAGTCTGTAGCCTCCAGTGCTGGGTTGCCTCAGGCCAAAAAACCAACAGGGAGGGAACTCAGCCCCACCCATCAGCAGACAAGTGGATTAAAGTTTTACTGAGCTCTGTCCACCAGAGCAACACCCAGCTCTAACCACCACCAGTCCCTCCCATCACGAAGCTTGCACAAGCCTCTTAGATAGCCTCATCCACCAGAGGACAGACAGCAGAAGCAAGAAGAACTGCAGTCCTGCAGCCTGTGGAATGAAAACCACATTCACAGAAAGATAGACAAAATGAAAAGGCAGAGGACTATGTACCAGATGAAGGAACAAGATAAAACCCCAGAAAAACAATTAAATGAAGTGGATAGGCAACCTTCCAGAAAAAGAATTCACAATAATGATGTAAAGATGATCCAGGACCTCAGAAAAAGAATGGAGGCAAAGATTGAGAAGATGCAAGAAATGTTTAACAAAGACCTAGAAGAATTAAAGAACAAACACCTAGAAGAACTAAAGAACAAACAAAACAGAGATGAACAATACAGTAACTGAAATGAAAAATACACTAGAAAGGGGACTTCCCTGGTGGTGCAGTGGTTAAGAACCTGCCTGCTAATGCAGTGGACACGGGTTCGAGTCCTGGCCTTGGAAGATCCCACATGCCATGGAGCAACTAAGCCCATGTGCCACAACTACAGAGCCTGCACTCTAGAGCCTGTGAGCCACAACTACTGAGCCCACGTGCCACAACTACTGAAGTCCACGTGCCTAGAGCCCGTGCTCTGCAACAAGAGAAGCCACCACAATGAGAAGCCTGTGCACCTCAACAGAGAGTAGTCCCTGCTCGCCACAACTAGAGAAAGGCCACGCGCAGCACTGAAGACCCAATGCAGCCAAAAATTAATAAATAAATAAATTTATAAAAAAAGAAACACTAGAAGGAATCAATAGTAGAATAACTGAGGCAGAAGAACGGATAAGTCACCTGGAAGACAGAATGGTGGAATTCACTGCCGTGGAACACAATAAAGAAAAAAGAATGAAAAGAAATGAAGACAGCCTAAGAGACCTCTGGGACAACATTAAATGTAACAACATTCGCATTATAGGGGTCCCAGAAGGAGGAGAGAGAGAGAAAGGACCCGAGAAAATATTTGAAGAGATTATAGTCAAAAACTTCCCTAACATGGGAAAGGAAATAGCCACCCAAGTCCAGGAAGTGCAGAGAGTCCCAGGCAGGATAAACCCAAGGAGAAACACGCTGAGACACATAGTAATCAAATTGACAAAAATTAAAGACAAAGAAAAATTATTGAAACCAACAAGGGAAAAATGACAAATAACATACAAGGGAACTCCCCTAAGGTTAACAGCTGATTTCTCAGCAGAAACTCTACAAGCCAGAAGGGAGTGGAACAATATATTTAAAGTGATGAAAGGGAAGAACCTACAACAAAGATTACTCCACCCAGCAAGGATCTCATTCAGATTCGACGGAGAAATCAAAACCTTTACAGACAAGCAAAAGCTAGGAGAATTCAGCACCACAAAACCAGCTCTACAACAAATGCTAAAGGAACTTCTCTAAGTGGGAAACACAAGAGAAGAAAAGGACCTACAAAAACACACCCAAAACAATTCAGAAAATGGTAATAGGAACATACATATCAAAAATTACCTTAAATGTGAATGGATTAAATGCTCCAACCAAAAGACACAGGCTTGCTGAATGGATACAAAAACAAGACCCCTATATATGCTGTCTACAAGAGACCCACTTCAGCCCTAGGGACACATTCAGACTGAAAGTGAGGGGATGGAAAAAGATATTCCATGCAAATGGAAATCAAAAGAAAGCTGGAGTAGCAACATTCGTATCAGATAAAACAGACTTTAAAATAAAGAATGTTACAAGAGACAAGGAAGGACACTACATAATGATCAACGGATAATTCCAAGAAGAAGATATAACAATTATAAATATGTATGCACCCAACATAGGAGCACCTCAATACATAAGGCAAATGCTAACAGCTATAAAAGAGGAAATCGACAGTAACACAATAAGAGTGGGGGACTTTAACACCTCACTTACACCAGTGGACAGATCATCCAGATGGAAAATTAATAAGGAAACACAAGCTTTAAATGACACAATAGACCAGATAGATTTAACTGATATTTATAGGACATTCCACCTAAAAACAGCAGATTACACTTTCTTCTCAAGTGCACACAAAACATTTTCCAGTGTAGATCACATCTTGTGTCACAAATCAAGCCTCAGTAAATTTAAGAAAATTGAAATCATATCAAGCATCTTTTCCGACCACAATGCTATGAGATTAGAAATCAATTACAGGGAAAAAAATGTAAAAAACACAAACACATGGAGGCTAAATAATATGTTACTAAATAACCAAGAGATCACTGAAGAAATCAAAAAGGAAATCAAAAAATACCTAGAGACAAATGACAACAAAAATACGATGATGCAAAACCTATGGGATGCAGCAAAAGCAGTTCTAAGAATGAAGTTTATAGCAAAACAATCCTACCTCAAGAAACAAGAAAAATCTCAAACAATCTAACCTTACACCTAAAGGAACTAGAGAAAGAAGAACAAGCAAAACCCAAAGTTTGTAGAAGGAAAGAAATCATAAAGATCAGAGCAGAAATAAATGAAATAGAAACAAAGAAAACAATAGCAAAGATCAATAAAACTAAAAGCTGGTTCTTTGAGAAGATAAAGAAAATTGGTAAACCTTTAGCCAGACTCATCAAGAAAAAGAGGGAGAGGACTCAAATCAATAAAATTAGAAATGAAAAAGGAGAAGTTACAATGGACACTGCAGAAATACAAAGCATCATAAGAGACTACTACAAGCAACTCTATGCCAATAAAATGGACAACCTGGAAGAAATGGCCAAATTCTTAGAAAGATACAAACTTCCAAGACTGAACCAGGAAGAAATAGAAAATATAAACAGACCAATCACAAGCACTGAAATTGAAACTGTGATTAAAAATCTGCCAACAAACAAAAGTCCAGGACCAGATGGCTTCACAGGCGAATTCTATCAAACATTTAGAGAAGAGCTAACACCCATCCTTCTCAAACTCTTCCAAAAATTGCAGAGGAAGAAACACTCCCAAACTCATTCTATGAGGCCACCATCACCCTGATACCAAAACCAGACAGAGATACTACAAAAAAAGAAAATTACAGGGACTTCCCTGGTGGTGCAGTGGTTGAGAGTCCACCTGCCGATGCAGGGGACACGGGTTTGGGCCCTGGTCTAGGAGGATCCCACATGCCGCGGAGCAACTGAGCCTGTGAGCCACAACTACTGAGCCTGCGCATCTGTAGCCTGTGCTCCGCAACAGGAGAGGCCGCGATAGTGAGAGGCCCGTGCACCGCAATGAGGAGTGGCCCCTGCTCGCCGCAACTACAGAAAGCCCTCGCACACAAACGAGGACCCAACACAGCCAAAAGTAAATAAATAAATTTATTTAAAAAAAAAAAGAAAAGAAAATTACAGACCAATATCATTGATGAATATAGATGCAAAAATCCTCAAAAAACACTAGCAAACAGAATCCAACAGCACATTAAAAGGATCATACACCATGATCAAGTGGGATTTATCCCAGGGATGCAAGGATTCTTCAGTATATGCAAATCAATCAATGTGATACACCATATTAACAAACTGAAGAATAAAAACTATATGATCATCTCAATAGATGCAGAAAAAGCTTTTGACAATATTCAACACCCATCTATGATAAATACCCTCCAGAAAGTGGGCATAGAGGGAACCTACCTCAACATAATAAAGGCCATATATGACAAACCCATAGCAAACATCATTCTCAATGGTGAAAAACTGAAAGCATTTCCTCTAAGATCAGGAACAAGACAAGGATGTCCACTCTCGCCACTATGATTCAGCATAGTTTTGGAAGCCCTAGCCACGGCAATCAGAGAAGAAAAAGAAATAAAAGGAATACAAATTGGAAAAGAAGAAGTAAAACTGTCACTGTTTGCAGATGACATGATACTATACATAGAGAATCCTAAAGACGCCACCAGAAAACTACTAGAGCTAATCAATGAATTTGGTAAAGTTGCAGGATACAAAATTAATGCACAGAAATCTCTTGCATTCCTATACACTAACAAGGAAAGACCAGAAAGAGAAATTAAGGAAACAATCCCATTCACCATTTCAACAAAAAGAATAAAATACCTAGGAATAAACCTACCTAAAGAGATAAAAGACCTGTACTCAGAAAACTATAAGACACTGATGAAAGAAATCAAAGATGACACAAACAGATGGAGAGATATACCACGTTCTCAGATTGGAAGAATCAATATTGTGAAAATGACTATACTACCCAAAGCAATCTAGAGATTCAATGCAATCCCTATCAAATTACCAATGGCATTTTTTTTACAGAACTAGAACAAAAAATCTTAAAATTTGTATGGAGACACAAAAGACCCTGAATAGCCAAAGCAGTCTTGAGGGGAAAAAAATGGAGCTGGAGGAATCAGACTCCCTGACTTCAGACTATACTACAAAGCTACAGTAATCAAGACAATAGGGTACTGGCACAAAAACAGAAATATAGATCAATGGAACAGGATAGAAAGCCCAGAGATAAATCCACGCACCTATGGTCAACTAATCTATGACAAAGGAGGCAAGGATATACAATGGAGAAAAGACAGTCTCTTCAATAATTGGTGCTGGGAAAACTGGACAGCTACATGTAAAAGAATGAAATTAGAATACTCCCTAACACCATCCACAAAAATAAACTCAAAATGGATTAAAGACCTAAATGTAAGACTGGACACTATAAAATTCTTAGAGGAAAACATAGGAAGAACACTCTTTGACATAAATCACAGCAAGACCTTTTTTAACCCACCTCCTAGAGTAATGGAAATAAAAACAAAAATAAACAAATGAGACCTAATGAAACTTAAAAGCTTTTGCACAGCAAAGGAAACTATAAACAAGACGAAAATACAACCCTCAGAATGGGAGTAAATATTTGCAAATGAAACAATGGACCAAGGATTAATCTCCAAAATATATAAACAGCTCATGCATCTCAATATTAAAAAAAAAAAAACCCAATCAAAAAATGGGCAGAAGACCTAAATAGACATTTCACCAAAGAAGACATACAGATGGCCAAGAGGCACATGGAAAGCTGCTCAACATCACTAATTATTAGAGAAATGCAAATCAAAACTACAATGAGATATCACCTCACACCAGTTAGAACGGGCATCATCAGAAAATCTACAAACCACAAATGCTGGAGACGGTATGGAGAAAAGGGGACCCTCTTGAACTGTTGGTGGGAATGTAAATTGATACAGCCATTATGGAGAACAGTATGGAGTTTCCTTAAAAAACTAAAAATAGAATTACCTTATGACCCAGCAATCCCACTACTGGGCATATACCCAGAGAAAACCATAATTCAAAAGACACATGCACCCCAACGTTCATTGCAGCACTATTTACAATAGCCAGGTCATGGAAGCAACCTAAATACCCATTGACAGAGGAATGGATAAAGAAGATGTGGTACATATATACAATGGAATATTATTCAGCCATAAAAAGGAACAATATTGGGTCATTTGTAGAGACGTGGATGGACCTAGAGACTGTCATACAGAGTGAAGTAAGTCAGAAAGAGAAAAACAAATATCCTATAACAATGCATATGTGTGGAATCTAGAAAAATGGTACAGATGAACCGGTTTAGAGACATGGATGTAGAGAGCAAATGTATGGACACAAGGGGGAAAAGCGGGGGTGGGGGGGTGGGGGGATGAATTGGGAGATTGGGATTGACATATATACACTAATATGTATAAAATAGATAACAAGAACCTGCTGTATAAAAATAAAATAAAATTCAAAAAAAAGGATACTTCAAAAATAAAATAAAATAAAAAGATAAAGTTAAAAAAAAGAAAAAGAAAAACCCTTCACAAATAATCCATGACCAGACCTGCTGTAAGTAAAAATAGATGGTCACTCACAGCACACACACACACGAGTTAGTACCTGCACTTTAGAACTCAAAATGCCATGACTTTATTTGGGACTGTGGCAGGCTGTTGATTGCCTACTAAATAAGTAGCTCCTTTTTATTAGATAACAGAAATCTAATCTTTTATTTGTGTCCTTTGGCACCTGGAATAAAGATTACATTTCTCAGCTACCCTTGCAGCTGAGTTGTGGTCATGTGACTAAATTCTGGCTAATTCAGTATAAGAAGAAATATATTGTCCTGAGAAGGCTCCGAGAAAGATGCTGACTGATCTGGGAGTCCCTTTTTGGCCCTTCCTGCTGACTGGAATGTAGAATTGATGGCTGGTGCTTCAGCAGCCATGCAGAGGATGGTGAAAAGTGGAAGGGACCTGGATCCCTGATGATTCCATGGAGTAAAAGCAACAACCCTAAACTATCTACCTTTAGACTTCTTTTACTCGAGAAGCATACAGCTTGTGTATTTTTCAGATCTTTATTACCAGTAGCTGATCATAAATTCTGATGTAGGTGTCTGTACTTTGACTCCCTATCTAGGGTTTTCTTTTCCTTTTTTTTCCCTTAAATGTGATGCCATCATCTCTGATTGAACCCACTATCTCTGCTTCCTTCTCTGAAACAATGATACTTCGGAAACGCAAGTTTGGAGGGAAGGCAGAGAATTAGAAAGAAATGATGCCTATGGTATTATAAGTGGTCTGAAAGAAAGGGAAGAGAGATTCCCAAGAGGGTCAATACTATTTAACCCAAGCCCTTTTTTTTTTAGATTTTTTTTTCTTTTAATTAGTTAATTAATTTATTTATTTTTTTGGCTGTGTTGGGTCTTCGTTTCTGTGCGAGGGCTTTCTCTAGTTGCGGTGCGCGGGCCTCTCAGTGCCGCGGCCTCCTTGTTGCAGAGCATAAGCTCCAGACGTGCAGGCTCAGTAGTTGTGGCTCACGGGCCTAGTTGCTCTGCGGTATGTGGGATCCTCCCCGACCAGGGATCGAACCTGTGTCCCCTGCATCGGCAGGCAGACTCTCAACCACTGCGCCACCAGGGAAGCCCTCCCAAGCCCATTTTTAAGTGACACCTTAGGAGTACTGCATACAGCCTCTGGGAGGTTCAGTGCTCAGAAAGCTTGTTTATTCTAAGTGGAGTTACAGTAAGACATACATCAAATTTAACTGGAGAAACAACAAAGATAAGGAGGGCATTCAGGGCGTGAAGGGGGTTAGAATGGAAGACAAAGACATGGAAGCTGGAGTGTACTGGGGGGAGCTGGGGAAAGTGAGACCAATACAATAAGAGCAGAGAGCTCTTGTAGGATAGTGAAGAAAGTAACATTTCTTACTGGGACAAATTTGTAGAGGAGCCTCTTGAATGTCAGGTTGAGGAATTAAATACAGAAGCTTGAAGGCATTCACAAAAATCAATTGTAGAGGTTCAAGGGATCTTTGAGAGAATATATATTCTAATCCCATAATTCACAGATGAGGAATCTAAGGCCTAGAATGTGTGGGCGACTCGCCTAAGATCACACAGTGGCGTAGTGGATACTAGAACCTAGTATCTTTCCTCACCCCATGTCAACCCCCTTTTAAAGCAACATCTAACAAGTTACTAAGGTGTTGATCGCCACACGTAAAGCAAAGGAAGAAAAAGCAAGGAAGAAAAGCAATGCCTAAACCTTTAACTACTCACTTGAGAAATGTTATGGTACTTTCAACTCTGGGTTATGGGTGTGCATTTTTCTCTAAATTTCATTGTGGATAGGATGAAACAGGCCATTTTGAAGCTTTACATTTTAAATTAGTCAGCCTTGAGGCCTAGAAATAGAAAATCTGGATTAGCTCACTCTGAGAATCTAGTCTGTAGATACTTTGATGTCAGAGAAATTGAGACGGTGACAGATATGGAGAGTGCTCATGTAGCTTCTCTGAATTCTACGAGAAACAAATGCTGCTTAACATTCTTACTACAGTAATTAAAGCAATGTGATTTTTTTTTTTTTTTTTTTTTTTTTTTTTTGCCGTGCCACTTGCAGGATTTTAGTTCCCTGACCAGGAATCGAACCTGAGCCCTCAGCAATGAGAGCTCAGAGTCCTAACCACTGGATCACCAGGGAATTCCCAAAGTGATTTTGATTAGTTGTGCTTTTTTTTTTTATGTTGAAAAAGACCTGTTCTCTGTTTAAAGGCTCTTCCACACTTACTACACATAGGGTTTTTCTTTGTTGTGGATTCTCTGGTGTTCAGTAAGATGTAAGCTCAGTTGGAAGGCCTTCCCACACTTGTCACATTCTTAGGGTTTCTCCCCAGTGTGAATTCTGTGATGTCTAGTAAGGTCAGAACTTCCACTGAAGGCTTTTCCACATTCATCACATTCGTAGGGTTTTTCTCCTGTGTGAATTCACTGATGTTTAGTAAGGTTTGAACTTTCTCTGAAAGCCTTCCCACAGTCATTGCACTGGTAACATTTCGTTAAGGTATGGTACCTCTGATGCTAAGTCCTGTGCTGTTACTGAAGGTTTTGCCACATTCATTGCACTCATAAGGCCCCTCCTCAGTGTGATTTCTTTGATGTTTCATAAGGACTGAGCCTTAACTAAAACTTTTGCCACAATGATTACACTGATAAGGTTTTTTGCCAGAGTGAATTATGAGGTGATTTAAAAGGGTTGTATTTTGACTGAAGGCTCTTCCACATTCTTTACACTGAAAGGGTTTTTCCCGTGTGGATTCTCTGATGTCCAATAAGATTCATGATGTGCATGAAGCTTTTCCCACACTGATCACATTTGTGTTCTTTCCCTTCCTCTGCGTTTCCTTCATGCCCTCCAAACCTGTCTTTGCATTCTCAAAGGTCTCCAAAATGAGCCCCCAAGAAAATGTTCCTGCCTCTGAAGATTCTGTTGAGTATCATCTTCTGTGATTCCATTCCTTTGGACACTTCTTGCTTTGCAGTCAACTTCCCAGTCTAAGGTTTGGTCTCACTTTCAAAAATAGGAAATGGATCATTTAAATGTCACTTTCTTTTTAAGCTTTTTATTATGGAAGATTTTAAACATATGTAAAAGTAAACAACAGAAATGTCACCTTTTTGAACTGATGAAATATTAAACTCCTAAGGGATCATTTATCTCTTTTCTAGTCATGCTCCTCCAACAATTAATAAATAGTTCTTATGTTCAATTAAGGAAAATGCTAGAAAGGAAAGTTGAAATAGACATATCCTAGGCATAAATAACCTATGTAATAATTACTAAGGTAGGATTGAGAATAATCTTTAACACCAAAAAGGGGCACTAATTTGTTAAAGTCTAAGTGTGTAAACAGTACTTTAAATTGCATTCAAATACAAGTACAGTTGTCCATTGGTATCTGCAGGGGATTGGTTCCAGGACCCATGCCTCCATACCAAGATCTGAAGATGCTTAAATCCCTTATATAAAATGGCATAGTATTTGCATATAACCTATGTACATCCTCCCATATACTTTAAATCATCTCCAGATTACTTATAATACCTAATACAATGTAAATGCTATGGAAATAGTTGCCAGTGTGTTGCAAATTCAATCTTTACTTTTTGGAATGTTCTGGAATTTTTCTTCTGAATATTTTCGATCCACGGTTGGTTGAATAGGAGGATGTGCGACCCGCAGATACAAAGGGCCCACTGTATAGCAGAAAGGCAAAAGTGTATTTCCTCTATTGCTTGGAGAGAAAACCCTTTGTCTTAATTTTCCCCCACATGGAACATTGCTTGAAGATTCAGTGTAAACCAATAATTCCTTCAAACAAACTAACATCAGTATTGCTTTATGAACACAATAAAATTACACATTCTTAGTGAAATTTGACCTGAAGGAAATAAATTAAATGTCCCATCGAGCTCATTAAAATGGAGATTCCACTTGAACTCAAAGGAAATACTGGAAAAGGACTGATTTCTTGACTCTTCTGGTCACTTTATTGCTTTTTCTGGAGATAGATTCTAAAGGGGATCAGGATGTAAAAAGGGAGACGCTTAGTAAACGGAAAGCACATTTGGCATGTAGAGAATGTGGAAAGGAAAAGGTGTAACAAACCTAGACTGGAGTGACACGTAGGGGAAGCTACTGACATGAAAAGACAAGAGAATTTAATGTGGAAGAGGACAGGAGAAAGGTAGTCAAAGTGAAAGGCTTAAAAGATGACTTTATCACTGATGGGTATAGAAAACTGACAGATACAGGGTAGGATAGGACATTTAGAAGGTCATTGTAAAGGACACTGTAAAACAGAGGTGGTATAAAAAGCAACAGAATGTGATAGTTTAATGCTTTAATGAAAACCAACATGGTATATGAAAACAGATAAAATAAAAATATTTTGCTTAAAAGACCAAGAATAAAGGTTGTACTTTGTAAAGAGAGAGGTAGATGAGCCAGGGAAGATTTCAGGTGAGAGTTAGGGTTAGAAACACTAATGATTAAGTTGTAAAGGATGGCTTTGGTCGGCCAAGTAGGAGCCTGCTACCCTAACCCACCTTCCCAGATAGATTCCTCCCTCTCCTCCTCACCTCTCTCGTAGGAAATGGGGTTTTCATCTTAATACTTTCTATATTTTGTGAATATAGAGTCATGCTTGAGCAGGGTCTCCACGTGCCAGAGCTGACAACTTGGTGACTGTTGTGCAGCTCCCAGAGATATCACCTCCTGCCAGAGCATTTCCTGTCCACCTGCTTGAGATGTGCCCTGGAGACAATTAGGGATCATTGGGCTTAGGAGGAAACTACTGTGAAAACCAGAGCTAAAACCTTAGGAAACAACTCCCATTGACAAAGGATTAGGAAAAAGGACTGAATGGACTTAGCAGGAGAGATGAGACAGAAAAAGGAACTGACAGAAGCAATGACTCCTGACAGGGACAAAAGCTCACTGTTACCCTCACTGCTTTCCTATTGACCAAACTATTAAATATGGTTAATTTAATGGTCTGATTGCCACAGCAGAACATGCTTCCTCTTCCCACCCGAAATTCTGGATCATCAAGTTCTCTCTCCAAATCTCCCAGCAAAGACACAGCCTCATCTCCATTCAATGGATGATGCTCCCGCACCCAAGCCTGGAGCTCCTCAGGCAGGATGGTTAGGAGCTGCTCCAACACCAGCAACTGCAGGATCTGCTCCTTATTATGATTCTCTGGGCTCAACCACTGACAGCAAAGTTCCTGGAGTTGGCTCAGAGCCTCCCTGGGTCCAGGTGTCTCCTGGTAGCAGAACCGTCTAAAGTGTTGGCAGAAGACTTCCTGGCTGGACTGGCTATTCTGCTGCAAGTCAATTTCTTGTACAAAAAAGTTCTCTTCCTCCACCTTTACTATCACAGGTCCCTCCTGGTTTTTTTTCATTCTGAATAATAAGATCTGTAGTCATTTTCTCTCAGGAGAGGGGTCCCTACAGATAGGTTCACACCCCAGGGAGACTCCCCTTTGCAAAATATAGAAAGTATTAAGATGAAAAACTGCCATCAGTTTAAAAACATCCACATGTATTATTAAACACTGCCTATACCACTTGAAGAAAAACACAACAGAAAAGGTTTTTGAAATCTGCCTAACAGTGATGTCGATGATTTGAGGATTTGACATTCTTGGTAATGGAAATTCATATGATTATTTTAGAAATGAAAAGGGTAATCTTTTTCCTATACTCACTCTACTCCAAACCTTTTCTATTTTAGACATGTTAAATGCAGTCTATCTGAGGCCCTTCACACTTGCGTGGAATGCTCTTACCCAGATATTAGCATAGGGCATTCCCTTGTTTCTTTAAAGTATGCTCAAAAATCATCTTCTTAAAGAGACATTTCTAGCTCATCGTATATAAAATAGTTTTCCGACCATTATCCACCCTCCTACTCTACTTTCTTTGTAACACTCACCACCAACTGACAACATATGTTTATTTGCCTTTTGTTTGTTACTCCACAATAATATAAATGCCGTAAGAACAGGGGTTTTATCTATCAGTTTGGTACACTGCACCATTCTAAGTGCCAAAATTATGTCTGGGACATATAAATCATCAATTAACTATCTGTTGAAAAAAATAATGACTAACAAAAGGTATTAACTCTAAGACTTTTTCAACAGCTTGCTCAGGAATTGTTTGCTTTAATACTGTGTGATACATAAACAAACAAGATTAGAGAAATAAGGCAGTGAAAATATTAACTAGAACGGGTCCACAATCCCTCCTCCACAATTTTGATGTCCCCCAGAGTTCTGAAAACCAAGAGTATTTTCATAAGTCATTTGATGGCAATACTCAAAGTGACATAAATTCATTTTGTAACAGCTTGGCTTGAAATGACATGAAATTATTTATAGTTTTAGAGTGAATATTCATATTTTGTTACAGAAATATTGATACTACTTTCTGTAATAAAATATGGGACTGCCCCAGATTCCTGGGGTGTTATGCATTCAATATACTATATACGCACCATGTTTTTTTAAAAATTCCTCAATCTGATTTCGAAAACACTTCTGACCCCAAGGACTAAAGAAAAGTGCCTGCTTTCTATGCGTCAAAGACCCACCAGATTCCAAAACAAGCCACCCATCTTACACTCAGGAGTCCTCTGCTTCTCTGAAACCTCTGGGGCCCGGTCGGGGTAAGAAATCTGGGGTCGGGTCCGGGCACAAAGCCCAGTCTCCCACGTCAGGGGTCACTCCAGGAGACCAGCTCACGGCAGCCGGGGTTGGAAAGGGGGGAAATGTCTCACACTGGACCCGGCCGGCCCGGGTCGACCCCATGCTGCGGAGGTTGACCCCGGCTGCAGCTCTTCTCCCGACGCGCGCCCAAGCCCCACGCACCCGGAAGCCCAGAAAATCCACCTCTCTAAGGACCTGCAGATATCCCGGAAGCCACGCCCCAGAGCCACGCCCCTCTAGGAGTATCCATCTCTATGGCTGGCGCCTTCCAGCCGAGTCCAACAGGTTTCCAAGGTCGTCCCGTATAGCCCGAGAACTTCGCAGCAAACCAACTGCCAAGTCAACACCTGGTTAGTCCAGGAATGACCGCTCGGTATGACGATACTGATTTTTTTCTCTCCTTTCCTCTCCCCCCAAGTTTTATCAATCTCTCTCCATCCACCGCCATCCAAAAACCCAGCACGTTCCCGTTCACACAACGTATGTCTAGTATGCATTCTTCCATATTTTTCTCTCTGCTCATATAATCATGTACAGACATACACATTTATATGCAAAAAAATTTATATGCAAAAGATAGTGTGGTGCTTGAGAGCTTGGTTTCTGAGCTTGACTTGGAAATCTTGTTAGCTTTGTGCAATGGATCAAGTTACTTCATCTCTATGTGCCTCATTTTCCTTACCTGTAAAATGAGAATAATAGCACATACATATACCTAAAAGTTACTGTGAGTATTGAATGATTATCATGTAAAGGACCCCTGAAGCACAGTAGATACCAAACAAATGTTTGCTAATTATGTACATATGTAGGTTTTTTTTGGGGGGGGGGTGCATATTTGACTTCCTCTGTTTGGTCCTAAGTTGGAAGCAGGGATAAAAATGAGGAAGCTGTCAGTTATTAATCAAGTCCTTGCAATTTGGAGCCAACTGTTTCAGAAGTTATTGTTTGGTTTCTGGGGCTTGTTGCTAGAGTAGTGGACTGACTTCCTACAAGTCTGACTTACAGATAATAGGCTGGCTTCCTGGGCTGGTTATTATAGATAATTATGTTGGTTTCCTGGGCTGGTTGCTACAGATTTGGGGTCAGAGTTCTATCTGCATATATGATCTGGTCATTGTCTGCTTGGATACTCAGTGTCTTCATTTTTAAATGAGAAATATAAATATATTTATATTATAAATATAATTCTTATATTGATTTATACTATATCTATCCCATTAACACTCCATTATCTGCTCTACATACTTCAATCTGTTGTCTTCCTCTTAAAGTGCAAGTGTTCTTCAAATGTTTGATACTTTTGTTCTGCAGTTCATATTCTAGAACATCAACAATCTCTGTCGGTAATGTGTACCTGGGTGGAGGAGTGAAATTACAGGTCAACAACTGTTGCCACTCTGTATGGTTATTAACTATCCCAAGGAGTGAAGTGGAGAATGGTACAGACCAGCCTTTCTTACTTTATCTGTTGTAATTTATATCCATCTTTAGCCAGGCTCTGACATCATCCTGGTAGATCCAGTTCTAGACAGGTCCGCTAGAGTGGAAGACTGCTTTTGCTCTTAGTGATGAAGGAGGCAAGGATCCTCTCATGTTTGAGGGCCAGCTTATCCTCTAGCCCTGGCCTTCAAACCTCTTTCTTTAGGGTTCTGTTTTCCTCAAGGTAACAGGACTCAGCTAACTTCTATATTCCAAAGGATTTCTCACACTTAAAAAATATTAGTTTCTGACATCCACCAATTTCTTTCACATATCTATCATATATCCCAGTTTGGGTTAGCAGAAGGAACCAGGAAACCATGTCAGTTTGCAATCTCTTCTGAATTTTTAAAAACTTGTTTGTAAGGGGCTTCCCTGGTGGCGCAGTGGTTAAGAATCCGCCTGCCAATGCAGGGTACACGTGTTGGAGCCCTGGTCCGGGAAGATCCCACATGCCGCGGAGCAACTAAGCCCGTGTGCCACAACTACTGAGCCTGCGCTCTAGAGCCCGCGAGCCACAACTGCTGAAGCCCGCGCCCCTAGAGCCCGTGCTCTGCAACAAGAGAAGCCACCGCAATGAGAAGCCCGCACAACGAAGAGTAGCCCCCGCTCGCTGCAACTAGAGAAAGCAAAGACCCAACGCAGCCAAAAATAAATAAAAATAAAATAAATTTATATTTTAAAAAAAAAAAACTTGTTTGTAAGACTGAGTTTCGTCACATAATGATATATTGCCTATGTTTGCCCGTACGTAAAGTGTCTGTCACTAAATAGTGGTTGCTTATTTCAGGGTATTATACATATATATTTGTTAAGTCTTTATATATTTTATATAGAATAAAACATAATATTGGCTACATTTTAAAGCAACAACTTTACTCTTGATGTTTATTTTGTTATATACATCTTTATTATTTCTATTCATCTTGTTTTGGTCTTTTTTTCCATATATTCAATTGTCAGAAATGTATTTCTCTTCCACAACTATGACAGAAAAGTATTTCATTTTTAATGAAAAGCTTTTTAAATGTTTAACTTCTTGATTCAAATTTAATTTGTTGGAATTTGTGGTATGAAGTATAGACTCAATTATTCAACATACCAACATCTGATAGAATCAATATTGTTTAATAATAGTGCTTCCTTGTCCTGTTGAAATAACTGTGGTTTGATAAGTTTTAGGAATAATTAAATGTACGAAGTCATAAAATAATTTTATATTTTTATCAATGAAAATTTTATACAGTTTTGATAATTATATTTTAAGGTTTTTAAAGTTCTAACATAATAAAACACTTTCCCAGGTAATTCCTTTCAGATTTGTTTCAGAACTTTACATGCCCTTAGCATTTTTCACTGATACTATACTAAAGGTTCCAAAGAATTTTCAAACTAACTTTTAGGGTTTTTTTTATGAAGATGCTTACTTTCATAAGAAAAGTATGATAATAAGAAACATATATTTGGTCTTTATTACCAATTTCTGACCTAGAGTGTCTAAAACCCTTGGAATTTCCTGACTGATAGAGGTGATAGGAGCATCTTTTGTTATTCATAACAAGCCCCTTTCAGCTATATTTGAGTTTATCCTAAAGTGATTCTTGGTGGGCTCCTGTACGGCTTCAGAATGGGGGCTGGTTGCTAGAGGGAAGCATCCATGTGTTTAGAGGGTTGGAACTTTCAGCCCCATCCCCTGACTCTGGGGAGGGGAGGAGGCTGGAGATTGAGTTAGTCACGCACCGCCAATGATTTACATAATCATATGGGAACCTCCATAAAAAACCACTGAGCAATGAGGTTTGGAGAGCCTCCTAGTTGGTGACCACATTGAGGTGCAGGGGACCCATGCCCTGAAAGTGAGTGGAAGCTCTGCCCACTGCCCCTCCCTGTCATATTTTGCCCTATGCATATCTTACATTTGGCTGTTCCTGAGTTGTATTTTTTATAATACATTGGTAAAATATGTGAAATGTTCCCTTGAGGGGCTTCCCTGGTGGTCTAGAGGCTAAGACTCCGAGCTCCCAATGCAGGGGGCCCAGGTTCCATCCCTGGTCAGGGAACTAGATCCCACATTCTGCAACTAAAAGATCCCGCACGCTGCAACGAAGATCCCGAGTGCCACAACTAAGACCTGGCGCGGCCAAATAAATAAATATTTTAAAAAATGTTTTCTTGAGTTTAGTGAGCTGTTCTAGGAACCCTTGACTTTGTAGCTGGTTGGTCAGAAGTACAAGTGGCCTGAACTTGTGATTGGCATCTGAAGCAGAGGTATTAGAGCAGGTAGGTAGCTAGATATGAGCAGAGAAAGGGGGTGGGGGGCACGGGTCAGGTGACAGGAAACCTTACATCTTGAGGCGACAGGGGTCCTAGAGGCAAAGAAAGGCGGCAAAAGGTGGGAATCTCTGGCTTCTGAATGTAACCTTTTGCTTGTTACGCCCTCATTACAATAAAATTAGCCTTGCAGAAAAGAAGTACCCATGATGCACCGACACCATGACACTTACAATCAAGACCAAGAAAGGGCAAAAATTCCTCCTCCCCCGGGGAAGGTGGAGCTGGGATGAAAATCAGGATATTTGACCCCAAACCCCTCCCTCCTCAATGAATATTTTCTGCCCAATCATTTTCATACCCTATGTAACCAGCTTGTCGAAGGAACTCAGAGCAGCTGCTCACCTGAGCCTGCCTGCTCTCCCTCCTGAGAGTGTACTATCACTTAATAAATCCTCGCTTTGCTTTCTTAGCCTCTGTGTCTCATCTCTGAAATCTTTCTGGGATGAGAAAAGAACCTACTCTCCAGTAACAGAGGCAGTTTTGTGGAATTGAGCCCTTAACCTGTAGGGCCTATGATAACTCTGGGTAGTTAGTGTCAGAATTGAATTGAATGTAGGACACCCAGTTTGTTTCAGAGAATTGGTTGTTGTGGGGAAAAAAGCCAACACATTTGGTGTCAGAAGTGGTAAACACAACACACAAAGGTTTTCTTGAATTGACTTTTGAGCATGATTTTGATGGAACATCTATTTAAAGGAGGATATATTTCAGGTTATTGTTGGGCTTTCCCATTCAGAATAAAGCATCATTTTCTTACATTCTTTTGGACAAAATGGCCCTCTTCAGAAGTCTCCTCAAAGCTCCTTTAACATCCTTGTTCCTCAAGGTGTAGATGAATGGGTTGGCCATGGGAGTAATAACGCAGTAAAACAGCATCAGAACTTTGATGACGTCTTGAGGGCTGTCCCCTGAGGGCTGCATATAGATGTAGATGCCAGAGCCATAAAATAAAGACACCACCAGTAAGTGTGATGAACAGGTGTTGAAGGCCATAAGTCTCCCATCAGCAGAAGGGATTTGAAATACAGCTTGGGCAATATAACTGTAAGAGACAAGAATCATGGAGAGGGGACCCATTATCAGGAAGGTGGCCACCACTGTAAGCTCACTGACTGTGGTGTCCACGCAAGCCATCTTAATTAGACTGGGCAGCTCACAAAAGAAGTGGTCCAATTCCTGGTTCCCACACAGGGGCAGCTGGACTGTGAGTGTGGACTGCAGTAGTGAATTGGCCAGACCAATGAGCCAAACAGTGCTGGAGAGCTGCCAGCAGAGCTTGTGGTTCATGATTACAGAGTATCTCAGAGGCTTACACACAGCCACATAGTGGTGTAAGGCCATGGTGCCAAGCAGGACACATTCAGTACAGCCTAGCCAGTGAAATACATAGGCCTGGGTCCTACAGCCTATATAAGTGATGTTCTTCTTGGGCCCCCTCCCCAAGTTGAACAGCTTTTGGGGTAGAGCTGTGCTGGTGAAACAGAGGTCCAAAAAGGAGAGGCTTGTGAGGAAGAAATACATAGGACTTTGGAGTTGGGAATCTATTTGAGAGACCAGAATAATAGCAATGTTTCCCAACAGTGTGAACATGTAGGAGATTAGGAGGGCAAAGAAGAGAGGAAGATCCAACCACGGATATTTGGTAAAGCCCATGAGAATGAAATCCTCTGGAAAACTTTCATTCATGTGCTTCATTGAATTTTGCTGGGAGACACCCGCTAAAATCAAGGAAGAGAAGGGTGATTTTAAAAACCCTGAGTTGGCAGAAGTTTTGACAATAACAGGAAAAAAATACTTTTATGGGGGAGCAATGGGGTACACCCTCAGTAGAAATCATAACAACGTTAATGAATATAATAATTATAATTAATAAGTCACATTTGAAAAATCCTTTCAGTAGAGAAAGTGGTTTCATTTTTTCCCCCCTAAATCAAAGCCCTATGTGTTGGGTTAGTGGACATTCATTATTAGTTATGGCTCTTCTGTATGATTAAAGAAGCCAATGGGAGGTGGTCTTCTCCCAGCTACCTTGCAGCTAAGGGAGTGTGTGACCTAAGAGATGGGGTCGTGGGGAGGTGCTTAGGTCATGAAGCTAGAGCCTTCATGTATGGTCTTAGTGCTCTTATAAAAGAACCCACAGCGATTCCTGTCCTTTCCACCATGTGACGTTACAGCTACAAGGTGCTATCTATTAACCAAAAAGTGGGCTCTTACCAGACACTGAAACTGCCAGTGCCATGATCTTGGACTTCCCAGCCTCCAGATCTGTGAGATAAATGTTGCAATAGGTCTCCTGGTCTCTGGCATTTTGTTATAGCAGCCCAAATGGACTAAGACATATGTCATCAGGGAAATACAAATTAGAACAACAATCAGATTCTACTACACACCTATTAGAGTGGCCAAAATCGAGAACAATGACACCAAATGCTAGCAAGGATGTGGCACAATAGGAACTCTCATTTACTGGTGGGAATACAAAATGGTAGGGCCACTTTGGAAGACAGTCTGGCAGTTTCTTACACAACTAAACATACTCTTACCATATGATCCAGTAATCACATTCCTGGGTATTTACCCACATGAGCTGAAAACTTACATCCACACAAAAGCCTGCACAAAGATGTTTGCAACAGTTTTACTCATAATTGCCAAAATTTGGAAGCAACCAAGATGTCCTTCCGAAGGTGAATGGATAAATAAACTGTGGTATATCCAGACAATGGAGTACTATTCAGCACTAAAGAGAAACAAGCTGTCAAGCTATGAAAAGACATAGAAGAACCTTGAATGCTAATTACTAACTGAAAGAAGCCAATCTGAAAAGGCAATATACTGTATGATTCCAGCTATCATACAGTATGTTTGGAAAATGCAAAACTATGAAGACAGTAAAAAGATCAGTGGTTGCCAACGTTTGGGAGGGAGGGATGACTAAGTAGAGCACAAAGGATTTTTAGGCAGTGAGACTACTCTGTATGATATTATAATGATATATACATGTCATTATACATTTTTCCAAACCCATAGAATGTACAATACCAAGAGTGAACCATAATGTAACTGTGGACTTCGGGTGATTATGATATGTCTGGGTAAGTTCATCAGCTCTAACAATTGTACCACTTTGGTGAGGGATGAAGGTAAAGGGGGAGGCTATGCATGTGTAGGGGCAGGGGTTATATGGGAAATCTCTGTACTCTTGCTGAGTTTTGCTGTGATGTGAAACTGTTCTAAAAATAAAATCTTAAGAAAATTGTGATACTTCCTTACTGAGTGGGATGCAGAGTAAAAGGAATAATTCTCCTGATGGCCCTCTCCATACCCATCAGGTAAACAGGGTTCGATTGCTGCAGGCTCTGCCAGGGCAAGAAACATTACAGGTCCTTGCTAATTTGGGGCAGAAATTTGGAGACTGTATATGGGAATGAATTTTGAGAGCGTTTGACCCAAGAAATTAGATATGAATTTGTCATAATTGTTACCTTTACCAGAGAGACTTGTTTCAATTTACTGGCTGGAGCCATGAGTATGGTTTTAATTGTTTTTTTTTTTTCTCTGTTGTTTTAGTCAACACTAAAACCTGGTCACTTTAAAGTGACCCATCTAAATGATGCTGATTTGTCAGAATTCCCTTAGCATATAGTAGAAGGACCCTGAAGATGTGTGTGGATTATGTAATAAGAACAGACTGGTGTTGAGGACAAGATCCCTTGTCATGTCTCCAAAAACAAACAAACAAAAACAACAGGAATCGTACCATCTGACCATCTGTGAGAATTGAGAAGAGATTTTTTTTTTTAGGTAACCATAGTTCACTAAATGATTCCACTGTGACTAATGTTTATGCAGTCGTGAAAGTGTAAACTCTCCATGCTGATATAACCAAAAAGTATGATATAAGAGTATCTGGAGAGTAAGGCATAGACATTCTCTCTCTCCCTCTCTCTCTCTCTCTCTGTCTCTTGTCCTCGCTCTTTCTCTTTGTAATGTAAGGGTTAAAAGTTCTCATTTTTTATAGTAAGTGATAAATAAGTCATATTTAAAACTAAAAAAAAACCCACAAATAGAATAAAGACTTGTTATTAAGAAGTATGGGTAAATAAAAGAAAACACTGAAATTATTAAAATTGTGTTAACTTGGGAGACCAGGAATTGAGAGTGAGAAATGATGAAGAAGGGAACTGCTATTTTTCATTATAAGCCCATAGTATTATTTTATTTTTTTAACTTTGATCGCATATGTCTTTAATATAAATGAAAATTAAATAAGAAGGAATGGAAGGGATCTGAATATTTGTCAATGATGGTGAAGGCATTAGAGTCGTATACATTGTTTGAAAGCATGGAAAGCACACATCATCACTTACTGCAGCATAGGGTGCATAACATGGTGTAGTGGAAAACCAGGTTGCAAAAATAACTTGGGTCCAGGATATGGAAAATCTTGAACACTAGGTTAAGGAGTCTGATCGAATGAAGATTTTTTTTTTTTCAGAAGAGGTGTGAAATGATTGGAGCAGCATTTAAAAACATTTATTATGGCTGAATAACGAGGGATTCAAGAAGAGACTGGAAGCTGGGAGCTCAGTGGGGAGGCTACTGCAAGAGTCTATGGGAGAGAGGCTGAGAACGTTAGCTCAGATAGTGGCGGTGGGAATCAAGAGCAAGGTATGAATGTAGGAGAGAGGAAGGAGCTGAAAGAACATTTGAAGTTTTAATCTGAGGCGCTGAAAGAATGGAAATTCAATTAAGAGAAAGAAGCATGTATATGAGGATTGATCAGAATACGTGATTTAACTAAAAAAGACCTCCCCAAAAAGATAAATTTAAAGCTTGACCTATAACAATTGGCCCTGAGGGTCCATTCACCAGAGGATGGATTCCTGCTTCATCCAGACACCTCTAGGTCAATTTGACAAACTACACATTTACATCAACCACTTGAATTCATGGCTAGGATGGTTTGTTGCAGCTGTTTAACCACCAAGGACAGGGACGGGGACAGAAAGAGGGAGAGGCAAGGGAGTATGTCTCCAAAAACAGAAAAGATAATCGCCTGCATTTGCCAGGAAGTTCATGCATTTGTGTATAAAATGGCTGAGGAAAAGAGAAAAACAAGATCCCATTACCCCACACCCCACCTCGCAAATCCTCAATATTTTATCATTGGTTATTCTTTATATTGTTTGATCCTCAAATTTATCTTCAGAGTAGTGGCATTTATTATTTATTTATTCATTCGTTCATTCACTTTAAAGCAAAAAGATAAAAACTTTATTACTGGGAAATTCTTGCTGGTCTTCACATAGGGATGTGACAAAAATGACAGAGTGTTGGTTTTAGAGAATTGATTTTTAGTGACTTGACCTGCTTTCTCATTCCTCCCCATCTCCTAGATAATTGGATTTTTTGGACATAATTCTGGGATCAACATGATTTTGAACAAGTGACAACCATTGGTCTGGCATAACGAGAATTCATTTAGCTCATGGAGGCATCTTACCCTGCCTGATATTGCCAAAACTCAGAACCTTCATTTTCTGTCTCAAAACAAAATGCAATACCATCTAGGCTGGTGTGAATAGAAAGAGACATCACTAGAACTTACCTCTTCTTATTTGAATTTGTATTAAGCAAATGTGTTTAGCTATAGAAGCTTAGTCAGGAGAAAGTTTGCAGAAGGGTTGGATTCCAACAGTCCTGAGAGAGGGAAGCAAGTATCATCAGGTCAGCACTTCAATAAAAGCCACCAAAGGTCTTAATATGGCAGGTAGGGTGAATGTGATTCTGGAGGCATTGGATAATCTCTCCTGGTTCCAAATCTGATTCAAAGGCAGATAAAACAAGTTCACACCCAGTGTGCCAGTGATCCCATAGGGGCTGTCACTGGTGAATTAATCTCTCTAGAGACAGTATCTATCTTTTATTTATACTTTTGGTTGTGATTATAGATTGCATCAGTTCTTCCGCTCATTAATCCCATCTTAATAGCAAGGGAGAGCAGGATTTACCCCAATAATTTTCAGAAAGAAAACAAATATAGTGCTATTAACAGTAATGATGATAATAATGGCTTAACACATTCTAGACAATTTATATGAATTGTCTCCTAACAACTCCTTGAGGTGGGTACTATTATTGTCTTCATTTTATAGTTGAGGGACTTAAAGCTTAAAAAAGGTAAGTAATTTGTCCAAGGTTCATAAGGCTTACACACTTCCAGAATTCACACACCAACTGGATGCTCTGCAAATGTCATGAGTAAACATAGGATTTTAAAATATCTGTAGTGTTTGGGGTACGTGCTTATTTGGTCTTTTCAACCATATTGAAAGCTCCTTGGGGGCAAGGTTTATGTCCTCTTTTTCAACTGGCTAAAGCACAGTGCTGATCAAATTAAGATCCTCCTCTTATTTCTTACGAATGCAGGTATAATATCCACATCTCCATCACATGAAGACCATCTCAGAGCAGGTCACTCCTCAGAACAAGGTAGAACTAAAGAAGCAACTGAATAAGTACTTTAAAGGACAAATCCTTGCCTAATTGTCTGACAATGTTTTTTTTTTCCCCTTTTTTATACTTTGTATTTTAATTTTGGGGGGATGTTAATTTTACAATAAAAATTATTTTTATTCATGAAATCGTTCACTCTTTTAAAAAAATAGTTTGTACATTTGGTGCCATGTTGAGAATGGCCTTCTCCACCTCAAGATATTATAAATATTACCTACATTTTGTGCAATATTTTATGGTTTTACTTTAAATATTTTATAACAGTATTTTCTGTTTTTACATAAATATTACATGTTTTTACATTTAAATCTTATTACCTGATACAAAGTGTCTGACAAAACTTTTATCTCAACACTTTCTTCACATCCAAAAACTCCCTTTTCAGGCTGAACTTCAAAAGTTATTAGATGCTGTCATGACTGAGTTGTTACTCAGAGCTAGGCCATACAGTCCTCCCTCTTCCTACTTGTTATGGACTGGATGTGTTCTCCCAAAATTCATATTTGGAGGCCCTAACCCCTAATGTGACTTTGAGACAGGGCCTTTAAGGAGGTAATTTATGGTTGAATGAGGTCATAAGGGTGGGGCCCTAATCCAATAAGACTGGTGTCCTTATAAGAAGAGGAAGAGACACCAGAGCTACCTTCTGCTCTCACTCTCACTCCCATTCTTCCCTTGCACGTACAGAGGAAAGCCATGTGAGGACACAGTCAGAGGGGGCCTTCTACAAGGCACAAAGAGAGGTCTCACCAGAAACCAAGTCTGACGGCACCTTGATTTTGGACTTCTAGTTCCAGAACTATGAGAAAATAAACTTCTGTTATTTCAGCCACCCAGTCTGTGATATTTTATGGCAGCCCTAGCTGACTAATACACTGTGTTTAAATCTAAAGAATCAGGGCATGAAGACAGCATGTCCAAGGCAAAAAAACAAAACAAAAAACCAAAACCAACCAAACAAACAAACAAACAGAGCCTAGGAGATGAAGAAGATTATTTCAGTTTGTTAGTTATATGGCCTGCTCATTTTTTTGTGGAGAACCTCCTACATAGATTTCTGAGGTTTTATTTTATATTTTCCTCCTCCCTAAGTTAAACGAGTTAAGCAACTGTTCACTGGGCTGATTATCTTCTAGCAGAAAACAGACAGTTATCTCAGGATCCCTAACCCCTAGGACTAAGGTTTGAGATCAGTCTAAGTTGCTGAATTTTATTTAGCTCTGCGGCCAATAGAAGACAGATATCATGAGAAAAGCATGGATTCCAGAATCAGACAGACCTGAGTTTGAAATTGAACTTTGTCACTTACTCTGTTACTGTGAATATTATTGAACCTGTTTCCTCATCTTCAAAGAGCTGATTATAACACATATTTGACAGGATTGTTGGGCTGATTAAATGACAGCGTGTCTGGAAACTCTTGGAATGTAGTAGACTTCCAATAATCCTAACTAGATGATAAAGAGGGTAAGTAGATGTTCATGAATTAATACAAAAGTGCTAATAGCATAGCTGGACCTCACTTTCAGTTCTGCTCTGTGTGTAATATTCTAAGCAGGATTTTTGCAAATGTGATTCACTTGCTTCAAAATCTCTTGGAGTGCTTGTTAAAAACACACATTTCTGGGCCTTTCACCAAAACAGAATTAAAACCTCTGGGGATAAGTCCCAAGAAACTGTGTTTTAACTAGTTCCCTAGGTGATTTAAATGTCTACTAAGCTTGGGAATCATTGCATTATAGGATCATTCCGTTTTTTAAATTGCAGAATTAAAGTTCAGTTTCTAGTGGGGCCAATTTATGTATTCCCTTTGGGACTAAAGCCCTTCCTTGAAGACTGAGGGCGTATAAGCAAATGTAAATTACTGTTATTATAATTTAGTAATATTTGGAAAATCATATATAAAACAGATAACATAATGCTGAGTTTCCTAGAATCACTAATAAATTACATGGGAATTCAGAAAAAAGCTTTAAGAGTTGGTACAGAACAGTCAGCTCTACCCACCACCAGAGCCTCCCATCAAGCCTCTTAGATAGCCTCAACCACCAGAGGACAGACAGCAGAAGCAAGAAAAACTACAATCCTGCAGCCTGTGGACCAAAACCCACAGTTACAGAAAGATAGACAAGATGAAAAGGCAGAGGGCTATATATCAGATGAAGGAACAAGAAAAAACCCCAGAAAAACAACTAAATGAAGTGGAGATAGGCAACCTTCCAGAAAAAGAATTCAGAATAATGATAGTGAAGATGATCCAGGACCTCAGAATAAGAATGGAGGCAAAGATTGAGAAGATGCAAGAAATGATTAACAAAGACCTAGAAGAATTAAAGAACAAACAAACAGAGATGAACAATACAATAACTGAAATGAAAACTACACTAGAAGGAATCAATAGCAGAATAACTGAGGCAGAAGAACGGATAAGTGACCTGGAAGACAGAATGGTGGAATTCACTGCTGTGGAACAGACTAAAGAAAAAAGAATGAAAAGAAATGAAGACAGCCTAAGAGACCTCTGGGACAACATTAAACGCAACAACATTCGCATTATAGGGGTCCCAGAAGGAGAAGAGAGAGAGAAAGGGCCAGAGAAAATATTTGAAGAGATTATAGTCAAAAACTTCCCTAACATGGGAAAGGAAATAGCCACCCAAGTCCAGAAAGTGCAGAGAGTCCCATACAGGATAAACCCAAGGAGAAACATGCCGAGACACATAGTAATCAAAGTGGCAAAAATTAAAGACAAAGAAAAATTATTGAAAGCAGCAAGGGAAAAATGACAAATAACATACAAGGGAACTCCCATAAGGATAACAGCTGATTTCTCAGCAGAAACTCTACAAGCCAGAAGGGAGTGGCATGATATACTTAAAGTGATGAAAGGGAAGAACCTACAACCAAGATTACTCTACCTGGCAAGGATCTCATTTAGATTTGATGGAGAAATCAAAAGCTTTACAGACAAGCAAAAGCTAAGAGAATTCAGCACCACCAAACCAGCTCTACAACAAATGCTAAAGGAACTTCTCTAAGTGGGAAACACAAGAGAAGAAAAGGACCTACAAAAACAAACCCAAAACAATTAAGAAAATGGTCATAGGAACATACATATCGATCATTACCTTAAACATGAATGGATTAAATGCTCCAACCAAAAGACACAGGCTTGCTGAATGGATACAAAAACAAGACCCATATATATGCTGTCTACAAGAGACCCACTTTAGACCTAGGGACACATACAGACTGAAAGTGAGGGGATGGAAAAAGATATTCCATGCAAATGGAAAGCAAAAGAAAGCTGGAGTAGCAATACTCATATCAGATAAAATAGACTTTAAAATAAAGAATGTTACAAGAGACAAAGAAGGACACTACATAATGATCAAGGGATCAATCCAAGAAGAAGATATAACAATTATAAATATATATGCACCCAACATAGGAGCACTTCAATACATAAAGCAACTGCTAACAGCTATAAAAGAGGAAATCGACAGTAACACAATAATAGTGGGGGACTTTAACACCTCACTTACACCAATGGACAGATCATCCAAAATGAAAATAAATAAGGACACAGAAGCTTTAAATGACTCAATAGACCACATAGATTTAATTGATATTTATAGGACATTCCATCCAAAAACAGCAGATTACACGTTCTTCTCAAGTGCGCAGGGAACATTCTCCAGGATAGATCACATCTTGGGTCACAAATCAAGCCTCAGTAAATTTAAGAAAATTGAAATCATATCAAGCATCTTTTCTGACCACAATGCTATGAGGTTAGAAATGAACTACAGGGAAAAAAATGTAAAAAAGACAAACACATGGAGGCTAAACAATACATTACTAAATAACCAAGAGATCACTGAAGAAATCAAAGAAGAAATAAAAAAATACCTAGAGACAAATGACAATGAAAACACGACGACCCAAAACCTATGGGATGCAGCAAAAGCAGTTCTAAGAGGGAAGTTTATAGCTATACAAGCCTACCTAAAGAAACAAGAAAAATCTCAAGTAAACAATCTAACTTTACACCTAAAGAAACTAGAGAAAGAAGAACAAGCAAAACCCAAAGTTAGCAGAAGGAAAGAAATCATAAAGATCAGAGCAGAAATAAATGAAATAGAAACAAAGAAAACAATAGCAAAGATCAATAAAACTAAAAGCTGGTTCTTTGAGAAGATAAACAAAATTGATAAGCCATTAGCCAGACTCATCAAGAAAAAGAGGGAGAGGACTCAAATCAATAAAATTAGAAATGAAAAAGGAGAAGTTACAACAGACACTGCAGAAATACAAAGCATCCTAAGAGACTACTACAAGCAACTTTATGTCAATAAAATGGACAACCTGGAAGAAATGGACAAATTCTTAGAAAGGTATAACCTTCCAAGACTGAACCAGGAAGAAACAGAAAATATGAACAGACCAATCACAAGCAATGAAATTGAAACTGTGATTAAAAATCTTCCAACAAACAAAAGTCCAGGACCAGATGGCTTCACAGTGAATTCTATCAAACATTTAGAGAAGAGCTAACACCTGTCCTTCTCAAACTCTTCCAAAAAATTGCAGAGGAAGGCACACTCCCAAACTCATTCTATGAGGCCACCATCACCCTGATACCAAAACCAGACAATGACACTACAAAGAAAGAAAATTACAGACCGATATCACTGATGAATATAGATGCAAAAATCCTCAACAAAATACTAGCAAATAGAATCCAACAACACGTTAAAAGGATCATACACCACGATCAAGTGGGATTTATCCCAGGGATGCAAGGATTCTTCAATATATGCAAATCAATCAATGTGATACACCATATTAACAAATTGAAGAAGAAAAACCATGTGATCATCTCAATAGATGCAGAAAAAGCTTTTGACAAAATTCAACACCCATTTATGATAAAAACTCTCCAGAAAGTGGGCATAGAGGGAACCTACCTCAACATAATAAAGGCCATATACGACAAAGCCACAGCAAACATCATTCTCAATGGTGAAAAACTGAAAGCATTTCCTCTAAGATCAGGAACGAGACAAGGATGTCTACTCTCACCACTATTATTCAACATAGTTCTGGAAGTCTTAGCCACAGCAATCAGAGAAGAAAAAGAAATAAAAGGAATACAAATTGGAAAAGAAGAAGTAAAACTGTCACTGTTTGCGGATGACATGATATTATACATAGAGAATCCTAAAACTGCCACCAGAAAACTGCTAGAGCTAATTAATGAATATGGTAAAGTTGCAGGATACAAAATTAATGCACAGAAATCTCTTGCATTCCTATACAGTAATGATGAAAAATCTGAAAGAGAAATTATGGAAACACTCCCATTTACCATTGCAACAAAAAGAATAAAATACCTAGGAATAAACCTACCTAGGGAGACAAAAGACCTGTATGCAGAAAACTATAAGACACTGATGAAAGAAATTAAAGATGATACCAACAGATGGAGAGATATACCATGTTCTTGGATTGGAAGAATCAACATTGTGAAAATGACTATACTACCCAAAGCAATCTACAGATTCAATGCGATCCCTATCAAATTACCAATGGCATTTTTTACGGAACTAGAACAAATCATCTTAAAATTTGTATGGAGACACAAAAGACCCCGAATAGCCAAAGCAGTCTTGAGGGAAAAAAACGGAGCTGGAGGAATCAGACTCCCTGACTTCAGACTATACTACAAAGCTACAGTAATCAAGACAATATGGTACTGGCACAAAAACAGAAACATAGATCAATGGAACAAGATAGAAAGCCCAGAGATAAACCCTCGCACCTATGGTCAACTAATCTATGACAAAGGAGGCAAAGATATACAATGGAGAAAAGACAGTGTCTTCAATAAGTGGTGCTGGGAAAACTGGACAGCTACATGTAAAAGAATGAAATTAGAACACTCCCTAACACCATACACAAAAATAAACTCAAAATGGATTCGAAACATAAATGTAAGACTGGACACTATAAAACTCTTAGAGGAAAACATAGGAAGAACACTCTTTGACATAAATCACAGCAAGATCTTTTTTGATCCACCTCCTAGAGTAATGGAAATAAAAACAAAAATAAACAAGTGGGACCTAATGAAACTTCAAAGCTTTTGCACAGCAAAGGAAACCATAAACAAGACCAAAAGACAACCCTCAGAATGGGAGAAAATATTTGCAAACGAATCAACGGACAAAGGATTAATCTCCAAAATATATAAACAGCTCATTCAGCTCAATATTAAAGAAACAAACACCCCAATCCAAAAATGGGCAGAAGACCTAAATAGACATTTCTCCAAAGAAGACATACAGACGGCCACAAAGCACATGAAAAGATGCTCAACATCACTAATTATTAGAGAAATGCAAATCAAAACTACAATGAGGTATCACCTCACACCAGTTAGAATGGGCATCATCAGAAAATCTACAAACAACAAATGCTGGAGAGGGTGTGGAGAAAAGGGAACCCTCTTGCACTGTTGGTGGGAATGTAAATTGATACAGCCACTATGGAGAACAATATGGAGGTTCCTTAAAAAACTGAAAATAGAATTACCATATGACCCAGCAATCCCACTACTGGGCATATACCCAGAGAAAACCGTAATTCAAAAAGACACATGCACCCGAATGTTCATTGCAGCACTATTTACAATAGCCAGGTCATGGAAGCAACCTAAATGCCCATCAACAGAGGAATGGATAAAGAAGATGTGGTACATATATACAATGGAATATTACTCAGCCATAAAAAGGAACGAAATTGAGTCATTTGTTGAGACGTGGATGGATCTAGAGACTGTCATACAGAGTGAAGTAAGTCAGAAAGAGAAAAACAAATATCGTATATTAACGCATGTATGTGGAACCTAGAAAAATGGTACAGATGAGCCAGTTTGCAGGGCAGAGGTTGAGACACAGATGTAGAGAACGGACATATGGACACCAAGGGGGGAAAACTGCGGTGGGGTGGGGATGGTGTTGTGCTGAATTGGGCTATTGGGATTGACATGTATACACTGATGTGTATAAAATTGATGCCTAATAAGAACCTGCAGTATAAAAAAACAAACAAACAAAACAACTAATACTAAACTTTCATTGGGTTATTTGTATGGACATATGTGAATATAAATGTTTCAGACATTACATGAAATTTCTAAAAATCTTATATGTTCTGGTATAATGTTATAAGTCATAATCCTAGTTACTACCTTAAAATGTATATCTCAGAAATAACTAATTTTCTTGTCAACTGCATTATTATGAACTTTCATCAAATTTTTAACTGTGGTCATTTTTAAGTCTTTTGTCATTTACAGACAGTTCTGTGTGTACTCTGATGCTATTGCAAATATGTTCCTATAAAAGGGTTTCATCTTTAAGAAATTCATGGAAAAGACTCTGACAAGTACAGGTTTCTGGTAACTGACTGTACTGCTGAACTGAATGAATAAGCAGAACTGAATTTTCAGAACTCTAATGAAAAACTGATGAACTCATAAAAGTGCTAATAAAAGATCAAGATGAAAAAAAATTAATTACATGGGACTGAGTGAACTGATGAGGATGAGTATAATTTTTGTGACTTTCTGTCTGAATTAAAAAAAAAAAATCCAACAAGGACTCAGAGGCAAAGAATATACACATCAATTTTCACTGCAAAGTAAAGGAGCTGTTACAGTGGAGGATTACTGGACTGAATGTCAATATTATGACATAGTATGAGTGTGTTTCATGTTTGGTAATTGCAATCATTGTTGCTTTTGTTGTGGTCATCCATGTACAATGCTTGGTGTCAGTCTATTTATCTCTTGTAAAAATAAAATATAGTGTGTGTGTGTGAAAAAAAAAAAAAAGAGTTGGTACAGTTTTGTTGCCCCCCCCCAACTAAAAAAGAGAGGACAAGGAACTTCAGCAAAGATGAAAAACAGAAGGTCATTTTCTTTCTGTTCCCATAAAGTGACCCACCACCTTTTCCTTAGGAGCGAGAACTTTTGTAGTCACAGCTGCTTTTGAGTGAGTGGATCAGAATTCACAGTACTACTGAGTACTGTGGAGAATTAGTAGTAATGGGGGGTTACTGAAGAATTTGGCTTCCTAGGGAGAAGGAAAAAGCCAAGGCCCCACTGGGACTCGAACCCAGGATCGCCTGTTTACAAGACAGGCGCTTTAACCAACTAAGCCATGGAGCCCACACATGAGCATTCTTTTGTTCTAGATCTGTGCTTACCATGAGATTAAATATTCCTGACGTAGTTTATGTGATTTAGTGCAGCTTATTGTGAGAAAAGAGACAAACTCCAAGAAGACGTTTTGCTTACTTAGATGCGCTGCAGAGCTAATACAAGCGGGAAAAAGTTTCGGGCAGCTTGAATGTTGGGACCAATAGCACTTCAATTAGTCGAAGGATAACCATCAGTAAAAGTCGAGGCTACTCACTTTTTCCAATTAGGATAAAGTCTTCTAAAAGCAAAATTTGCTGTTACTGCACCTCGTCTTTTGTAACTAAGATTCTTCATTCCAATAAACTAAGTGAGGAACTCTAAAAATGGAACTCCACTAGAAGACTCTTAGACCGCCGGACTAGAGCACCTAGTGTCCCTACACGTCACTTGCACTTAGCAAGCAGTGACTTGGAGGGGAAGAATCGGGAGCGGAGAAGAGGGGGCTGGGAGTGTAGAGTTCAGCTACACAGTCAGTCACATCGCTCTCAAAATCCTAAAACGCCAATGTCAAGATCGCTGTAAAGACTCCGATCAGACAACCACAGGTGTAGAGCCCCTTGGAGTGGGGGACGGGGAGAGGCGGAATGGTCCCCTGCTGGCCACAAGGTGTTCCCTGGATCCAGGTACAATCCTCCTTAGGTGAAGAGCCTTACGGTTCCAGAGGACCACCCGTTGAGCACTCCCTGCCCACCAAGTGCCTGATTTCCAGTGCAATAGGTCGTCAACTCGCAAAGAGGGCAACACCTTCTCCCATCTAACCCGGTTCCTTCACTCCGAGATGACCCGCCCTTTCCCCCCCTGTCGCATCCCCCTGAGGAACGAGCAGAGAGCTAGGTCTGAGGGCGGTCCCCTGATCGCAACTGCGGGCCACCTGAACGCCCAGAAGGCTTTACGGGGAGCTGACTGGGGGGATCGTGGTAAGATAAAGCAGGTGACGTTCGCAGATGCGCCTCTGATATTCCCAGGGGTAGGAATCGAAGCTCCTATTTTGTACAAAGAAAGCAGAAAAAGCAAAGTCTATTTAAACATACATACGGAATACAGAACTTTCTTAATATTTTTTGGAAATGAGAAAAACGTTTGATTAAAACGTTTGGAGGTAGTGTGGGAGCCTTCTAGGATGCAGCATTGTCTCTAATTTCTTTAGAAACATTGGTTCAAATCCCACCGCCACATCCCAGCCCCCTCAGGTCGGCAAGTGGAACCCCAGTAAACAAGCTCTTCCTTAAAAGCTAACGGAAAATTCACACTTCGGGGAATTAGTTTAGGTGACAAGAGTTCTTTCACCAAGGGCAAGAACCTAAGGGTGTGGGAAACTCTCCTAATCCAGTCCTTTCCTCTTTCCAATTCGTGGAGCTTCTCAGAGACATCCAAACTACAGAACTACAATGAAATAATATTTTCTACCTAACAGACTGGTAAACAAACAAACAGAAATTGTTTGTGGTAGCACTTGAAGACATTGTATGAGTTTCCTGTGGCTTCTGTAACAAATTACCAGAGCTCAGTGGCTTAAAACAACAGAAATTTTTTTTCCCACAGTTCTAGAGACCAGAAGTTCAAAGTCGGTATCACTGGGCAGAAATCAAGGTGTTGACAGGGTCATACTCCCTTTTGAGGCCGTAGTGGAGAATCTGTCCTTGCCTCTTCCAGCTTCTGGTGGCAGCCAGCCTTCCTTGCTTTGTAGTTGCATTACTCCTATCTTTGCCTCTGTCTGTATTCACGTTGTCTTCTCCTGTTCTGTCTCTGTGTACTCTCCCTATGCTTCTCTCTTGTAAGGACACTTGCAATGGCATTTAAGCTCCACCTGGATAATGCAGGATAAAGTTCCCATTTTGAGATTTTTAACTTAATCTCTTCTGCAAAGACTCCACCTTTTTTTTTTTTTTTTGGCCTTATAAGGTAATATTTACAGCTTCCAGGAATTAGGATGGAGATATCTTTTGGAAGACCATTTTTTAGTCTACCCTACAGTATTAACGTCTTGATTCCTCCACCCACAAGCAAGAGATTAACTGGTTATAACTTCAGTTTATTTCTCTGTAAAATGGGAATAATAATATGACTTTCTTATATATTACTGAGAATATAATATGACAATGTAAAGAACTATGACAATATCTGGGGCTTAGTAAGAAATAAATGGCTGTTAATTCTCATTGTCACAGGAATGCTCTGTGCTGGTCAGGGTGTCAAGGAAACAGTCCCCTCCTTGGCTCTATAGGAGGATAAATTAGTAACATTTAGGGAAGACTAAGACAAGAACCACCGAAATTACCATCACACATATGATTTGATTTAGCAATTGCACTTTCAGAAAATTCTCTAGTACACACCCTTATGAAATGCAGATATTATTTATTTGAACATTGTTTATATTGTTAAATGTGGCTGGTTAAATTTAAGATATATCCATAACATGGAATACTTTTGAGACAAAAGAAAAAGAAAAGAAGCTCTTTCTATGTTGATATGAAAACCACGGCAAAATACGAGAAGTAATAAAGGCAAGATGCAGTAGAATAGGTTTGAAAAGTGCAAAATGTGAGGAAAATAATAGACTTCTACAGGCTTGCATGCAAAAAGTATACCTTCAAGGTAACTCCAGGCTCTAACATGTTTGCGTGAGGAACCAGAATCCGGTGCTGGGGGGAAATGAAGTGGGATGAGGGTAGACTTTCACTGTGTATCTATTTTAGTAATTTTGAACCATGTGGAAGTCTTATTTATTTCTGTACGAACATTTAAGAAACATTTAAAAGAATTCCCTTCGATCCTAAATCCTGTTCTTCGATACAAACAATTGGCAGTCAGACTTTTTTTTCCCCTTAATTACCCCTGAAGTCGGAAAACAAGGTTCTTCCGGCCTCAAGCAATTGTTCCAAAGAAACGGGTTAAACAACAAAGCTGGCAGCGGTGGGATTCGAACCCACGCCCCCGAAGAGACTGGAGCCTTAATCCAGCGCCTTAGACCGCTCGGCCACGCTACCACACCATCGAGTTCTTTAAAACTCTCCTTAACACTTTAAAAGACACAAGTCTGTTCTCGCGTGTGTTATTTTTTTTCTACAGCATTTGCCCCTGCCCCCCCCCCCCGGACAACTGTCATCCCAACTACCAATAAAATCTGCAAATAGATTCCTACTTCGGGAGACACACTTTTGCCTCCTATGCTATGTTTGTGATACTGGAAAGTAAAGGGGGAAGCTGCCAATGCATAATATCCCTCAAACGAAGAAAATCAGTCGTTACAAAAAATGATTAGAAATCACCACCGCCGATGCAGCACCGGAACTCTGAGGACGCAGAAATCAAGAGTCTCCAATTTGTCAACTGCGTTTGGGGGTCAGCAGCGGGAAGTTATTTTTAATGTCCTCACCTAGAAAAAGGAAGCTCCCCTTCCCACTCACTCGGAACTTGAGTCAGGTCAGGGTTTGTATGTCTGTGTGTGATTTCTTATTGAAGGAAACAACTGCGCAAGCAGACCTACTTTTTGCTGAATGTGATCATGGTCTTAATTTACAAAGTTCAGGGAGGGAATTAGTTTGCTTTTGGTGCGGGGCGTCCCATCCTCTCCAGACCCAGAGAGGACGCGTTCTACCTGCTCCAACCCCAGCAACGCGAACTGGGCGAGTCCCTTGGTCTTTTTTCCTCCGGTCTCTGCCTGCAGGCGGCTCATCCTCTCGCTGACCGGCCTGATCCATTATATGCGGCACCGTTTAAGTGAGCCCTAGTTCCACTGTTTCACATCGACTGAGTAGCCACAAGCCTACTGGCAAGTCACTTAAACTTATTGGGTCTTACTTTTCTCATGCGTAAACTGGAGACAATAATAAGACTCGCCTAAAGTGATAGATAGGTAGATAGATAGGTAGGTAGGTAGATAGATAGACAGATAGATAGATAGATAGGTAGATAGATAGATGGTCAATACATGTAAGATACATATAAATTGCTTAAAAGAGTGCCTCGCCCATAATAAGCACTTAATACAGTTTGCTATCATCATTTGTATCACTTACTAGTATTCATTGAACAACTTTTTTGTGTGTGTCAAGTGTTCAGTCTTTTAAATAATACTGTGAGATATTATCCCATTTTACAGATAATGAAGTTTTTAAAATTGACATATTCCCAGGAAAACCAAGTGAATTATTTTTCCTAACTTAATAGATGGCACATACAAGATTTACACTTCAGTCCTACAGTTTCAATTTTGGGACCGTTTCTTACTTTGCCGGATTGAAATCCAGTATATTCTTTCTCCATTCTCAATCATCTCACCTCATCTCTTCCACCTTATCTCGCCTCTATTTACATTATTCTGGACTTCTAGCCAGAAGAGAAGGGCCTTCAGGTCATGGTCATGGTCATGGTCATGATCAAAGACATCGATTGTAAGAGGAACACTGGCAGGCAAGGAAGCTCCAGAGCTAGATAAGGAGACAGCAGCTTCGCCCTCAGCAGAGCTAAGCATTTTTGTGTGTCCCTCATTGTTGCAGTCTGGAAATCTTCATGCCTGTGGACCCAGCTCAGGCCCCTCATATCTGTATGTCACTTTCTACACATGTTGTGAAGTGGGGCAGTGTGAAATCTAATGAAGTCTAATGTCTCCCAGCAGTAAGTAGTGTTTAAGGCATAATGGAAAAAAAAAATTCACCATGTGGCATATTTAATCAAGGATAAAATCCTGAAATACTTTTGATCAATCACTGTGACATACTCGGAGCAACGGTAAACATATGCCCTAGCACATACTCTTAGTTTGCACTCTATTCGAAAAATATAACTTCCTAGAAAGTTCGTATAAACATGAAAGAGAATCGATAGTTCTACCGAAATCGATATAAGCCAGTGCCTTCTTAGCGCAGTAGGCAGCGCGTCAGTCTCATAATCTGAAGGTCCTGAGTTCGAACCTCAGAGAAGGCAAAAGAGTTTTGTCGCTTCCACATACTCTCCTTTGAGAAAGAAACAGGGTAACAAATAAAATTATCCCACTGATCGAGCTCTGCGGTGTGAAATCTAGATACCAGGACTAACTCCCAGTCAATCTGATGTGATTATACATGGGGCTGTAGTCCTTCAAGAAATTCAGCAGGTTTCTTTGGTACCAGTTTCCTTTGGCAGCAAGACAGTTTTTCAATACGTTGACTACAGTGCACACCCATACCATAAATCTGTATTAACTGTCTATTTGCTGCCCTAGAAAATTAGCAAAAATATACCACCTTAAAATAGCATAAATTTATTATTTATCAGTTCTGGAGGTCAGAAGTCTGAAATGGGCCTTAAGGCGTTAAAATCAAGGTGTGGCAAAGCTGCCTTCTTTCTAGAGGCCCTGGGGAGAAATCATTCCTTGCTTTTTTCCAGCTTGTAGACGATGCCCCTATTCCCTGGCTCATGTTCACATCACTCTGACCTCTGCTTCTGTTGTCTCATCTCCTTCTCCGACTCTGACCCTCCTACCACCCTCTTATAAGGACCTTATGATTACACTGAACCAATCCAAATATCCAAGATAATCTCCCTATCTCGAGATTCTTAACTTAATCACATCCCTTTTGCCTTGCAAGATATCATATTCACAGGTTTTAGAGATTAGGAAAAGGACATCTTAGTCTACCTGCTGGTCCCCAAAGATTCACACTCATCCCACATGGAAAAATATTAACCCCATTCGAATTTCCCCCCAAGTCTTAACTCATTTTCAGCATCAACACATCTAAATCTCATCAGTTCAAAAATTGCAAATATCACCTAAATTTGGAATGAGTGAGGCTCTGTGTATAATCAACTCTGGGCACAATTTTTACTTTATTGATTGCTTATTTATATGCTAGATATCCTTCTAAAATATTTTATGTGTATTTACCCCTCAAGTCCTCCCATTAACTCTATTAGGTAGTCCTATTACTATTTCCGTTTCACACATGAGCAGTGATGACCATTGAGATAAAGCAATTTGCCAAAGGTCCCTTAGCTAATAAGTGGAGCAGCTGAGGTTTGAATACAGACAGTGTGAACTAGTTCAATAAAGCCCTAATCAAAATGAATGGAGGTGAGATCCAGGCATTGCTGGGAGTCAGTTTTCTGATTATTCAGTATTGCTACTCATGGTTTTTAGAGTAATAATAGTAGCCACTTTGTAACTATTTCTCATTAAAAAGTTAAAAAATAATTTTTTAACATTTGCCAGTGATTTTACCAAGGGACAGGATGACACTCTTTGGTTACTCTGCCTCTACCCTGTGCTCTCCCCATATTCTTTCACTGCTTTATTTTTCTCTGCAGACTTCACCAGTATCTTATATGCTTACTTATTTTACACACTCATTTCTTTATTTTTTGTGTCACCCCCCACCAGAATGTAAGATCCATAAGAGGAGGGCTTTTTGTTAGCTTTGTTCGCTGCTGTATTTCCTGCCCTTAGAAATATGCCTGGGGTGGTTACCAGAGGCGTGGATTGGGGGTGGCGGGCAAAATGAGTGAAGGTGGTTAAAGGTACAAACTTCCACTTATGAGATAAGTAAGTCCTGAAGATGTAATGCACACATTGGTGACTATAGTTAATGATACTGAATTGTATATTTAAAAGTTGCTAAGAGAGTAGATCTTAAAAGTTCCCATAACATGGGGAAAAAAATGTAACTGAAAATAAAAGGAAAGAAAGAAAGAAGAAGAAAGACAGAAATATGCCTGGTACATAAAAGACCAGCAGTTTACGCTGTTGGATTAATTGATGAATGAATAGGAGACAAAAAGACACAGAAGTTCCATAAATCTTTAGGGCTGAAACTCAATTGCTTTAGATATCTGGCAGAATTCTCCAACTTGCTCTTTTCTCACAGCAACTTTGTCCTAGCTCTAGAATGTTTGTGTTTAGGACATTTTTCCTTCCAGCTGATCATCATTCCTGAAGTATTCTAGTGTTTTCCTTAAGAGAAATAACATGGGAATATACTGTTCAAAATGGCAAGCATGCCCCTGCAAACATCCTAATTTTTCTTTATTGCTAGTAGTGGATTCATTGTTAATGAATGAATTCATTAATTTATCTTATTTAATGAAATCAATTTTAGAGCTGGAGATTGTTAGACTCTAGAGAGATTATACATATCTTCCTGTTTGGGTACTTTAAACTGTAACACATTGTAGGTGCTCAAAAACATCTTACCACAGTTCAATGCAAAACCTATTTGAAAAGTGATTGAGGTAAAGTCACATTCAGTATTCTTTGGAGGTGGTTTGCATTTGAATTGTCATCTCCCTAAGAATCTACTTCTCTTCAAAAGTAAGGAATATGAGCAAATTGCAGTCGAATGACTTGTAATGTATCTGATTGAGTTCTAGCGCTGTACGTTTGGTGAGAATTTGTGGGGGATTAGTAGGAAGACAATTAACTCGCCAACATAAAATAAACGTTTAGGAAGAGTTGGCTTCCGGGTAAAACTCAAGGCCCTACTGGGAGTCGAACCCAGGATCTCCTGTTTACGAGACAGGCGCTTTAACCAACTAAGCCATAGAGCCACCTGGAAAGCGAAAGCGGAGCCGAATCTACCCCATTTTACTTCCATTGGGTGAAAGAAATGACTTTACACTGTCCAGTGTTAATCTGTTGCCTTTAGAAAATATGCCAACTCCGGGGAGATGCTTCACTTCCTCAGAACGCACTAGAGACAGAAAAATACGAAAGGAAAAGTAATAGGTAGGTGTAGCGTTAGACAAAGGATTTTACTGTCATCCCAAGGAAAAGCGTTACAGAAAGTCGAGGCTAGGAAATAAGTGGTAAAGACTTTTACAAGGAAATATGTCTTTTAAAAACTATATGTAATCTTTTAAAAACCTTCAAGGATTTGCATGAAATAACTGGCCATATGTGACAAAGTAACTCATTTGAGGTACCTGAAGGTGCCGGATTGGTGAGAGGAGGAACGTGCGTCTCTCGGGTGGAGCCGAGGAGGCTGGGCGTTAAGGCCATCTTCCTTCAGCTACAGGTGTCAGCCCGTTTAGTTTCCCTCCAAACCCCGTGCTGTCATTCTCAAGAGCACGGCCAAGATCTGTTGTAACAACCTTCCACTTGGAGCCGCTCAGGGGGTGTGTGGAGGTGGGAGTGCGGACAGGGAGGCAGGAACCTCTTCAGCTTCCGCCTCAGGAAATTTGGTGAGCATCTGAAAAAATCCAACCAGGAAAAAGGCTGTTTACTTCAGTTCCCCCCACTTTTTTCCTCCTCTGTTCTTCTCGGACTAGGTTTTCACACTCAGGTAGTTCTGAAAATCAGCTCGTAGAAGAGGTAACGCCTTGTCCCCTCTAACCCGGTCCCTGCACCCCACGGTGACCCCCCCTTCCCCGCACCTCCCAGTCGCATCCCCTCGGGGACGAGCAGAGAGCAAGGCTGGTGGCCTCTGGACCACTTCGCGGCTGCGCGCCCCCAGAAGGCCCCGCGTGGGTGGGGGAAGGGCCGTGGGAGTCGGGATGAGTCTGGGGGCCCCCAGGACAGGCGGGAACTGAGACCACTGAGGTGATGCGGGCAGGGAGGCCGGGACAGGAGAGGGGAGACCCGAGGACCAGTCCAGACTGCGTTCGCAGGGTCAGAACCCGCAGGACCCGGGTGGGTACGAAGACGCGCATCACGGATCCCAGCCCTGAACTTTGGGAATTCAGGCCATAAACATATTCAGCAAAAACGTGGGTCTATCGCACAGATGTTTCTTTCCATATCTTTTACAACAGGGTCTTTATTAAAAGGTCGGGGCTCGAAGTCCAGGTGGTTAGGGATGCGGGGGCAGGGAGTGGGGAGGGGAGTTAGTCTGCTTTCCGGTTGCGGACAAGAAATATAACTTCTCTCCGCCGACGCCTAAACTCAGCCGGCAAATCTGAGACTCATCTCAGGGTCGTCACAGTTCCAAAGCCAGGTCGGCCATGGTTATTTTCAAACGTTTTCTCGATGGTTGATTTTCCTAGACTCTAATGGATTTATTCTCTGTCGACCTCCTCGTTCTCATGAGAGACCGCACCAGAGGCGAAACTCGGGGCTGCTGGGTCCGGGTTGGACGGACAGAGGGGCGACCACCCGAAACCGAATTTTGCTCTTTCTCGGTAGCTGGGAAGACTCATTACAGCGCAGAGAATCAGGGAGGATGGAGCACCTGATACTTGGTGCGTGGGAATCTAGGAATAGTCTGAGCATACAATTTTAACTCTAATTTTGCCTGCTTGAAGGACGTGAAGTTCCCGACGAGTGTCTGTTGAAAGGGAGTAGAGAAGGTAATATACACAAAGTTCACACTGAATTTACTTTCTTTATATGTCTTTTGAGCATTAGAAATAGCTGTAAAGTAATTTGCTTTTTTTTTTCATGTACATAGAGGTAAATTGCCTAAGCGATCCAAAGCGTTGGGGGAGGGCGCTAGTCTCGTGGGGTACGGAGATTCAAATCTCACCCCTGCCAATCATTTTTGTACAGACCTTTCCATAAAGGGGAGAGAGCCCTTCCAGTCGCTTTTTTGGGAGTTGATAATTTGGCAGAGACGTGTTTAGGGAAGAACTTTGTCTTACCATAATAAATTAAGGATAATTAAGGTTCAGTTTTAAAAGATTTTATGTTGTATATGTAACATTTTGACAAGTCCCAAACCTGAAAAAGTGTCAAACAGACCCTCCTTACCCCTCACCACCGTGCCCCCGCTCCCGGTCCCCAGTCTCCCACCTCACCTCCACCTCCCAGAGAGGGAGCCTTACAGCCTTACAAGACAGCTTGTCAGCCTTACAGACACACATACTCATTTTTGTGTTTCCTTCCAAGGACAAGTGCATGCATATAGCATTAACCCACTTTTTACTCAATGAGAGTGTACCAAACACACTCTTGTGCACCTTAATCATTTCTAATATCTTGGAGTGATTCCACAGAGAAACATAAAGAACAGGATTTTTGCTAAAGACAGGCCAAGGTAGAGGACTAGTAGGGAAGAGGGCTCAGAGAAGCCTGACTAAAGTTTGGTCAAAAAGGAAGTCTGCCAGGTAATACACCTTGAATTTGGACCCAGGTGGAAACCACAAAGGTCAGAGACTGAGGAAACAGAAAACCAAGGGCCTGAATTGTCCATGTCAGCCCTGGGGTCCTAGGAACACCTAATGGCTGAGCGGGGGAGGCACTGTAGCCATGGTCATGCAGAGGACATGGTAGCCACATGGAGTACTAGAGAGATTTTCCTCATTCATCCTTTGTCAAAATTTCAATACCTTCTGCTGATTCTCCATTCCCTAGAGCAGTGGCCTTCAAATTTTAGCCTGTACTAGTATCACCTGGAAGGCTTTTTAAAACACAGATTGCTGTTCCCACCCACACCCCGGCATCCTCACCCTCCCCAACCCTCGTTTATGATTCAGTAAGTCTGAAAGTGATCTAAAAACTGCATTTCTAACAGGTTCTCAAGGGACTCTGTTGGCTGCTGGTCAGAGGACCATGCTTTGAGAATCAACTCCCTAGAGATAGAAGGCAAGAAAGAGAAAATGTTGACTGAGTGAGGACCTCTATTGGGGATTCCTCTGAATAATCAGTTGTTCATGGAGGGTAGTAGATGGTCTCCATGGCCTTATTCAGATGTGCTTGAAGGATTGTCCATCCATCCCTACCTGCCCTGAGTGTTGGCTCCTAATGGCCCATAGCTGTCCCTTTTTCAGAGTATTACCTTCAGCTGCCATATTCTTCAGAGAATTTCCTTCAGCCAAAGGGAGCTGTCTCACATCGGTTATGCCCCTGGGGCTCAAGGGTGAGCCCATAGCTAAGGATTGACAGACATGAGTTACAAAAGGCCATCTCTCTTCCTTCAAGATGGAAATAATTATAGTGCAATTTACCTGAAGCTAAACTCCATCAGGAATTGCATCCTTACTTCTCTCTTTACCCTGCCCTATTCTGCTTCACTGATTCCCTCTTCTGAGACCACTCTCTCAGTAAATTATGTGTACCTGACTGCTAGTCACAGCTTCTGTTTTCTGAGACCCGAAGCCAAGTCAAGGAGTATTCACGAGACCACAGAGCAAGATTTGATGTGCTGGCTATGGGAGGGACTTTGGCTACTCTTTATCAGATTTGGGGAATCCAGCTTCCAGAACTAACATGGGCACTCTCAAAGTCCAACAACCACCAGTGTCCATGCAGTTTACAGGGAAGATACTACATCTATGCAATAACTGTCATGAGGGAGACAGTATTGGGGCCTTACTTCCAGGGATGGGTTGCTTAACAAACTGGGAGTAGGATGATTAGAGAAGGTCTGAGTCCTGGTTCTCTGAACTTTAGAACATCCCTGTCCTGTCCAGGGACTCTCCTCAAAGGTTTTGTGATTAACGGAGCCTTAGTGATTTTAGATGCCTGCTAGGTGGTTTGTAGGGGTAGTAGATTTATGCAACAACACTAGTCTTAGATTCAATTAGCTCAAGTCTATCTAATTTAAATGATAAATTGTGGGAACCTCTGGTTCGAAGAAAAAATTTGCAGCAATAGTAGTGCCAGTAATGATGATGATGATCACCATGATAGTCACTGTAAAGTTGTTTTTTTTTTTGTTTGTTTGTTTTTTTTTAAAATAAGCTGTGGGGTTTCCCTAGTGGCGCAATGGTTAAGAATCCGCCTGCCAATTCAGGGGACACCGGTTCGATTCCTGGTCCGGGAAGATCCCACATGCCGCGGAGCACCTAAGCCCGGACGCCACAACTACTGAGCCTCTGCTCTAGAGCCCGCAAGCCACAACTATTGAGCCCGTGAGCTACAACTACTGAAGCCCGCGAGCCTAGAGCCCGTGCTCTGCAACAAGAGAAGCCTGCGCACCGCAACGAAGAATACTGGCCGCAATTAGAGAAAGCCCACGCACAGTAACGAAGACCAAATGCAGCCAAAAATTAAAAAAAAAAAAAAATCTGCCATCAATTTAATTAAATTAATTTATTTATTTGGTCGTGCCACGCGGCTTGTAGGATCTTAGTTCTCCAACCAGGGATTGAGACCGGGAATTGAACCCAGGGCCACAACAGTGAAAGCCAGAAATCTTAATCACTCGACCTCCAGGGAACTCCCTCATAGTAAAGTTTTAACTGCTATAACAGACTAGCGTTCGAGACCCTCCTGGGCAGTCTTCCCCTCCCAGAATGTTCTGCCTGTGACTTTCCTTGGGGACTAGAGTCTGTTACATGTATTGGTGAGGAAGGGAGAAGTGGAAAGCTGTATCCCTTGATCTTCTCTTTATAAATACTTTATCATCATCATCATCATCATCATAATCTGCAACATTCTGATTAGGACTGCTGCTTCCACACCTGCCCCTCACCTGCACTCACCTCCCAGTGCAAGGAAGTTTGTTTTTCATTTCTCTGTTCTTGGCTCTCCCCAGAACAAACTTTCTTTTCTCTTCAGGGCAGCCACTGGAGGGCACCAGGAATATGACACCTGGATTTTCCAGAGCAGTGGCAGGACTGAGATCTCTCCTGACACTCAGGCATAATGCACTCAGGTTGAAGCCACAGTCCTCCACCTTCATCACTTTAGGTCTTTACTGTGGAACAGATGATATTATTCCCCTGGAGAATTCACTTTTGTCCAGCAACTACAGTTTCCTGGTTTGGGCTGAACCAGTATCTTGAGAGAATTCTATACATTGGGTCATCCCATCCTCCTCCACCCACTTCCTGCACCTCGAGTATTCTGATCTGAAAATAGTAACAGATTGGGAACCCTTCTGAGGACTGTTAAGGTTCCTGGAGGTTCTCAAGAACTGCAGAGATTTCAAAGAAACTAAAACATGAAACACGCATTTCTCAACACCACTGTAACTGGTTCTGTAATCCCCTCACTGCCCTAACTGCCATAGTGCCTAGTAGAAGACTTATGACGTCTCAAATTCTGTGGGTTATGGCCAAGGACAGCCAGGCTTTTTCTTTTCTTTTTTTTTTTAATCCATTTTTTTCTTACTAGATTTTGAGTTCAAGAAGAAAAAACATCCAAATATTTTGAAACTATTTTCCATTTCTCATGTGTGTCTATCACCTATGAATTTTTAGAGTCTTAAGAATCACTTTCCTGGTCATTTCTGGCTTAGTCTGTCAATTTTCATGTTGCTGTATGAAGATTGTCAGGGACCACATTTCTGTTTAGGTACAAAACAGGATTATAATGTTTGACATTACTCACCGATATTTAAATTCTGTGTACTTTTTTTAGTGCAAAAAAATCTTTAAGTGCAAGTACCTATGTTCATAGTAATTTGTGAAAAGGAAAAGAAAAACACCTATTTTATTCCTCATGCAATCTTCTCTTTCCTGTTTCTGATATTCTGAAATCTGTCTTCATATAAAAGACTGAACTTTAATTATAAAACAGCATGGGCTAGATAAGGCTTCCAGCATGTTCTTTACTCCTGTGATTAGGAGTGGGTTTTTTTATGCTTTTCTTCTAATTTAATGTGATTTTAGATTTTTAACAGTGAACAGAAATTAATTTTGTAAACAGAAATATATGCATATTTGTTGAGAGAGAGAGAGGAGAGAGAGAGACTTTTTAAGAAGCAAGGATTCCTCTCACATAGGGGTTCCCCAGGAGACCTGAATGGGGGGAGGGGTACAGGGGGCTGACTCCAAGAAGTCTGTGTTCATGTCACAGCAACTCTGTGAGCAGCCAGTCCCACCCAGTGTTCTTGGATGGGCCAAAAAAAGGTCTAGAGCACTTTTGTGAAAACCAAAATACTAAAGAGCTAGGTGAGGTAGTCAAGGAAACAGAAACAAAGTGAGAGAGGAAGTGGTATGACTCCACACAAAATATGGGACTGGGAAAACACCAATGGGAAGCCAGATGCTGCAGAATTTTTTTTAATTTGAGATAGTGACAATGATGAGTTTAAAGGGTGAGGAAAAAGCCCATCATTCAGAAAGAAGGAACATCCCTGCCCAGGTGCCATGACCTGAATGCACTAAGGGACAGGCACCAAAGAAGGTTCTGGTAGGGTCCGACCCACAGGGGCTTTGGGATCCACCATCATGGAGATGCCCCTCATTTCATGTGAGTTGAGGTTTCTGCTCTCACTCTGCCTTCAGAGATCCTACAAGAGAACTACAGGGTGTCAGGGAACTAAAAGAAAACTAACTAGGGAGAGGAAGAGTTTAAGGTTGCATGCCTGTCTTGGAGGAGGGAAGAGGCTGTTAAGGAGATCTTGAGAGTCTTGCTGCCAGTTTCTGTTTTCTTTAAACCTTCAGGATGTGGAAGGAGGGTGTCAGGACTGCTGGGGGTTACTTTTTTAGGGACATGGGTAGTCCGAACCATCTACCTATAATATGATTTTCCTTTGGAATGGAGTGGAATAAACTTGATACTTTGGGATCAGACAGTTGGGAGATAGGTTTTCTTTCCCTTAATCTCCACACACACACACACATACACACACACGCACACACACACACACACACACACACACACACGTATTTGGGCCGTACAGGATGTTTTGGTCATGTGGGAGCTGGGTAGGATGGAGTCTGGAGCAAAGATAGATCCTTAAATGTGTTCTTCAGGTAGGAGGCAACTTCTGATGATGTCTGGCCCTTCCTATTTGCTTTTGAACTGCTTCATGTACTCCAGGATGTCTGACTTGACTGTGCTGATGGAAGCCCGGTGGAACCAGCGCATGATAGGGACTCCATCAGGCCCCACCAGGAACTTCTCAAAGTTCCAGCGGATGTCATGGACCTTCATGGGCTCCCAGAAGAGTTGGCTTGATGAGCCCAAAAAATCAGAGGTTGGAGGGCAGGAGTTCTGGAGCAGAGATATGGAAACAGCAAGACAGTTTTTCTTCTGCTTCTGTGTGGTCCAGTCTTATCCCTACCCCTAGAAATTCTACTCACCATTATATATCTCAATATATTAACTACTTGACATGCTCCTAACGAACCACAGACATTTCAGTACATCACTACCAGTACAATCAAACAACCAAGAGCTAGAGAGTATGATAGCAAATAGAAAAATTTCCTCCTTTCCCTGTCTCTCCCTCACTCCCATGATTATATCATGGTGCTTCAATGAAAGACTATCTTCTGTTTTCTTTGGTAAGTCATAACATTTCTTTAGCTTCAGTTTCTTTACCTGAAAAAAAGGGGTCCTTCTATTCTGGGCTTATGTGGTTCTAACACTCTGTGACTCTAAAGTTAATTATGACATGACACTCTACATATCTGTTTCTATATTTGCCTCTCTGATTAGATATGAATTCCTTCAGGGAAGAGATTATGCCCTATTAATATTTGTTAACTCATTGTGCAGCACAGTTCTTGCACATAATCAGTGATTTTATAAATGATTGTTGAATGAATGAATCATTACCATTCTGTAGGGAAGGTCAGTCTATGTTAGAGCAATCATATGTTATATGTTTCCTCTACTTGAAGCTAAAGCCTCACAACAGATATTGCCATGATCTGTGAACTGAGCATTTCTTTCCAAGGAGTCCAAACTCAATCGTAGACTTGAGCCCCACACTTTCAGGGCATCTCTACCTACCTGACCAATCCTTGCCAGGTTTATGTTTGCTTACCTTCAGGAAGCTAAAGACCTTCTGTTCTTTTTCTCCATTCACGTCCCCTTTCTCAAAGAGCTGAAAATTGGGAACAAAGCCACCACCTGGACGTACATACCTGCAATGAACCAGAGTGTTCCTGAGAGGACCCAAATTAAGAAAAGGATGGATAATAATGGCCACCACAACTTAACCACAAAAGGAAATTAGAGGTAAAGAAAGAGAGGCCGTAGACAGGGAAGGTGAGGAAAGAGGTCTTTGGGAATCAGGACTTCATGCACAGGCTTTAGGGAACCAATGGAGAATTCCAAGAAAATTGGAAGGCAAAAATTACTCAGCCATAAAAAAGAATGAAATAATGCCAGTTGCAGCAATGGATGGACTTAGAGATTGTCATACTGAGTGAAGTAAGTCAGACAAGTAGTCAGTGAAGTAAGAGAAGGACAAATATCATATGATATCACTTATCTGTGGAATCTAGAAAAAAATTATACAAATGAACTTATTTACAAAACAGAAATAGAGTCACAGTTGTAGAAAGCAATCTCATGGTAACTGGGGGGGGGGGATAAATAGGGGGATTGGGATTGACATATACACACTACTATATATAAAATAGATAAGTAATAAGGAGCTACTGTATAGCACAGGGAACTCTACTCAGTACTCTGTAATGGACTATATAGGAAAAGAATCTAAAAGAGTGGATATATGTATATGTGTAACTGATTCACTTTGCTGTAAGCAGCAACTAACATATTTTAAATCAACTATACTCCAATAAAAATTTTAAAAAAAGAAAATTGGAAGGTTAGGATTCTTGATTCATTTCTATTTCCTGTATCTTCTCCTTTTTCCTGTGCTTCTTTTACATTAGATTTCCCGTAGTCTTACCATTAAAGTACTGAAAGGTAGAGAGAATTATTGAGCACTGCCAGTTGGGCAAGACTGAATTCAAAGCATCATAATGATGTTCTTGAACCCATTAATCTGTCAGTCACCCCAGAAGTCTCCAGAATAAGAAGCCTCTAGGTAGAATGTGGAAGGAAAATCCTGACAGGGTCTTGCAGGGTCCCAAGCAGGCACTTACTTGAGCCCCAAAAGGATCTCTGAGTTTTTTGCTGGTTCTTGTTTTCCAAATTGGTTGCAGGGAAAGCCCAACACAACTACACCAAAAGGCTTCAGCTCCTCCTGTAGTGCATTCAGTTCTGTAAGTAGAGAGTGAACTGCATGGATAACCCGGCCAGCAGCCCTACCTTGAGCAGTAAAAGACCACTGATTTATCCATTTATCACATGAGTAAGCTGAGGACTATGGAGGGAAAGGTTCAAGATTACAGAGATTGAGGAAACAGAGCAAAAAGCTAGAACACAGGTTTCCGGAAGCGCATCCCAGTATCTGCCATTTTTCTTGTGCAATAGCTCCCATAAGTGGCTCCACTTCATCACCCAATAGGAGCCCTCCTTTAAAAGCACAGATTGGTTAGTACTCTGTGTGTGTGTGTTGGCAGGAGGTGGGGTTCTGCTTGATTCTGATTCAGACTTCTGAAGAGAAGTCCATTGCCTTCCTAAGTTGATGGATTGATTGATTGATCAAAAATGTTTTAAGGAAAGGCAAACAGAATGGACATGCTACCCCCTTCCTCCTACTATGCCCCATGATGACACAACCTGACACTCCAGTCACCTTCCCAGGAGCACTCTTTGGTGCTCTAACCTGGGAGTTGCTGAGGGAATCAGTGAGATGCTAAGCCTAGCTCCAGAACATTCTCTACCTTTCTGTCAATTCCAGTGACATAACTGATGCCATTTCCCTGGAACACTCACCGGGATTCTAGGCTACAAACTCCAACTGTTCTTTACCACTGCCAGGAAGCTTTCCAACTCTCTGTCTGGACTTGTACCATTATTTCCAACTTTAGCCATTTTCGGTTCAGATTTACTGATTCCATGACCAGCACCAGCCAGTTTTATTCAGACTCGGCTCTATCTGCTGGCATCTCCCCCAAGGACCTCTTCTTAAAAGAAAGTGCCTTCTTCTTTTTATATATTTATTCAGTTACTATCTCTCTTATCTTTAGCCATCAAGAATATTTCCTTCCTGTTGCGGAAATACCTAGCAAACTTTGGTTCTAGTCCTTTGGCAAGTTCCTTGAACTCTCAATGTCCTCATCTGGAGTAAAATTTGAATGAGATGCTCTTTATAATTCTCATGAACTAGTTTAATAAATTATAGCACAGCAATACAATGGAAAACTATATCCTTTTTTTATTCTTTTTTTGGTCTTGTTTGTTTTTTGGCTGCGTCACATGGAATGTGGGATCTTAATTCCCCATCCAGGGATGGAACCTATGGCCCCTGCAATGGAAGCACAAAGCCCTAACCACTGTACCACCAGGTAATTCCCTGGAAAACTATATCTTAAAATGAATGAGGAAACTCATCATGTGGTGATACGGAATAATGTCAAAGATATTTTATTATGTTAAAAAGCACTGTGCAGAATCATTTGTGTGTGTGTGTGTGTGAGAGAAAGAGAGAGAGGAGAGAGAAAGAGAGAGAGAGAAACTGATTTGCTTGCATATGCATTAAAGATTTATGCAGGGACTTCCCTGGTGGTGCAGTGGTTAAGACTCAGAGCTCCCAGTGTAGGGGGGCTCAGGTTTGATCCCTGGTCAGGGAACTAGATCCCACATGCATGCCGCAACTAAGAGTTCACATGCTGCAACTAAGGAGCCCACGTGTCTCAACTAAGGAGGCTGCTTGCTGCAACTAAGACCTGGCACAACCAAATAAATAAATAAATAATAAAATAAATATTAAAAAGAAAGATTTATGGAAATGTACACCACAAACTGATGACACTGGTTGCCCAAAGGGAAGGGACTGTGGAAGATTTCACTGTAAAGCCCTTTTGTACCTTTTAAATTTTGAATCTTGTGACTGTATTACCTATTCAATAAGTTTAAATTAAAACTGAATTAAATTAAAACAGATTTAAAAGCAGATTTACATTCCGTGGAACTTCTGTTTACACCTCACAACTTTTTAAGCTTACCATATTTTTCAAGCTTAACTTTTTGAAGGGAGGAGAATCTCCACTTGCTAAATGATACTAAACTGTTGTTTAGGCTCTTATAATTAGATCCTGAGATTTTTATAAAAATTTTAAAAAGTAGTCTTTAGCTTTTCAGGTTTTCCCTAGAGTTGATTGTACATAAAAATAATAAATATAATGTGACTCCCAAATTCTTTTAAATGTCTTGATCTTTTCAAAATCTGTAATTTGAGAGTATCTTTTTATGCACAATTTCAACATTAAATTGAAAAGGTCTTTAGCTTCTTTTGGTAAATGTGAATCATTTGGTTTTTGTTGTGCTTTGGTGGAGGGGGTATTTTAATATAATTTTTGCCTGAATCAAGCAGTCCCCACTGTCTTAGTCCATTCAGGCTGCTAAACAAAATATCAGACTGGGTGCCTTGTAAATAAATAAATGAGAAATTTATTTCTCGCAGTTCTGGAACTCGGAAGTCCAAGATCATGGTGCCAGTATGGTAGGGTTCTGAACAAGACCCTCCTCTAGGTTGCAGACTGCCAACTTCTTCCTGTGTCCTCACATGGTGGAAGGAACTGGGGAGCCCTGTAGGGTATCTTTTGTAAGAGCATTAATCCCACTCGTGACGGTTTTACCCTCATGACTTAAGCACCTCCCAAAGGCCCCACTTCCTATTGCCATCACATTGGGCTTTAGTTTCAATATATGAATTGTGGCGGGACACGAATATTCAAACCGTAGCACCCGCTGAATGTTAATTTTCAAATATCAAAATTTGGTGAACCGGGACTTCCCTGGTAGTCTGGTGGGTAAGACGCTGTGCTCCCATTGCAGGGGGCCCCGCGTTCGATCCCTGGTCTGGTTAACAGATCCCGCAAGCATGCCACAACTAAGGAGCCCACCTGCCGCAACTAAGGGTCCGAATGCTGCAACGAAGATCCCACGTGCCGCAACTAAGACCTGGCGCAGTCAAAATAAATAAATTAATTTTAAAAAAATTTGGTGAACCATATATCTTAGAAGTGAGATTGCAATATGCCTAAATTTAAGTGGTGTTTAAAAAGGAGAAAATTGTTGGATTTCTTATTATTGGAGTGCCATTAAGACAAATTAATAGGACTTTATATTTTTGATCAGTTGACTAGATACTGATGTCAATATGTGAAAAAATTTCTTAAAATTCGTTCATGTATTTTTTGATCCATTTTTTGGTGGCACTGGTATAATTAATCTTTCGAATTTATCTTGAACTTTTAAAAAAAGCTGAAAATAAAGTTCTTGGCATGTCAAAAACTCCATCTATCTCTAGTATAATCCATCTAAAACTTTAACCTTTTCTGGATCAGCAGGAATTCCAAACTCGTCCCCATGAGTGCACAAAGAAAATGGAAAATCCACCTCAGCCACCAAAGGTTGAGCCAAGTTTGGAGAGATGAAGCATTTTCCCAAATAGCTCTCACTCCAGTTAAATACTATGTAGATAGTAAACTACATTTCCACTTCTCTGCCATTTGGAGGTGCCTGCGGAACCCAAGGGTGTTTTCCAAAAGATCAAAGATCAATCCTCTTTCCTGTTACCAGAAGTCACCAGTGAGAAAGATAAAATCAGCCCCTGAAAGCTAGATTCTCGCCTGGGAGTCACAGCTAGGGTTTGGTGTTCTCCTGTTGAACATAAACAGTTTCACAGAAGACCAATATCATACAAGTGACCATGATGAATCAAGACAAAAACAAGGACCACTCCATAATCATGTTTCTTTTTTTTTGGCTGCGTTGGGTTTTCGTTGCTACGCACAGGCTTTCTCTAGTTGTGGCGAGCGGAGGCTACTCTTCGTTGTGGTGTGAGGGCTTCTCCTTGTGGTGGCTTCTCTTGTTGCAGAGCACGGGATCTAGGCACGTGGGCTCCATAGTCGTGGCTCACGGGCTCTAGAGCGCAGGCTCAGTAGTTGTGGCGCACGGGCTTAGTTGCTCCACAGCATGTGGGATCTTCCCGGACCAGGGCTCGAACCCGTCCCCTGAATTAGCAGGCAGATCCTTAGCCACTGCGCCACCAGGGAAACCCCTTAATCATGTTTTAACCACACAAAACATGAACATTATCCAGATCACAAAAATGACCAAGCATCATCCTATTCTTACCAATCTAAGTGATTGCTGTTTCTTTACCCTTGCTTTATTCCTCCTACTCTGTAGATATGATTTATTAAGATACCCAGTCACTTACCTGTGCCCATTTCCTGACAGCATCCAATCCAGAGCAAAGCTTCAATTCCTTGAACCCTTCCCCAAATCACCTAACACAAGCCGAGATCCTCAAGTCCGTTCTAACATCTTCTTACTAAGAGCCCCATGGTTGCCTACAGTATATGTTTTCCCTCAGAACATGGAGCAATAAACTCAACTACAGATATGTTCCTGGTGGTCTTTGACTAAATCTTTGGGAGAATCTTCGTTCTCAAATCTGGAGGTAATTCTCCTGGCATTCTAAGGAGCAGAGAGCAGTGGCAGGATTTAGGGGAATAGTCACATGATCACCTATCTCCCCCCCCCCATCCCCCTGCTTCCTCCTAATAACAAAGTAGCAAAACCTTCTGGAATTAGAATATGGTCATCTGACAAAGCTAGTTCCAAGAGAGGTGAAACATGAGTTCTTACCAGGATACTGAGCTGCCAAGCCTCAATAGGTGGCCACATTGACAAAGAGGACATGCTTGCCCGCATACTGCTTGAACTGGATATACTCCTCGCCATTGAGGGCGAGGGCTCCATACTCATAGATGGTGCCTGTCACCCCCTTATAGCAATCCACCTGGAATGTGACAAAAATAACCATAATGATGCGATGATAAGACAAACGATAATCCCCAATATCTGTGGACTTTTTTTAAACTCTAAGAACTGAAGAGAATTTTCCAAGTGATATTTTTAGTTATGGCTAATGCCACAGTTAGAACTTATATCTTCTAGCTTACAATCTTTTTTTTTTTTTTTAACGGTGCGACAAGCACTTTATAAGCCTCTTCCCATTCCTGGAATATTAACACAATTTACCTCCATGCTCCGCTCTACAATTTACCTGCACTCTCCTCCACATCCTAACACCGCCTTCCAGTCATCCCACCCCTTCTCAAATATTCTTAACAGATTTTGGCAGAGTTTCTCATAACAGAAATATGTTTTACATAAATTTCTCATCTATATATTCTTACATAGTAATTTCCTTCCCCCAGAGCCCAGCAAATAACTTGTTCCTGCTCTGGATCCCACTGAAGGCACTTTCCAGAGTTTTGTTGGTGGGGGCTCACTGGTACCTACAGAATTCATCCTCGACACCCCTTTCTTCTTATCTCTATGTGAAACAGGAAGCAAAGGGAAGAGACTTCCTACCCAGAAGCATGCCAAGGGAAAGAGCGGACAGGACCTGGAGCAAAAAGCTAAAATACTGTTATCTGAGGAGAGGGACTCCTGGAGATGTGGAGAAAAGGCATAGAATTTTAGAGTAATTTAAGTGAGTTTCAATTACTCTAAAATTCTATGTACATAGATGTCTGCCCCATGCAGTGAAGGAATTGCTTGTGGGTGAGCTCCTGTGGGGAGAGTGGGGCAGAAAACTCTTTTATCATTTTCTAAGCCTGTTAGTTCTGTCACTAGGATACCAGGCATAGCTCCCCCTTCATTATCCTTGGAGAGAAGGAGGCTGACGCAGGGCAGGCACGTTCCCTGTGTTCCATACTTCCATACACATCTGTGCACAAACATTAATCCAAATATTTGAGAGTATTAGCCTAAGAAAGCCACCATGAAAGGGTTGTCATCTATGTGCCTGCATTCTCTTTTGCATTCATGCTACCTCAGCTCTCTGATGAAGAGTTTCTAGCATTTGCCTTTCTTTCTAGTACAATTTTTTTAAAAAAGTGGAAATCACCCTGTGAGCTGTCATTTGTGTGCCTCCATTTTCCTTGTCTTCATGTTGCCTTAGCTCTGGGCTCAACAGCTTCCAGCTGTCTGTCTCACACATGGATATCAACCTGTGATCCAAGCTTGTTTCCAGGATGTCACATCACCTCCCCTGAAATTAAAATTGGCCAGCAACTCTCTGGGCCTTTTGTGTTTTATTATTCCCTGACAAAAAAGAAAAGAAAAAAAACCCTCTCCCAACCCTAAAACTCCTTAGGGCACATTTCAGCACCAGCTTCTTTTCCACCTGGCCCGGGGTTTCACCCTCCCCAGGAGCAACCAGTTCAGCTTCCCTCTAATCCAGTTGCTACTTCATGTCCTCTTTCCCGGACCCGCAATGGTGCCTGAGGTTCCAGACCAGAGTGGAGGGGACGGGCTCTGGGGTATCAGGCGGCCACCAGGGGAAGTGGCAAAGCGGAACGCAGCGAGAGCAGCCTGCGTCCTTCGCCCACTTTCGGCCCAGTGACCCACCAGGCTCAGGGGAGACGATCCACGTAAAGAGAGTTTAGAAGAGGCTCTGCCTCACAGGACAGCAGTGGCAGTGGCAGATGTCAGTTTGGAAGGGCTGAGAAGACGGATCTCGTCCTTCGTAGAGGGGGAGAAGGGAGAACTCCTTGCATCCTTGGCGGCCAATTTAGTCATCACGTGCTGAAATCCGCCTGGGTTCCCTGCGGGGCACTCACCTTCATCTGTTGCTGTTTCGGGGTCGGCTGAGCGAAGCCGACCAGGAACAGTGAGAAAAGACAGCAGGCCCAGAACTGCGGGATCATGGCTCGGACTAGGAGTTCTAGGCGAGCCTCAGGTCCCCAGGGATCTCGGCTCCTTTTGAGACCCTGGCACAGACCAGTTTGAAGATGCGCTCTCCAATCGCAGAGCAGCATTAGCACACGGGCAACCCCCCCCCCTTCCCCGCCACCCCGCTCTCCCTCCCCTTTCTTCTTCTTCCCTCTCCCCAACCTCCCCCTCCCCCTCCCCCTCACTCCTCCGCCCACTCCCGCAAGCCCTGAAGGCTCAGCGCACCCAGTGCCTCCGGGTCAGGCCACCCGCTGGTGTTCTGGCGCCCGTGCTCTGGCAGGTGGAGGCGGAGGCTTCCCTCTTTGGAACTTGAAGTACTGTCTCTACCTTCTCCAGGCAGTTCCTAGGTGCTGGCTCTGCATCCAGGAAGTAAAGCCACCACCACTGAATCAGAATCTTCTTTTTAAAATTAAGATCCTCATGTAATTTACACGCAAGCTGAAGTTTGAGAAGCATTGTCCCAGATAACTATTAATCCTTTGTACTGTCCCCTCAGACTTTCATCAGTTAGTCAACAGCACACTGTATTTTCTAATTATGAAGTCCAGATGTGGGGACCTGCATGTCTCAGACCCTTTGCCCTGAGATCTGTCCCCTGGGGAAGGGCTTGTTAATGCAGGAGTAACACAGATGATGGATACACATTCACAAGGGGAAGTTATCCAGGAGAAAGATCTAAACTGTGCATTAGGGAACTGCCTTGGGCTCGACTGAGCTTCATTCTCTGTAAATTATTGTAATCATCTCTACCCCACTTACTCCATAAAACTATTTACTGTGAGGTCCTAATAAGGTAACAATCTGAAAGTTGTTGCAAAGTATTTGAATCGGTGAAGAGTCAGAGTTGTTTCTCCCACCCCTCCTCCCTCCCATCTGCTCCCTTCCGGCTTTTCACTGCCAGCTCAGCTTTGCTAAACTCCCTTGTTTATTGAAGTGATAACGTCTTCCTTTTCAGTTCTAAGCCCCTTGACATCCAGTCCCCTCCATCTGCCCTGCCTCTTCCAGGTTTGCACAAAAGCCTTTCTCTGCTCCTGAAACTTAAGTCTGGATGGGGTTGAATTCTCATGAACTCTGTTGGAAGATAAGCTTTCTGTTATCTCAGATTTCTTCTCAAAGGCCTATAATCTATGGCCTGATGGCTGATACCTGATCCAGCCAAGCAGGTCCTCGAGGCATTTAGAGCAGTCATGCAGAAGCCGTCCCTCTTTTGGCACAGACCTACACACATTCCCAAGCTCCTTGGCCTCTCGCCATTCTCATTTTTAAAAATGGCTGAACCTTAGACTGTGAAGCTATAGCGACCATTGAGTTCAATACCCATGATAAGGGTATTGACTAGCTCCTTATCTCAGAAAAAGCTAATGTCTCTGTACCTTAGTTTTCTTACCTGTAAAATCAGGGTAATAATAGTGTCTACCTCCTAGGGCTGCTTTGAGGATGGAAAAGAACTCAGCCCAGGGCCTGAAACATGTAAGCAACTGGAAGTCTACTTATCATCCACATGTTCATCTTTATGCATCAGAAAACTGAAGCCCACAGAGAGAAGGGACATCTCAAAGGTCACAGGTTAGTAATGGTGAAATGAAAGCAAATTCCTGATTCTAACCATAGAAACCTTGCTCTGGTTCCACATGGATCATCAGTTGTTGTGACTAAATCTTCTTTGTCTGAAGCGATTTACTTTTGCTCATCTTGCAATAACTAGCCCTTGAGTGGTGAGGAGACACTTCTGAATAGACCTTATCAGTAAGTCAAATAGTCTAAAACCCCAACTTCCCATGTTTCTATTCCAATATCCCTAAGTTTTTGAGCACCTTGGGTCCTGGCCTCCAGTGATGAGAAGTGAAGGTACAGAGCACACACTGAGCAAGAGGAAAGGGGCAGACATCTCATGTCCCTGATCCCCCTGAAGGTATTTCAGGGCTACAATTTCCCTTCACGCCTCCTCCAGAGCCATAGTTCACATCCCTATTAGCTCCTTCCAGGAGCTTTGCTTTCATCCCTTAGTTTGTCTCTTCACTTCCGTTGAAGCCCAGGGCAGGCCACCCCAAAATATGCCTTAATGGCAGACTTTCCTGGTGGTGCAGTGGTTAAGAATCCACCTGCCAATGCAGGGCAGATGGGTTCGAGCCCTGGTCAGGGACGATCCCACATGCCGCAGAGCAACAAAACCCCTGCGCCACAACTGCTGAGCCTGCGCTCTAGGGCCCGCGAGCTACAACTACTGAGCCCACATGCCACAACTACTGAAGCCCGGGCGCCTAGAGCCCGTGCTCTGCAATGAGAGAAGCCACCACAATGAGAAGGCTGCGCTCCGCAATGAAGAGTAGCCCCTGCTCTCCGCGACCAGAGAAAGCCCACACGCAGCAACGAAGACCCAAAGCAGCCAAAAATAAATAAATACATTGCTGTTGTTTAAAATATATATATTTATATGCCTTAATGGCATGTTGATTATTTTGAATTAGTTACTTAAGAAATGATTGATGCAAGAGAGACACTTTGACCCTCCTCTCTGTCTCCCTGAAAGCAGGAAATAAATCTCCCATGTGAAAGGTACATTACCTGCCTCTCGAGGCATCAGGACACGCTTATCATCAGAGATAGGGAATTCCAGCAGAGAAGCCTGTATAAACAAACCTTGTTACTTCTTTAATTTACTACCCCAAGCCCAAACTCTGTTTAGATTTTTCACTAATTAAGCACCCAAAGCCTAAGTTTCTTTGTCTTGTCAAGTCCTCACATATTTATTGGTCTTTGTCTAAAAAGTATAAAAGCTGCCTGCTTTGACCACTTTTGGGGACCCATTTCTATAAGACCTCCATGCACACAAATTAAAATTTGTTTCTTTTTCTCCTGTTAATCTGTCTTGTGTTGATTTTATTATTAGTCCAGCCACAATAACTCAAGAGGGATAGGGGGAAATTTCCTCCTTCCCATACTTCCCAGATCTTCTCCAGTCTCTCTTCCTCCACACTTTGCTTCTATTCTATTACTTTTCTAAAGGTCAGTCTCGTTGACATCGCTCATATTAAAAATACTTTGATTCCTCCCTAATTCTTACACTTTCAATTTGAAATTCTCCCATGGGGCACTCATCCTTCCTGATTTGACATTAGTTAAATTTTCAGGTGTACCCTTCCCTCCATAAATGTTATGTTTCTGGCAGATTGAACTGTTTTCATCACTCAAAATCCATCTATCTAGGTATTGGTTCTTGACATTTTAGGTAAAATCTGGGCCAGTACTTTGGGATCATTCCTGAAAGATTTTTTGACACATTAATTGCATGTTTTTATTCAAAATGATGGGACACAATTATCAAACAAGACCTCAGAGGTAACTCTCTGAGGCCTGAGTCACAAATCAGGGTTCTAGTGAGCTTGATGAGGCCTTGAACTGGACTCAAGGTCAGTCTTGCTGCCTTTCTCAAATAGCCTAGGGCTAGGGCAGAGGAGGATGGGAGACTCATATCAATTTGTCTCAATCACTATTTCTTTGACCCAATCAGGATGAAGCAGTTTAGATGACATAGACAGGATTCCTAAGAAGAGAAATAATTTGTACAAGGTCACAGGATGTTATGGGCTGAGTTATATTCCCCCCCAAAAGATATATTGAAATCCTAACCTGCAGGACCTCAGAATGTGACTTTATTTGAAAGTAGGATCTTTGCCAATGTAATTAGTTAAGATGACATCATAACTGGAGTAGGATGGACACCTAATCCAATATGACTGATATCCTCAAAACAGATGGCCTTGTAAAGGACGTAAAGAGATTGGAGTTGTACTGCCACAAGCCAGGGGATGTTTGGGCTTACCAGACTCCCAACTCTTCTCAGTTTAAGGGCTCAGTTTCACAAGATTGCCCCCACTTCAGGGACCAGTTGTAAATCCCAGTATGGGGGCACCCATCTACTAATTGATTAACTATAAATTGGGGGTTCCCACGACCTTCTCTTCACTTTTGATAATTTACTAGAATGACTCACAGAATTTGGGAAATCACTTTACTTACATTTACTGGTATATTATAAAGGATGTAACTCAGAGACAGCCAAATGGAAGAAATGCAAGGCAAGGTATGGGGGGGTGTGTGGATATGGAGTTTCCATGCCCTTTCCAGGTATGTTACCTTCCCAATGCTTCCAGTGTTTATCAACCAGGAAGCTCTCAAACCCTGTCATTTAGAGTTTTTTTATGGAGGTTTCCTTACAAAGGCATGATTGATGAAATTGGTGACCACTGGTGATTGAATTCAATCTCCAGGCCTTCTCCATTCCCTGGAGAGAGGGCGGGGCTGGAAGTTCCAATTCTCTGATTATGACTTGGTCTTCCTGACTAGCAGCTTGCATCCTGAAGTTATGCAGGAGCCCCCAGCCACCAGTCTTCTCATTAGCACGCATCCCACTCAGGAGATTTCAACAGCTTTAAGAAGCTCTGTGCCAGGAAGTGGGGACAAAGAGAAAATATTTAACTTTTGTTCTACCACAAGGGTCAGACACCAAGTCCTAGGGTCCATTCGGTAAGAGTCTGCCTACCTTAAGCTATGGTCTGAACAGCATAAACAGCTTGTCCTTACCTCTTGGTAAGGACAAACTAGAAAACACCAATCCACCCGACAAGCGTATGCAAGGAAATTAGGGTTCTCCAGAAAAACAGAACCCATAAGAGAGAGATAGATAAGGAGATAGAGCTATCTCTACTGGTTCTTGTTTCTAGAGATAAATAGTTACTAGATCTATCTATCTATCTATCTCTCTATCTAAAAAGATTTATTATAGGGAACTGGCTCACATGTTATAGGCTGAGAAGCCCCAAGTCAGGAAGCTGCAGTCAACAAGCTGGAGACCCAGGATAGTCAATGGTAGGCTGAGTCTCAAGGCTTGAGAGAACCAGGAGAGCTGATGATATAAGTTCCGCTCTGAGTCTGAATCCAAAGACAGAAGACCAATTCAAAGACAGGCAGAAAGAGAGAGATTTCTTGCTTGCTCAGCCTTTTATTCTATTAAACCTTCAGTGGATTGGATGAGGCCCACCCTCATTGTGGAGAGCAATCTGCATTATGCAGTCTATCAGTTTAAATGTTACTCTCTTTCAGAAACACCCTCACAGACACACTCAGAAATAACTTTAACCAAATATATGGGCAGCGCATGGTCCAATCAAATTGACACATAAAATTAACCATCACAGTAAATGCATTACTAAGATTGACCATGTAAACATCTTTCTCTTTATATATTTAGATAGGTAATATCTATTTATGTTTAAATATACCAGTGATATAACATATAATTATATAATGTGTAAAAAATTAATAAACAGAAACCTCAGTTGAATAGAGTTAGGAGACCAGAAGGGGGAGCTCTCACAGTCTGTGACCATAGCAGAGCCCAACAGGAAGAAGAAAAACTTCTTTTCTGGCAATTGAACTCAGCCAATGAAAAGCCATGGATTCTTTGTTTACTGTAGCCCTCCCAACTTCCTTTTCCTCTCTGTAAAAGCGGTCTCTTTCCTTGCCTGTGGGGACTGGCATGTGGCTCACCACGGTTGCAGACCCTGAAATGCAATTCTCTGCTCATCCTGAATAAACTCATCTTTGCTGGAGAAATATCTGGCAGCCTATTTGTTTCAGACCAACAACTCATATTTTAAACTCACAGCAAACTAAGAATACAAGAGACCTTTTCAACCTGATAAAGAGTATCTAACACAAGTCTACAGCAAATATCATACTTAATGGTGAAATATTTAATCATTACCCCTTGAAATAATATTCAAGGAAAGAATGTCTCTACTACTACTTCAATTCAATTCAGTGTTGTATTGGCAAACCTGGCCAGTGAATTGAAGGCAAAAAAGGGAAATTTAATGTACAAAGATTAGAAACAAATGAAACTACCATTAGCATACCTTATGAACATATAATTTAAAAAGAAACTAGCAATAAATTATTATAATTATGTGGATTTAACAAAGTTGCTAGATAAAAGAATCAATACAAATTTTATTATATTTATATATTTTCAGAAACCTTTAAAAAATTAAACTTAATTTTTAAATTACATAAAATAATCAAATACCTAGCAGTAAACTCAGCAAAAGATGACTAGATCTTTATGATGAGAAATATGTCTTAACTGGCACAGTTTTGAAGAGCTCTAAATTAATTCTGAGGTATATTATCTTAATGGATTAGAAGAGTAAACACTGTAAAAATGTCAATTCTACCTAAACTATTCTATAGATTCAATACAATCTCAACCAAAATCCTAACAGACATTCCTGAGGAATTTGGAAAAGATGCTTAAGAAACTTAAGTGTAAGTGCAAATGGACAAAAATAGTCAAGACGCTTTTGAAGAGGGTGGGAGAACTTGCTTCATAAAATATCAAAATTCATTTTTAAAACTATATGTTAAAATCTACCTTAAACATGCTTAGCATTTCATAAATATTAAGTTCTCTTTAAATATTTGGCTTTAGGCTATTATAAACATGCCAATTCAGATTCAAGACTAAGTTATCTCAGATAATCAGTCACCAATATCAAATTAGTAAGGTCAAACAAAAAGATTAGCTAAATGAACTGACCTTCATAGTCTGATGGGTATATATCCATTTCCTCCTGTGTAAATGTTTCTACTTCTAAAAGATCATCATCAATATCTACAAATTCTTTTTCACTATCATCAGTAACAGAAATAATTTCATCATTGGTTCCTTTTATTTCGGGATTTTTTACTTCAGTTGGCATTCTACTGACAAAAATGAAGCAGCTAAATTATAACTCATTCTTGGGAACAAAGAGCTTGCTTTCAATTGATTCAGTTTATTGAAAAAGAACAAACTAAGCTTTCATATTTATAAAGGCTTTGTTTTTTAACCTTGTATGGCACATAGTAGAAGCTCAATAAAAGGTTGTTCAATGAAAAAAAAAAGTACATTAAAAGTTGTTTGTTTTAAGAATAAACAAATAGAACAATGGAAAGAAATAGAGAGCTCAGAAATAGACTTGTGTGTGTAAGGACTCTTGATTTAAGACAAAGTACAATGCAAAGTAATAGAAAAATAAAGGATGGTCTTTTAAATAAATAGTGATGATTCAATTGGATATCCATGGGAAAAGAAATTAAAACCTTACTCCTACCTTATACGGTCAGCCATCTGCAGTTGGTTAAATCGATGGATACAAAACACGTGGATACAAAGTGCTGGCTGTATCCGTTGTATTGTGCTATTTTATATAAGGGACTTGAGCATCTGCAGATTTGGGTATCCATAGGGGCTCCTGGAACCAATCCCTGGCAGATACTCAGGGATGACTATAACATTCACAAAATTCTAGTCCATCCAAGTCTTTGACCTCACTTCCAAAACAAGAAATATAGGCACACCTTAGAGATACTGTGGGTTTGGTTGCTTCCAGACCACTGCAATAAAGTGAGTCACACAAATTTTTTTTTTTTTGGTTTCCCAGTGGGTATAAAAATTATGTTTATACTATACTATTAAGTGTTTAATATAGCATTATGTCTAAAAAAACAATGTACATACCTTAATTAAAAAAATAATGCCGGGACTTCCCTGGTGGTGCAGTGGTTAAGAATCCACCTTCCAATGCAGAGAACATGGGTTCAAGCCCTGGTCCGGAAAGATCCCACATGCCTCGGAGCAACTAAGCCCGTGCACCACAACTACTGAGACTGTGCTCTAGAGCCCACGAGTCACAACTACTGAGCCCACGCACCTAGAGCCCATGCTCCGCAACAAGAGAAGCCACTGCAATAAGAAGCCAGTGCACCGCAAGGAAGAGTAACCCCCACTCACTGCAAGTAGAGAAAGCCCACACGCAGCAACGGAGACCCAACTCAGCCAAAAATAAATTAATTAATTAATAAACTAAAAAAAAATAATGCTGTTGGAAAAATGGTGCCAATAGTCTTGCTCAACTCAGGGTTGCCACAAACCTTCAATTTATAAAAGTGCAGTAAAGTGAAGTGCAATAAAACAAGGTCTGCCTGTGTAGGGGAAGAATGACACTGTGAGGAAAAAATGAGATGACTAAAAATGTGGGATATTTATCAGGACAACTGGACTTATAACTTCAAAAATGCCATAAAAGAGAAACCTAGTGGGACTGTTCTAGATTTAAAATAAATGATACGAAAAAGACATAATCAATATCAAAACATGAACCTTGAATGAATCCAGGTTTGAAAGAGAAGTTATAAAGTCAGTTTAGGAACTATTGGATAAATTAGTTGTTCTAAATCTGATCTGACTGTAACAGGGATAGAGACTGTTGTAGGGGCAGAGTTGTGGCTGTGTCTAGCCCTGGTCTTGTGACTTGGACGAGGCAGTCTCTCCACTTTACTGAGCATCTTCTTCTCATGTATACAGTTGTGGCCTGGGAAACACGAACCATAAGAAACACTAGAGCTTAACATTTGTAAAATTTCTGGCTTCCTACTCTCATTTCCCAATCTTCTAGGGGTAATAACTGATCAAATCAGTTTTAAAGGTGACCAGAATCGTTCAAAACTGAGAAAATAAACGAAGAATGTCAGCCTTAGAAGGGACTTTGGTGATTTTGATATTTTCTCAATGTCCCACAGTTGTATTGAGTTGGTGATGGCTTGCAATGTGTATTGGTGAAATGGGCATATTTATTCTTTCTCTGGGAGCAGCAAGGGCCTGAGACACAGACTGGAGAATTTCCAGGTGGGAGGGCATCTGGGTTTGAATGGTGTGGGTTACTCAAATTCCTGTGGTTGTGCATGGACACAGAGCTCTCTCTCCCACTCCCTCCCCCAAGCCCATTAAGACTGAACAGACAAGAACACTGCCTAAGAGAGTACACATCCTTCCTCTCACTGCCTCCCCCTATCCCCCTCCCCCAACCTCCAAGAAGCAGAATTCTTCCTGTAGCAGGTTGGAGGAGGAAAGCTTGGCATGAGTGACAGACACTTCAGAAAATCTGTGTGTCAGGACCAGCTGTTTCAGTGAAGGCTCAGGGCCAGAATCAGCCTGGACCAGAAGTGAGCTTCCTTATCATGTTTGGGGAAGGAGGTCAGAAGGTTAAGAACACATGAGGATGAAAATTAAATGCAAAAGGAAAGTGGTCTCTCTAGAACTTCCCTTCATTTCCAAACATATATTTTATTGGGAGTTGAACCTAGAGTGGAGAGAAAAGTGGATTTGAAATAAAAACTCAGGTTTATGGTCTAGGTCTACACTATTAATGAGACTTTGCTTGTCACTTCTCCTCTCTGAACCTCACTTTTCCATTGAAAATGTGAGCAAATAATGCCTGTTCTACCTTTGTAACTGGCTGATTGTGAAGGCTAAATGAAATCCTTGATGTGAAGGAGATTTGTCAACTACAAATTCTATGTAAACATAAGCAATACAACTTTAAAATGGCAGACTTAGGAGTAGATCCTACGTTTCACACTTGTAACCCACACTTGCAACACAGGAAAATCCTGGAGACCTGGATGGGGATCCCAGATGCCGATGGAGATTGTCTAATTCAGGGAAAATATCCAAGTAAAACTAAATGGTGGACAAAAATCTCTAAATCATATTTGGGTGGTTGTAGAGGCTGTGATTGAATCTGGGGTGAAGAGGTGGACTACATCTCAGAAAAAACTGAACCTGTTTCCTCTATGATCAAAGGAACTAACACAAGAAACTTGGTGCTGATTTTTAGGTAAGATTAAGTCATTAACAGAGGCTAAGACAGAGTCTGAAAGGCTTTATTTGACTTTAAGCTGCCACCCACTAGCTGTGGGCAAGAAAGTTATCCTCATAAGAAACCTACCTCAAGGAAAAACTGGAGTCTGACTGGGGAAAATAGGCAGTGCTTGAGACATGTTGATTTTTGCCGTTCTATTTAAGATTATGGACTATTAGCAATTACAAGATTTTTAAAGTCAGGAAGTGACAGTTCTTATTGTTTAATTTAAATCTGGACTGGTTTTCAGACTTAATCTATGGCTCAGGTGACAAACATTTCAAACCTAAAATCTTGTTTGGTAAAATTGATAAAATTTCATTCCCTGTCCTTTCAATGGAAATAAATATATAGATAATTTGGGGCAGGGAAGGTGGAATCCCCAAGTAATCAGTGTAATTGACCTCCAAGATCAAGAACCTAAATCCAAAGTGTTTCAAGGAATGGAGAGTATTTAGCTTGTCTGAAGAATGAGATTCACAGGAGGAGCTACTGAGAGTTAAGACTGAGAAGGAGGCTGAGATCACATCAGGAGCAATTTGGATACCATGCTGGAGATTCTGGATTTGATGCTCTAATAAATTAGTTAGCCTTATTGGCTCACTGTCGGTGGAGGGATATCATCAGACAAGTGTTCAGCAGCTCCAGTGGCAGCAGGTGAAGGAAAAAAAGCATTGAAGGGGAAGAACTTGGAAGAGAGAACACATGACAAGTAGGAAATTATTTCAGCATTCCAGAAGGGAAATGACAGGAATTTGACATGTGGCTCTGGTAGAAAGTATGAAGAGAAGGCAGCAGTTATACGATACAGTCAGGTAGACCGTGACAGGAAGTGGCTCCATGTGGCCCCCTGCTGAGCATGAGCTCTTAAACCTTTTCTTCTCCGGGTCAGAGCTCTTGTTTCCAGGGAAACTAAGACAATGGGACACAGAGACTTGGGAAGGCAGAGATTTTAGGTCACTTGACCTGATGAAATTTTCTCTTCTACTCTAGGAGTTAGTTATTGTGTGATGAGCAAACATTAAGTGATTAAGAAAGTAAGGAATTTATAACAGCGAGGGAGAAGCAATGTGTAATTCCACGTAACTTTGGATAAGTCAGTTTTTCTATTTGAGCATCAGTTTCTTCATCTGTTAAATTAACGATGGGTGTTTACCTTGGGCTAAGTCCAGTGCTAAGAGTTTAAATGAATTATCTCCTTTATTTTTAAAATTAGTCCGATGAAGTTCATATTATTCTCCCAATTTCACAAATGGGACCAGAGGCACAGAGGGTAACTTGCCCAAAGTCACATATCCTGGGAAAGATGAAGGAATTGAAGTACACTATTTTTGAAGCTTGATATTTTAATCTCCATAGTTCTTGTACTGTAGCTGGGCAAAGTATCTGTGGGTGGGAAGGGACCACAAAGCAGAAAATCTGTATAGCTGCCTTAAAGGGCTTTGAGAGCTTTGTGGCTGGACCAGCAGTCATTGTTTTGGGCTCCTCCCTCTAGATTAGAGGCTTCTGAGAAGAGATCAGAAATCTGGGATAACAAAAATCTTCTGTTTTCCAAGAGAATTCAAGAATACCCAGATTCCACCAGAAGCAAGAATTAAACCCTACTCAGACCTCAGTTTTAAGGAAGGGGAGGCAGCTCCTTATGTGAACCTGGAAGAGGGAGGGGGCTGGTTGGAAATGAACTGAGAATTGGAGGGGAAGTATTTATCGTTTCAATAAACGTGGGAGTAAAGCTGAGCTGTCAGCCCAAATCCTGTGGGAGGAGGAAGAAGAGTGTGGGAAGAGTGGTAAAGGCAAACAAACCCGATCCTCTTCAACTAATCCAAATATTTTTCAATATCTCTTTGTTAGTTATCTCCTTACAGCACAGTTAGTTGCTGAATTCACCCCTTGTAATTTCAAAGCCCTAGGGACCGCATTCATCCTTGTTTTAGTCATTTTGCCTTCTAAGTCATCAGGCAACAGTTTCACCAAATGTTTTGTTGCAACAGAACAAATGTTGCCAACTTTCCAGTCTGTAGTAACTGTTTCCTTGCCCCTCCTCCTCTCTGAGAGGTAGGAAAATGAGAGTGGACTGGGGACAAAAAAATTTTTTAATTAATATAAGAACAGAATCATTGCACAGCCTAATGATGATAAAGTGCCATAAATTTAAAAGTTTGATTAATTCAACCCTTTAAATCTGAGATTTAAATGGAAAAAAAACCCAAATAATTTTTTAAACTTCAAGGAGCTAATAATCTGATGAGGAATATACAACTGTTCCAAGAATAAGAACACTATGCATATTAAACATATTTTACCTATATGGAGAGAGGAATCAAAAATCAATGAAGTTTGGGTATGAATAATAAATAAAACAAGAGAGGAAACTTACAAGGACAAGTAATCATGAATTTAGGAGTATGATTAACTCAAACCTTAGCACTTGAGGTCCAGAAAGTAAAACTGTATTGTAGACAAGAGAAAGTTACTGGTCAGCCCCCCCATGAAGTTGGTGGGATTTAAATATGTTATTTATGTGAGAAACTCAGCAATTCCTAGGGCTCCAGGTCTGCATCATCAACTCATCTATTCTAAACTTTTGGCTGAGACTATTGAGCAGTGGTTGGAAACTGTTGCTGAATGGATGGGGGTTCTTATGATGGTTGAGAGGCAAAGCATTTTTATCCTTAGAGGAACTTGAGTCTCACTTCCATTATCCTTCTTGGGCCTTCAGGCTTCCAGGAGATTAAAAGAAGTGTTTGCAACTTCCTATACATTTATAATTATTTCAAAATTTAAAAAATTTTTTTAAAGTTATTTACTTAAAAAAAAGCATCACATTCAAAATGGCAGATTATCCTCCAGAAAGTTGTCGGCTATTAGTAGTCCTCCCTGCCCCCACCTGGTGTATAAGAGCCTCCTACACCAGACTAACACGGAGACTGGGCACCTCCATTCCTTTGAACTTTGACCAATCTGATAAATGCAAAATGCAACTATTCTTGTTTATACCTCTTTGATTATTGGTAAGGGAGAACATTGTATCCTAATACAGACGCCACTTGGTTTACTGTCTGGTGCCCATGTTTCTCTTGGACTGCTTGGTTTTTCTTACTGACTAGTAAGCACATGAAAGCATTTGTAAACATTTGTACAGTGAACATATTAACGTGCAAATATTTTTCCCTTCCTCAGGCCCAGTTTCCTTCTAATGGATCACATGTGGTCCATTCTTTGATTTTTTTTTTTAACTTACATAGTAATATTAGGATTAGTATTTGGAATGTCTAGTCATGCCTTTTTGCAGTGACTTTACTGAGATGTCTGCACCTAGATACGGCTATCCACTCAGAAAAAATAGACAATAGTCTTCAAGGACTGTGGAGCGCTTGCCCTCACCTTTTCATAATTCTGCCAGAATTTATGTGAGTCCCGGGTCCTCATCGCACTAGTGAGCTCTGAGTGCTCACAGGGGTGTGTGTAGGTGAGGATGTGGTTTGAATTCTACGTCCTCTTGCCCTACTCACAACCCAGAAATCCTTGCCACCCTGAAACTGGCCTGCATAGGCTTGGGCTAGTCCCTGCCAGGGTATCAAAAGGCTGCCAGGTACCCGACAACCTCAGACTCTCAGACTAGTGATCTACAGATACTAGTCATGACTGTACAGTTAAGGGCCTCCTATCTTTTCCCCCTTTTCCTAGCTGGCTTCATGCAGTCAAATTCTAAGCTGGAGAAGGTGAGTGACCACCAGAGAGGGTGGGACAGGGCTCAAAGGTGGAGCCTTCTGTCCTGCTCCCAAATCTTGCCCTCAGTCCTTCTTGTAAGACTCTGACCTCTGCTTTCTCCCTCTTTGTGGGTTCCCCTAAACCTTTCTTCTCTTCTCCTTGAATTTTCTTCACTCCTATGAATGGGTGTTCCTTGAGTTGAATATGGGTAGGGACGAGAGTGTCTTTTTACTGTGGTCCTTTCTCCCCTCCTTCTCCACGTAGAGGTCGCCTGGATACCCCTCCAGCCACATCAGTCTGTGCATCAGAGCTGGGTCTGAGGCACGGGGCAGTGGTGGGCATCAGAGTGGATGGGGACCAGGGTTTGGAGGAGAGGCTGAGTTGAGTCATCTCAGACCAGCTAAGCAGGAAACCCACGAAGAGGTGGAAAAAAACTAATGTGGAAGTTTTAGGGATGGATAAAATCAGAGAGTTATCAGAGAAACATAAAACATATGGAAAAAAATAATTGGAGGCCTAAAACAGCTGGATCTGAAATCAGGAGTCTTGGATTCTGGCCTCAGTTCTATTTCCAATTCATGGCTCAGTTGCCTTATTGATGAAAATGTTTGTATGGCAGTGGCAGGAGCAGTTCAGGGAAGAATAGCAATGAACTAGATGACTCAGAAGCAAAAAGGAATCATGAAGTTAGGGGCAAGCGAACTCTCATTCACATAGTGGGTTATCACTTTTGGCCTTAGACAAGTCAACTCACCTCTGTTAGTCTCTGCTTTCTCATCATAAATGTGTGTGTAACAGTATCTACCCACCTGCTCACCCAATTACTGGGTGGGTGAGCAATAATTATTATGCATATAATGTGTTCTATAAAAGACAACTCTAGTAAGATTTTCCTCCCTCTTGACTAGATAGCCTCCTGAGTGATTTCCCTATTTTTGAGAGTTGATATGGATTTTATGTTATCCAGTGCTGTCTACTTGGGTGTGGAGATTCTGGGCTGTAGAATTTGTTTAATAAAAGCTGAGTCTGGAAGTATTTGAGACATATCACACAGACTTAAATAAATGTGAAACAGCAATGAATACCAGGAGTAAGCTGGACTGGACTAAGAGGAGTCTTCAAGTTCAGAGTCTAAGTCCCCACATTCTGGTACCCTACATGATTTTCAGTAATTTTCATTGCAGTAGCACAGGGGGGAAAAAAGGAAAATTCTTAAAAATGTTTAGCTTGGAACCAGGCATCAGGGAGATAGGAATGGATGCTATGATACAATGTTCTCTTTATACATGTCTCAGTTTTGCTGGTGTGTGTATATGTGTATGCATTTAGGCAAAGGTGGGAAAGCCTGTGTGGAGAAAATGCCTCTCTCCCCAGGAGCAGAGCCTAAGTAGCTACAACCTGGTATGCTAGGGATAGAATCAGTGGTAGAGTTTGGTTTGGTTTTGTGTTGGATCACTTCTTTAGGTGGGGGCAGATGGTGTTTGACTAAAATCCTTTATAGTCCATTGCATTTCCAGGAAGTCTGGTTTAATCCCGGTTTAAGTCTGGACCTTTCTTATCAGATTATGTCCTTCCCTCCTTTCTCTGGTCAGTACCTCTCTGCCTTTTTCTCACTGGGTGGTTTGGACATTAGCTTTCTTTTCATAATTCCAGATTTTACATTCCCTACATTCCAGAAGCCATTTGTAGTGGCTTCCCCGATATAGGGAGAGAGATCAGGATGTGCTGGTGAGCACCGTGGAGTCGGCACACTTTGGGTACTGCATGCACCCTGCATGGATAGAGACAGTGGAGGGAGAGGATGAGATCTGCCTGTGGAAGAATTTAACCTAAGAACAGGCAGTGGTGATTTCACGTGGAGCTTATTTCTGTTATGTGGAAATTTGCTCAGATATGTTCAGGACATTTGGTAAGGTATAGGCTAGATGGAGCTGATGATGAAGGCAGGTATTAGATACCTCGAGCACAATGGGTGAGGAGCTGGGTATGTGCTAAGGTGGATGCTGCTAGGCAGATTTTAGTGACCTGTTCACAGATGCATTTTTGAGCTCTCCATCTCCTTTCTTGGGAGCTACAAAAAGTTAGAATTTCACAGTATTGGCTAGTGCATTGAGAGAGAAAACTACTCAAGGTGGGGGTAATATTAGATTCTAGAATGTTAAACCTGGAAGGCCCCTTGAGGATCTGATAGGAATCTAGACAAATGTCTTCATTTTACCAGTGGGGAAACTGAGGGCCAAGGATGAGAATTGCCCAGGTCCATAAAGAAATTTAACAATAGAGCTGGCTTCTAATTCCCCAGTAGAGCTCTTTCCACTCCACTATGCTGATGAGTGGGGTAAGAAGTCAGAAGACCTAGGGAAAGTTAAAGAAGTAACAAGGCCATCCTTAAATACTTAGGCAATTTAAAACCTTCCCTTCACTGAAGGAGTCAGGCAAGATGCCTTCAACACAGAGACAAGGAGTAGCCTCATTTTCATAGAAGCATGAAAGGCAGTGCGCTTTTCTGTTTGTCTCCACTTACTTCCAGGCCATCCCATTCCAGCTCATGAATCTCTGCTCTTTTCCATTCATCCAAGCAGTTCCTGGTATCTCACCTCTGCCAGGATAATAGAGAGACTTGACTGATTGTTGCTCAAAAAACCATTGACTTTCAAGTCACAAGACCTAGTTTCAGTCTTGTCATTGACACCTTAGACAACTCTTATTTGTTTTCTGGGTCTCAGTTAATATATGCATTATTCTTTGAGTGCTTTGAAAGGTTATACCGATGTTAGGAATTATTGTTACTAATATTACGATTTTTAAAAATCTTCCAGATGGATTGCTACAAATATGTGAAAGGTACCATCTATGATTATGACGCTTTCACTCTTAATGGAAAGGAACACATTCAGTTCAAGCAGTATGTGGGCAAGCATGTCCTTTTTGTC